>NC_136262.1:208515553-209018053 GCF_964187855.1 Myxine glutinosa | reverse complement strand
CCATCCTCTTCACTCTCACAGTTGTCCTGACCCAGTTGTTCTCACAGACCTGCAACCTGTGTAGTTGTCTCTCTGTCAGTACCACCGTTTTGAGACTGTAAACATAGGCCGGAATCACACAAATCACCATAAATTTTCCATTCAATTTCCTTGATATCTTTCTATCTGCCATTATACCCTCCACCATCCTCCAGGTATTCACACCCACCTGAATCCTCTTACTCACATCTGCCTCAGACTTACAATCCTCGGTCACTGGTCCCCCGAGATACTCAAACCTATTTTGTTTTTGTTTTGCAAACATTCTGTTGAAATTAAAATACACACTTATCTTTTAGAATTTCTAATACAAGTTTATTTTCTGTTATCGATAATATGAACTTTTTAATGATAAATGTATTTTCTGTTTAATTAACAAAATAATTGTAATACGTCATGCAAGCTATTTTGTTACCCTCGCAGGAGGGGAGGGTATTGCATATGGGTCCGTTTGTCTTTATGTTTGTCCGCACAGAATAAATATGATTTTTCTCGGCAACCGTTGGTCCGATTGACAGGAAAATTTCACCATAGGTGCAACTCCACCTGCAGAATTATTTTAAATAATTATGACGTCATAGGTCAAGTGGTATGGGCGCCATCTTGGCAAAACCGAAAAGCTTTGCACCTCTATATCTCGGAAAGCACTGCATCTATTATAATAGGCTACGGTGATTCTGTCTGTCTGTCTGTCTGTCCGGGGGTGTGGCTTACTCCATTTACAGAGTAGCTCCACCCATTCTTTGAGAGGCTTCATGTAAACAAATATCCACCATTTTATTAACTCGGATAGCTTTGAGGCCTGTTTAGTTAGGACCGTGCTGTCTTTCTCTCTCACACAGGTTTATTTCAACTCTAATTCGATATATCATTTCATTTTTAACAGTTGCTAACATAGTTTTGGACTCGGTTGAAAAAAAACGGGAAGAGAATCCCATGAAAGTTTCCATTTATAGAACGAAATGATTTCTCAAAGGCCGGTAAAATAAAGCCCATTCATTGAGTCACCCTCACGATTTTATCTCGAATTCACCATCTGATTTAATTTTTATCAATGGTTTTAGACTCGGTGTCAGAAATAATTGAGAACATACACGCACACACGGGAAAATGCAGAGATATATTTTTTTAAACCGCGCCACGATGATACACGAAAATACACCGCCTAAAATAACAGTTGGGGAAAATGTCGACATATATTAAAAATTCGCTTTTTCTTTAAGATATATTACTTTTACTTTTGATGACAGTCGTCACAAAAACGACATATATTTCTTTGTTCCTATTTCATTCAACATTATTATCCAGAAGTAAAATATGTTTCAGGAAATTACCCAGAGATATTTCTTCGTTTTTTTTATGAGTTATGTGCGCATACACTTTAAATAGGTTTATTTGAAATCTTTAATTTTCACAATGTAATTTACTTGCCATTTGTCATTTGATGATTACGAGACACTTCCTCTTGAAGATCGTGACAATTCATGCGTTGCGTGGAAACTTCCATTTCCAAAATGAATGAGATGGACGATGAAGAACGCAGACTTGAACAGGATGCAGCAAGAAAACGAATGAGACAGGAGAACGAGACCCTTGACAAACGTGAACACAGACTCGCACAGGATGCTGCTGCAACAACGATGAGGAGGGTTGGAGAGGAGTTAGGGGTTGGACAGTGAGGAGCTAGGGGTTGGAGAGTGAGGAGCTAGGGGTTGGAGAGTGAGGAGCTAGGGGTTGGAGAGGAGCGAGAAATTGGAGAGGAGTGAGGGGTTGGAGAGTGAGGAGCGAGGGGTTGGAGAGCGAGGAGTTGGAGAGTGAGGAGCTAGGGGTTGGGGAGTGAGGAGCTATGGGTTGGAGAGTGAGGAGATAGGGGTTGGAGAGTGAGGAGCGAGGAGTTGGAGATTGAGGCGCGAGGGGTTGGAGAGTGAGGAGCGAGGGGTTGGAGAGTGAGGAGCGAGGGGTTGGAGAGTGAAGAGCGAGGAGTTAGAGTGAGGAGCGAGGAGTTAAAGTGAGGAGTGAGAGGTTGGAGAGCGAGGAGCAAGGGGTTGGAGAGCGAGGAGTGAGGGTTTGGAGAGCGAGGAGCGAGGGGTTGGAGAGTGAGGAGCAAGGAGTTGGAGAGTGAGGGCCGATTGGAGTGGAGAGTGAGGAGCGATTGGAGAGGAGTGTGAGGAATTGGAGAGGAGTGTGAGAGATTGGAGAGGAGTGTGAGGAGGTATTGGAGGAGAGTGTGAGGAGGTATTGGAGGCGAGTGTGAGGAGGTATTGGAGGAGAGTGTGAGGAGGAGTTGGATTGGAGAGGCGTGAGGATGGAGAGAGGAGAGTGTCAGGTGGAGAGGGGTGAGGGGTCACATATTATGTGAAATAAATAAATTGTGTTCATTACACCATTTCTGGATCTGATGAATTGCCAGTAACCATTTTGTAAAATTTAATGTGCAGCATCTAAAGCAAGATGTCCAAATGTCACACACGTCCATGCCCGTGGGATTCCCACGGGTGACCCCACTAGTCTTATTATAATAGAGAAAACGTATATGGTTTGGTATGTATGTATGTATGTATGTATGTATGTATGTATGTATGTATGTATGTATGTTTATATGCGACCAAAACGTCGTCTTCTTCTTCAAATAAAATTACCACCCTCTTAATTAACCCTCTTAATTGCGTTAAGACTGCTGAGACCCCTCAGACCTTTGATGACCCTTTAATTCCCCCAAGACCCTTCAGACCACCAAGACCCCTGAAGACCCAAAATACCCTGAAGACCCCCAAATACCCCAAAGACCCAAAATACCCTTCAAGGCCCTGAGGCTCAAAAAGACCCTGAATACCCAAAGACCTTGAATACCCCAAAGACCCAAAACACCCCGAAGACCCAAAACACCCTGAAGACACAAAACACCCGGAAGACCCAAAACACCCCTTATACCCAAAAGACCCCGAAGACCCAAAACACCCCGAAGACCCAAAACACCCCGAATACGCAAAAGACCCTGAATACCCCAAACACCCCGAAGACCCCAAGGGGTTGGAGAGTGAGACCCAAAACACCCCGAAGACCCAAAACACCCCAAAGAGCCAAAAGACCCCGAAGACCAAAAAGACCCCAAAGACCCAAAATACCCCAAATACCAAAAAGACCCCAAAGACCAAAAATACCCGGAAGACCCAAAAGACCCCGAAGACCGAAAAAGACCCGAAGACCCTTAAAGACCAAGAAGAACCAAAATAACTTTAAGACTCAAAAGTCTCTGAAGACACCAAAGACCCAAAAGACCCTGAAGACCCAAAACACCTCAAAGACCCAGAATACCCTTAAAGGCCCAGAGGATCCTAACGACACTGAAGAACCAAATGGCCCTGAAGACCCAAAACACCATGAAACCCAAAAGACACCGAAATGGTCAAAGATGCCTTCCCCTCTTAAACGACGTGTGGTGAGGCGCGCCGAGTGCGCCGAGTCACGCTAGTCGAAAAAATTGAGACATGGCTCATTGTAAAGAACTCTGCATGGGGAATAAAATATGTTAATGATGATGTCATAGGTGCCTCCATTTTGACGTCATAATTCTACAAGTACAAAACTTCATCCAATCAAGATGAAATTTCTTGAGCATCATCTCGGGATAAATTGGGGGAGAAAAAATAACGATAACACCATCGGTCACGTGGTTCGACCGCCATATTAGTTTTTAACGCAAAAGCCTTAAAAACCACTTTAAATACATCCTGCAAGGGTTTGCAATCTCTGATTGCTCTTTCTTGTTGACTATGTCAACCAAACTTATTTTATGTTAAATGTATAATGCAAACCTATTTTGTTTAAAAATAAATACATTTTCTGTTTAACTTAGAATGCAAAGGTATTTTCTGTTTAATTTAAGACACAAGTTATCTTGTATAATTTGTAATAAAAGCTTACTTTCATTATTATTCATATATTATGTAATGTTGTCTATAATACAAACTTATTTTCTGTTTACTTACAATACAAACTTATTTTGTTTAAAAAAAATACAAACTTCCCTTATTTAATTTAGAATACAAACTTGTCTTGTATTATTTGTAATACAAGCTTAATTTCTGTTATCTATAATGAAGTTATTTTAATTCAGGATATAAACTTACTTTGTGTTCAATTTACAACACAAACTTATTTTGTTTATTTCTGAATACAAACTGATGTTGAATTCATAATAAACTTCATTTGCTTAAATAATAATGTAGAATAAAAAAAAAAGATCTTCACAATATAACATTTTCCATTTAATTTAGATTACAAATTTATATAATAATTAATTTATAAATACAACAAGATTTCCTATAAATCGGTGAAGGTGTGGAACTACAAACCTTTGCCTTAGAGCCTTTGTGTTTGTTACAAGCCAATTCTAATGATTGATGAAATGTTTGTGTGGTGGGGTGAGGGCCAGGGAAGAGGTGATGAGTGTTGCATTTTACAACCAAGTTGCAATTTCAATGAGTTATTTGGCTGTAACATGTAAATGACAAATCATGTATTCGCAACAAGATAATGCTACCAGTTTTTTTTTTTTTTTTTTTTAACTTATGATTTTGAGTTGAGTTATGTTTTTGAGATTATGAGTTGAGTTAATTTTGAGTATATTTAAAAAAAATAATGCTGCTGTATTTTGTCAAAATTTGCTTGGGTATTTGTATTTTTAAACAGCACAAGTTGACCGGTATTGTGTCTGATGGGATTGCGCAGAGGTAGCACATTTAGTGTATCTGGGTTAAATTCCTGACCAGACTAACTATATGATTTGAGCTTTGCATGCAGGGCAGTGCGCCATCCCTTGGATATATGGGTTTTAAGGGGGCTATCCTATTTACCTGCATTGAAGATCCCAAGGTGTCTTTCCTGAAGAGTAGGCAAGTTATCGCTGGCACCCTGAAATATTACAAATTACTGACAAGCCAGTTCATAAGATTTAGGACAAAAACCTTTCCTGCTGTCCCTAAAATGTGCGAATAATTGTGGCTGATGAAGTAGTAGGAGAAATTGAATTTTGTTGATGAATAATGCTCAAAGGAAACGTTAATGTTACAAAATAAATATTCCATAATTCTGGGAATGTTATCATGCTATCAATTTCAGGAAAAGCTTTGTCACATCCAGATCTGCAGTCTTCATTGAGCTTATTCAGGTGGCACACAATTTCCATCGGAGTTTTTTTTTCTGGATATGCAGGGACAGCAAAAAAACAACCACAACTAATACTGGACAAGCCTAACAAGAAGAAAAAGACAAAAAAGCCTTGGAAGAAGATAAAGCATAAGATGGAAAGGCAAATCTAGTATTTCAAACCACAACTGTCATGATCCCTCCTACAATGTGCTCATATACAATTGATAACCGAGACCCATGGCGAAGTAGCATTGCACAACTGTGTGGCATGTCAATATTATGGTTATGACGTCACCAATATGTACAAAGGACAGCCTGGTGTTTGCTTAGCGGTTAGGGTGCGGCTTGGGATCCTAGAATCATGGGTTCTGAATCCCGGTCGATCGCTGAATTAACACCAGGGGGGTTGACTCAACCTGTCATCCTTTCGAGGTCGGCAAATTGAGTGCCAGTTCACTGGTAATTCCCTGTGTGTCGCAAGAGGCGACTAACAGGTTTAACGGCAGGAAGGGCATCCGGCCATAAAACATTGCTACAAAAAGGGAACCACTGTGCCAGAAAAAGGCCAACCCCTGCTCTGCGGGGAAAAATGGCCTCCAACGGTGGTTCAATATGTACAAAGGCTGCTCTTCACACTTAGTTCGAGCCTGGCCCTCATAAAAACGTACAAAAGGCCACAGATCGTGAGGCCTGTGAGATTGTTGTTTTTCTTTAAAGTCATTCGACATGATTGACCATATTCTCTGTCTTTATTAATGACATTCTTGTTCAATATTCTTGGTTCATAAATCAAAACCTACATTATATTCTTTTGTTTGTTACGTACAACAACAGCTCGATGACGATTATTTATCCATCTCCCCCTCTAATGTCACTGTTTCTACAGCCTTTTTAATTTTAACCTTTGATATTTCTTTGTTACATTTCCTCTGCTATTTTGCATTTGCATAAACACCTTGTGCAATGACCCACTTACATTGCACAGAATTTCAGTGAAAATAATGTGATGCAAGTGAAAGATTCAGAACCCCACTTATCTTTACTTAGTCCCCTCCATATACTAGATAACAACCCACCAACAGACACAGACACTTGTTCATTCTTTTGTACCTCTTATTTCTGCCTATTCCTCACTGTACCACTTTTAGCCAATTATCTTTGCATTCTCCATTGCATTGTTCTTCGACAAGCCTTTATTCTCCATTTTCAGAAGCAAAACTAGAACGCCACTCAGTAGAGCGCATACTCCCACCGTGGGTCAAGTTGGAATATTACGATTTCATAAAAGTTTGAGGGAGTAGTTCAGTGACAACACAAGACAAGACAACACAAGACAGACACTGCACAGATATATATTTAGAATATATAGAAGATAATGTTAAAAAAAAAACAAGGCAATTTCACTTACATTTTCGCATTCAGCGTTCAATTCTATATAAGTGAGTGTATTTTGAGGCATGTGTGACTTCAAATAAAATTGTAAGCTAGAAAAACGTTCGTTTCATTCCTTAGGGATACAACATGTAAAACTGGCCCAAACGCCAAAACAAAACTCGCTCATTTTAAGTCGTACAAGCTAATGCGACCACTCATTCTTCTGGGAAGAATCCCGTGCACATGCTTGTCACACTTATAAGTCACCTAATTCTTTATAAGTTCATCAAATACTGACACCGCGATTGACATTCGCTGAGGTAAATGTTGATATCTCTTCTGGGGTTTAAAAAAAACACAAAAAACAGTTTTAAAGCATTATACGTATCAAACGATACATTTTATGAAATGGGGAAACCGAATACACACTTTGGTGGCTTTAAAATGACAGAATATGTCTTTATTAGAAAAAAAACAACCTTGAAGACGACGCTGCTAACAAAATACACCGCTCTAACGCATAACCACGAGTTTAAACTACATTTACAACAAATATGAAAACTATTTTAATATCACAATGTTAAATATAGAATATATAGAAGATAATGTTAAAAAAAAATGAGCTCTATCTTCCAATGGTAAACAATCCTTCAAAAAATTCCTGGATCCGGAATAATATCCTGAGCTTCACCAAAAACGAATGAATTCTTCCTTATCCCAAGGGCAATCATCCCACCAACTTTCATCCAAATCCGTTTAGAACTTTTCCAGATATCTTGTTCACAAACACACGGACACGATCGAATGCATTACTCCCAGGCGGGAGTAATACGGATTGGTTTGTCGTTGTAGGTGGTTTGGGGACTTAGAATAATATGGGGGTAGTGGAGGTTTAATGTGCATGGGTTGTTGCGTTGAGCGGCCTTTTCTCATGCTTTGCTATTCCTTCTAGTTTCCCTCCCGACGCAAACTCCCGGAATTGCCTATAATAACCATAAACACAGGCAGTCCAGACACAGGGCTCCAAGAATTGGAAATATTCAAGTGAAAGATAAAACCAGTAATTTCGAAACCAATTAAGATTTTGATATCTGCCAATTTACACAAACTGCATTTGGCTTTTAACTCGAAGCAAGTCTGCATTTGTGCAGACATTTTGTGATTTTGATAATGCGTCATCTTTTCATCCAAAATGCACCAAACAATTACTTATTGTGTCGTATTCAATCTTCAAGATGCTAAGAGTTGCTGGTCTTCAAGATCAATAGTGTGTCAAGAGCATACATTCTTAAGATCCTTAGTTTGTCTCACGGTCCTCAAGCTTGTTTCAGACGCTCGTATAAAAGGACACGGAGCCGTTAGTAGTTCAAGCAATCTATGTTCCGCGTCCGGCACTCCCGGCCCGGAGGTGACTCCGGAAGTACATGTGCACAGTACACTGGTCGGTGTTATCATTATCAACACAAGCTAACACCTGTAACATCTCCCTTTTTTAACATTACTAATATCATGTGATGCAATCTATTCTACCAAAATTTCGAAAAGAGATGTAAACTGGTAACACAACATAACAATATTCTGGCTAAATTATAACATTGTAGCGGCTGCCGCTGGGGTTTCACAATCGCCTTGCACCTATCAAGGACGCGGAGCGATCACCATGCCGGGCTCGTCCAGGACGCCCGGGCAGGCTCGCCCTCAACTTGCCAGGCCGCAGCCAGGACGCTGGGCCACGCCCCCTGGCGCCGGGCCTGGGCAAACCCCCTGGGTTAATAGATATATATTGCTGACCGATAAACGGGTTTTCAGAGTGCCTGAGTGTTTGATTTCAATAAAGCAACTCAGATGAATTCCAGCTTTTTGTCGCGTCCATTCTTCTGATCGACGTGGGAGCCCCAGCTCCTTCATTGGTGACCTATCGACATGGACACGGCAGTCGCCCTTAAACTGCCTACCTTCTGGGAGGCTCACGCTGCGGTTTGGTTCGCACAGGCGGAGTCCCTGTTCGCCCTGCGAGGCATCACGGCCGACGACACCCGCTTCCACCATGTGGTAGCTGCGCTCGGGTCGGCTACCGCAGCCCGCGCCCTGAGCCTCCTCGAAAGCCCGCCAGCCGCTGACAAATACGGCGCGATTAAGCAGCTTCTCCTCGATGCTTTCGCCCTCCCATCGGCGGAACGCGCACGGCGCCTGCTCGAACTGCCTGAGCTCGGCGACAAGCGCCCTTCCGAGCGAATGGACTACATGCTTTCACTGCTCGGCGAGCACTCTCCGGCATTCCTGTTCCGGGAGCTGTTCCTCCGTCAGCTGCCTAACCCGGTACGCCTCGCCCTGGCAAGCACGACGATCACAGATCCCCGGGCCCTTGCCAGAGAAGCCGACAAGATCTCCGCTGCAGGACGGCGCATCGCAGCGGCGACATGGGACCCACCGCCGTCCGACGCAACAACCATGGCGCCCGAGCACCCGGCACGGTCGACGGCCGAACTGCCGACGCAATTGGCAGCCGCTCTACCGTGCCGACCACCTCCACCCGACCAAGCGTGGTGTTACTATCATGCCAGGTTCGGACAAAAGGCCCGGACATGCCGACCCCCGTGCACCTTCGGCAGGCCGGGAAACGGCCGGGCCGGCGTTCATTACCAGCCATGAGCGCCGGCCATACGGGCAACTTACTGTTCATCATGGATACAGCGTCCGGACGGCGCTTCCTGTGCGACACCGGCGCCCAACTGAGCGTCATACCCGCCTCTGACCAGGACAGGCAATCCGCGGTTTGCGGCCCCTCCTTAGTTGCGGCCAACGGATCGACTATCCGCACCTTCGGCCCGCGCAACGTCACCCTCTGCTTCGGCGGCCAACGCTTTGCTTGGACGTTTGTAACCGCCAACGTGCCCGTGGCTCTGCTAGGCGCCGACTTCCTCTGCGCACACGGACTGCTGGTGGACGTCCAACGGCGTCGTTTAATCAACGCTGAAACCTTCAGCTCCCTGGTATGCACATTGAGCAGCTCCGCGCCGACCGAGCTGGCATGCACCGTCCCGGCGGCGAACGAGTTTGCTCGCCTGCTCACGGAGTTCCCGGCCCTCACGCGGCCGACGTTTTCGGCCGTCGCAGTACGGCATGGGATCGAGCACCACATACCAACCACGGGCCCGCCGGTCTACGCCAGGGCCCGCCGCCTCGACCCAGCCAAGCTCGCCGTAGCGAAGGCCGAATTCGACGCGTTGGAGCACCTCGGCATCGTGCGGCGCTCCGATAGCGCGTGGGCCTCGCCACTGCACATCGTGCCAAAGCCGGGTGGTGGATGGCGCCCGTGTGGCGACTACCGCCGTCTGAATGACGCTACCACCCCCGACAGGTACCCGATCCCGCATATCCAAGACTTCTCCGCCCGTCTGGCGGGACGGGTCATTTTTTCGAAAATTGATCTCATACGGGGATATCACCAGGTACCTGTCAGGGCGGCCGACGTCCCTAAAACGGCAGTCATCACGCCGTTCGGCTTATTCGAATTCTTGCGGATGCCGTTTGGTCTCAAGAACGCGGCTCAGGCGTTCCAGCGCTTGATGGACGGCGTGCTGCGTGACCTGCCGTTCCTTTTCGTTTACCTGGACGACATCCTCGTCGCCAGCACGTCCCGGGCCGAGCACCTCCTCCACCTCCGAACACTGTTCGAGCGCCTCAGCGAGCACGGCCTCATCGTCAACCCGGCCAAATGCCACTTCGGCACGACGGCCGTTGATTTTTTGGGCCACCACATCACCAAGAACGGGGCCGTGCCGCTGCCAACCAAGGTCGAGGCCATCACCACGTTCCCGCGTCCCCGCACCATAAAGGCCCTGCAGGAATTCCTGGGAATGGTGAATTTTTATCACCGCTTCGTGCCCCGCGCTGCTCACCTCATGCGGCCCCTCTACGAAGCCCTCCGGGGCAAGCCGGCCAAGCACGACATCGTCTGGTCCGCAGCAATGGATGCGGCCTTCCAAAGCTCAAAGCGGGCCCTCGCCGACGCAACACTGCTCGCTCACCCGGTGCTCAACGCTCCCATCGCCCTCACCACGGATGCCTCCGACTACGCGGTGGGCGCCGTCCATGAGCAATGGGTGAACGGGGTTTGGCAGCCACTCGCTTTTTTCAGCCGGCAGCTCCGGCCGAACGAGCTCAAATACAGCACGTTTGACCGGGAGCTCCTCGGTCTACACCTGGCCGTCCGCCATTTCCGCCACCTCCTGGAGGGCCGACCTTTCACGGCGTTCGTCGACCACAAGCCGTTGATTTACGCCATGGCCAAGGTCACGGAGCCATGGTCGGCCCGCCAACAGCGCCACCTCTCCGCCGTGTCGGAGTTTACCACGGACATCCGGCACGTCGCCGGCAAAAACAACGCCGTGGCCGACTGTCTGTCCCGGGCCAGCGCGAACGCGGTCCACCTGGGCGTGGATTTTGCGCTTATGGCGGCGGACCAAACCACCGACACCACGGTGCAAGCCCTCCGGGCGGCGGACACGGGCCTCCGCCTGGCCGACATCCCCTGCGCGGACACTGTCCTGCTCTGCGACGTCTCCCAAGGCCAGCCTCGCCCCATCGTGCCCGTCACCTGGCAACGCCGCATCTTCGCCTCCCTCCACGGCCTTTCCCACCCGGGCCGGAAAGCTTCCCAGAAGCTGGTGTCGGCGCGTTTCGTCTGGCACGGCCTTCGTCGGGACGTCCGCGATTGGACCAGCGCCTGCACGGCCTGCCAACGGGCCAAGGTCCACCGACACACCCAGGCCCCGCTGGCACCTTTCACCGTGCCCGAACGACGTTTCGACCACGTCAACGTGGATCTGGTGGGCCCCCTCCCCCCGTCACGGGGGTTCACACACCTGCTCACCATGGTGGACAGGACCACCAGGTGGCCGGAGGCCGTTCCCCTCGTCTCCACCACCACCGCCGACGTGGCGCAGGCTTTCATCGCCACCTGGGTCGCCCGCTTCGGCGCACCGGCGGACATCTCGTCAGACCGCGGACCACAGTTCACCTCCGAGCTGTGGGGCGCGGTCGCCCGCAACCTGGGGGTCAAGCTCCACCGTACTACGGCCTACCACCCCCAAGCAAACGGGTTGTGCGAGCGATTCCACCGCTCCATGAAGGCCGCGCTCATGGCCGGCCTTCAAGACGGCGGTTGGGCCGACCGGCTGCCGTGGGTCCTTTTGGGCCTTCGCACGGCCCCCAAGGAGGACCTCCAGGCATCCACCGCCGAGCTGGTCTATGGCCAGGTGCTACGCGTCCCGGGCGAATTCGTGCCCGACGCTACCAGTCCCTGGTCCGCAGCTCACCAGCGCTCGGACCTCCAGGAGGCCGCCCGACAGTTTGCCCCCGTGCCGACATCCCACCACGGTGACCCCCGGTCCTACGTCCCCCCAGCACTCCGCACAGCGGAGTATGTTTTTGTGCGTCACGACGCACATCGGTGGCCACTCCAGCCGCCGTACGACGGGCCCTTCCGGGTGCTGCGACGGGACGACAAGTCGTTCGTCATCGACATCGGCGGCAGGTCGGACCGGATTGCAGTGGACCGCCTCAAGCCGGCGCACGTGGACGTCGACCACCCACCACGGGTGGCCCTTCCGCCGCGGCGAGGCCGCCCCCCGTCCACGGGGCCCCCCACTCGACCGCCCACCACCTCACCGGACCCCCTCCCACGACCCGCCAGGGGTCGCTTCGGCCGGGTCATCAGGACCCCCCTCAAGTTGACCCTGCCGGTGCAAGTCGATTCTGGGGGGACGTGTGTAGCGGCTGCCGCTGGGGTTTCACAATCGCCTTGCACCTATCAAGGACGCGGAGCGATCACCATGCCGGGCTCGTCCAGGACGCCCGGGCAGGCCCGCGCTCAACTTGCCAGGCCTCGGTCGGGACGCCCGGGCATGCCCGGGCATGCCCGGGCAGGCTCGCCCTCAACTTGCCAGGCCGCAGCCAGGACGCTGGGCCACGCCCCCTGGCGCCGGGCCTGGGCAAACCCCCTGGGTTAATAGATATATATTGCTGACCGATAAACGGGTTTTCAGAGTGCCTGAGTGTTTGATTTCAATAAAGCAACTCAGATGAATTCCAGCTTTTTGTCGCGTCCATTCTTCTGATCGACGTGGGAGCCCCAGCTCCTTCAACATAGGATTATGCCAGGAGCTGAACATTTCCACCAATCAATGACATCAAATCAATAACTAAATGTCCTTGCTGTTACTTGTAACAGTTCACAGATCAAGTCTGTTTGGGGGTTTTGACAGTCTTCCACTGCGGGAGAAAACAGGGCTCCTGTGTGAGAGAGGCTCTTTGACTATCGCTGGTGTTGAGGGTGTGCTGCAGGTCCTCCCTGCTGGTGTGCTCACTCTCACCAAATTCTTCTTAGCATTGCAGCCCTCAGGCTCAATGGCAGTTTTGTCTGCACTTTGCACATCCGGTCTTGTGATGCTCCAGTTGTGCCTTTCCTCCGCTAGCACATCCGAGGGCTGTCCATAACAGGGAGGTGGTGCTGACTCAGCTACTCTCAGGTCCACGCAATTGCGGCGATATGGGGCACCTTCCACATCCACGAGATAGTAGCGTGGGGCAACCTGTTGCATGCAGGTTCCTATTTTCCAGCGACCAGTTCGGTCTCCAGGCAGTGGTTTCATACGGATGTACTCAGCAACATTTAGTTCAGGTAAGTCTCTGGCTGACCTGTCATAGCTGAGCTTGGATATCTGCTTTTTTTGACGCAGTTTCTCCAAAACACCTGGCACAACACAAGGCTCGAGCAACTTGTTGGTCACAGGTAAAGGTGTTTTCAGCCTTCTTGACATCAAGCGCTGCGCTGGGCTGCTATCCATGCCCTCCGTTGGTGTGTTCCTCCACTGGAGTATGGCCTTCCAGGGGTCATTGCCATCACATGTAGCTTTCTTGCACAGGTTCTTTACAATTTTGACGGCAGACTCAGCTTTGCCATTGGCTTTTGGGTGTCGTGAAGAGGATGTGAGATGCTCGAATTCCCATTCGATGGTAAAGCGTCTGAATTGCTCGCCTGAAAATTGAGGCCCATTGTCAGAGATTACACGGTCCGGTTGACCGTGACGTGCGAATTGTGCCTTGCATCGCCGGAGTGTTGTCTCAGCAGACAGGTCGGGGAGCAGCTCAATTTCTCAGAAGTCAGAATAGTGATGAACCATCAGGAGGAAGTCTTTCCCAATGTACTTGAATAAGTCCATGCTGATGATCTGCCAGGGCCGTGTGGGCAACTCGTGCGACATCATCGTCTCCTTTTGCTGCTCATGTGCATATTCATTGCACACGGAACATTTACTGACAAAGTCTTTGATCTCTGCTTGCATGTTTGGCCAGAAGAGAGTATCGTGTGCTTGCCTGTAGCATGCTTCCCCTCCAATGTGGCTGGAGTGGATTCGTGCCAGCATCTCTGGGCGCAAAGACTTCGGTATGAGAACTCTCTGACCTTTGAACAGCACGCCATTCTGCACACTGATTTCATCTCTGCATAGCCAATAATCTCTAACAGCAAGAGATGTCTCCTCTCTCTGGTCAGGCCACCCGGCCAAGACAACAGCTTTTAGTGCTTGCAGGTATTCGTCTCTGTCTGTGTGCTGTCTGATCTGAAGCAGGTGTCGATCAGTGACATTCAGGTAATCTGCCTGATTGATCTGCTCCACATCATACTGCTCCTGCTGCATGCTACAAACGGTGTGTCGCTCATGTTCCACATTGGAAGTACTGGCTGCTGCTGTTGCCCTGCTGAGCATGTCGCTGATATACATTTTAGGCCCAGGCTTGTACACAACCCTGAGGCTGTAGTTCTGGAGTGTGAGCAGCATGCTCTGGAGCCGCTTAGGTGCGCCTAGGAGAGGCTTGCTGAAAATGGCAATGAGCGGCTTGTGATCAGTCTCTGCCGTGATCACTTCCCGGCCATACAGATAGTGATGGAAGCGTTGACAGGCAAACACTATGCTCAGGCATTCTTTTTCGATTTGTGCATAGTTTTGTTCCGTCAGCGTTAGCGCCCTTGATGCAAATGCATGCAAATTGTTGTCCCTCTTGCATGAGACAGCACCCCAGTCCATTTTGGCTTGAGTCACTTTGTATAGTGACTGGCTTTGAGATGTCATAGTACCTTAATACAGGCATCGTGGTGACCAGGCGCTTTATTTCCTGCACTGCAGCATCGTGTTTCGGTAGCCAATGCCATATCGCATCCTTGTCCAGCAGTCTCCTCAACGGCTCACAAACCTCAGAAAGGTGTGGCATGAATTTGGCAAGGTAGGTCACAAAGCCAATGAAACGCTGGACCGCCTTCCCATCTGTTGGGTGTGACATTTCCAGAATGGCTCTCACCTTTTCAGGATCAGCCGTCAGGCCATTTGAAGACAGTACATGTCCATGGAAACGGACCTTTGCTACCTTGAACTGCAGCTTCTTCAGGCCAAGTCTTAGTTTAACGTGCCTGCAGCGGTCCATCAGCGCCAGTAACTTTGCATCGTGGTCACTATCTGCCTCGTCATCTGTATCCCCGCAGCCAACAATGAGGATGTCATCTGCAATGGGCTCTACTCCATCTAGCCCAGCCAATAGCTCATGCTGCTTGCGTTGGTACACCTCTGGTGCTACGGAGACTCCAAAAGGCAGTTTGAGCCACTGTTTCCTGCCCCAGGGAGTCCAAAATGTTGTCATGTAACTGCTCTTCTCGTCTAGCTTGCATTGTAAAAAGGCATCACGTGCATCTACGAGTGTGAATACCCGTGCATTTGGTAATTTGTATGACATCTTCAAGTGTTGGCATGAGGTAGTGAGATCTTCGCAGTGCTTGGTTCAAAAACTTTGGATCTATGCAAATTCTCAGCTTCTCAGGCTTTTTTTACGATGACCATATTACTTATCCAGTCTGTCGGATCGGTCACAGTGGTAATGTGCCAATCTGCCTCATGTCTGTCAAGCTGTGCCTTCACGGCGGACTTCATGGCCATGGGTACATTGCGCGGGGAGCACTGGACTGGACGGATTTGGGCGTCCAGTTCAAAATGTATTTCTCCTGGAACTGACTCTATTGGCCCATTGAAAACATCGTTGTACATGCTTATGAGCTGTTGTTTGGTCAAAGGCCCAGTCAGATGGTGCTCCATTTTGTGCAGTTCAGCAGGGACAGTGAAGTGCATCAGTCCCAAGCGCTCACATGTGGAGCCTGACAACAGGGGTTTCTGACTGACCTCCACAATTTCAAACTCAAGCTTGTGTGTTCGTCCATGTATTACACACTTTGTCTTGAAAAGTCCCAGTGACTTCAACAACGCGCCAGAACACAACTTCAGTCTCGTGTTACTTGGTAAGAGTCGCGCTTTCGGTGCGAGATTCATCTTGTCTTTACGGCTCATTACGTTGCACGTTGCCCCAGAGTCAAGCTGGCATTGCTGTAACTTGTTATGCAGTTGTAGTGTGATGAACCATTTTTTCCCTCTCGACCTCAAAGCACCGATGCACTCGCTTGTGTAAATGAAATTGCCACTGTTATCATCTTCCTCTTCAGATTCAGTATTTTCCACCTTGTGCAGCTGCCCTGCTGCGGGCCTTCTCGTTCTCTTAAAGCATACTTTGGCAAAGTGATTAGCCGTGCCACATAACCTGCATGCCTTACCATAGGCTGGACAGTGTTCTCGTCCTCGTCTGTGTGCATTGCCACAGTATTTACATGTGGCCCGGTCGTCTGTCGACATGCTGGGAGGGTGGTCGTTTTGCCTTGTTGCTTTTGGAGGGCCGGTCCTGCTGCACTATTGCCTCGCTGTAACATTGACACTGTCGATCAGCGGCCTTTCCTGCTCCATTGTTTTCATCCGCATGTCCGTGAGAAAAGGAAAGTAGCAATAAGAGAGCTGTGAATACGTTGAAAATTATATGGAAGAGGAGGTGTACACTGTACAACAAGTTGGAAGAGGATGGTGGGAGGAAGATGATCTATAAAGTGGCCTGTGATAGGGATGAGGATAGCAAGGACATGAAGGGGGGCAGTGATTACTGATGGAGGTGGGAGGCCAGTGACAGACAGGTGTGCACTATTGAAGGTGTGGGGAGGATATTTCAAACAGCTGTTGAACTGGGAAGGAAGAAAAAGGGAGCTGGAGCTTCTGATTTATGTGGAGGGAAAAGTGGAGATCATGGAAGAAGAAGTGCAGATGGCATTGAAGAGGCTGAAAAAGGGAAGAGCGCCAGGCAGTGAGGAGGTGAGTACTCAGATGATTGTTGCAGCAGGAGAAGTCGGAGTCAGGTGAACGAAGTTGTTGAACGAAGTGAACGAAGAGATGGGTCAATTCCAGAGGAGTGGCCAGGGTTAATTGTGCCGATATGGAAGGGGAAGGGGGATGTCCAAGGGAATGAAGGGAAGAGTTCAGGTTGGTACTGTGATGTTGGAGGAGTTAAGTGTGAACATGAGTTTGAGGCAAGTTCTCCACCCACTCATGTTTATCATGGTAATGGAGCTGCTAAGCAGAACAACATGAAAGATATTGTGGGGAGGATATTGTATGCGGACAATCTGGTTGTTGTGGTGGAGTGTGCGGGAGATGCAAGAAGGTGCGCATCCAGGTGGTATTTACCCGATTTCTAATTTTGTATGTTTTTGTCTTTTGCATTTTTAACTATCAGCTCTCCACCTTTTTTTCCCCTCCACCACCGAAGGTGGATTATGTTCACATGAGGTTATGTTTTCGCCCCTGTTTGTTTGTTTGTGAACAAAATATCTCAAAAAGTTGTGGACGGATTCGGACTAAATGTGACAATGACGAAATGATTAGATTTTGGTGAAGATCCGGTTCCGGATCCGGTTCGTGTGATTTTTTAAAAAACTGATTCTCCTCCATTGGGGGATTGGGCCTAAAACGATATATAGCAGGATATCTCAAAAAGTTATGGACGGGTTTGGAGGAAACTTGGAGGACAGGTTGGGTGTCTGACAAGGACAAATATATTCGATTTTGGTGAAGATCTGAATTTGGATTCGGATATGAGTATTATTTAATTTTAAAGTGATTCTTCACCATTGAGAGATCGGCCAAAATGTGTTATACAGGGTGATCAAAAAGTCACTGTGTACCTGTATTTCTCTAGTCACTTGATGGTGCACAGGGACCTTTTGATCACCCGATATAACATGATATCTACTCCCGCCAGGGAGTAATGCATTCGATCGTGTGTGTGTGTGTGTGTGTGTTCGTGTGTTTGTGAACAATATATCTGGAAAAGTTCTGAACGGATTTGGATGAAAGTTGGTGGGATGATTGCCCTTGGGATAAGGAAGAATTGATTAGTTTTTGGTGAAGCTCAGGATATTATTCCGGATCCAGGAATTTTTGGGGGGAATTTTTTTTCTGTTTTACTGCATTAAAGCTTTTATTCTTATTCTTAAATGATGTTTTTCTCCTGTAATTCCGAGATATATCAAAACTAATTCTCTGACAGTTAGGGCCTACTTTCTTTTTCATTTATTGTTTTGGGGAGAGGGGATGTTAAACAAAATGTATTATTCCAACTTGACCCATGGCGCTCCACTGAGTGGCGTTCTAGTTAAAAAAGTTATGGACGAGTTATGACTAAACTTGGTGGACGAGTTGGTTATGGTGACAAGAACAAGCCGATTAGATTTTGTTCAGGTCCGAATCCAGATCCGGCCTATCAGTGGATACAAAATGTAAACTGTTCAGCCTGGCTGAGGTACGCCCTTTACTGACGTTTATTGGACTTAAATAGTAGAGTTCTCAATTTTTTCTATATTCTTGATGGTGATTGATATTTATGTATTCTTATCACTAATTTTTGTAAACGAAATATTCTTACTCTTCCGAGTTCTGTTTGGTGCTTAGCAAAAAAACCTAAATTATTATTATTAATTGTACAATACACCCTTCCGTGTGAGTGATTAATCTACCAGTTATCATTATCCTTGCTTATGTGTGTGAATTATTATCTTTGGTGTTGTTTCTTCATTATGCCATTTCTGTCTCTTCTTGAGCACAATGTTTCTGCTGCACAGGTCGAGGTGCTTTCTCAACGGTTCAGTGTCTAAGACAAATTCAATGTGATTACTTTGAAAAACAAGGTACTTTCGGAGGATCCCAAAAACGTGACGAGCAGGTTTTCGGAAATTGAACTTCAGCTCCAGGAGCAGAGACAACGGCATGAGGAAGAGCGACAGAGGAAGAGGACGCTGAGAGCTGCCAACAAGAATGGAACCATTATCAAACGTGGGACTGCAGATGCCAATGGGGTGAACATCATGTTCACCTCTACATGTGCTGATAAATTCAAACATCTTACAGGAATCTTGCTTCTAATGAGATATTTACAAATGGAAGAGATTTTTTGGAATCTGTGAAATTCCATGTGAACTTTGCATGTTTAACTGGAATTGATCCCGGTTTGGACGTGTCTGCCAAACAGGTCGAGGTGCTTTCACAACAGTTGAGTATGAAGGATGAACAATTCAGTCAGAATACCTTGAAAAATAAGGTATTTTTGGAGGATCTGACAAACCTTGTTGACAAGTTGTCAGAATGGGAACTTCAGCTCCAGGAGCAGCATCAATGGAATGAGGACGAGCTACAGAAGGACGTTGAGAGCTGCGATAAGTAATGAACCGTCAGCAAACATGTGGGATTACAGATGCCAAGGAGATGAACATCATGTTCATGGATTCGGATCTGGATCCGATAATTTTAAAGTGATTCTTCACCATTGAGAGACAGGGCTAAAAACCGATATATGACATGATATTTCAAAAAATTGTGGGCAGATTATCACAGAACTCGGTGGATGAGCTGGTCAGGTGACAAGAACAAGCCAATTGGATTTTGGTTTTGGTTCAAATCCAGATCCGGCCTATCAGTGGGATACAAAACATGAACTGTTCAGCCTGGTGGAGGTATGCGCTCTGCCGAGTGCTCTTACAGTGCAATATAGATTACAATCAATCAGGCTATTTTGAGTTGGTCAGTTTTGGAGCTCATTGATCTTGCCCTCAAGTTTAATGCATGTTATTGAATGTGAAATCCTCCACAGACGACTGGTAGGTATTTTATAGGTTGATAAGTTTGTATCTTGGTAGATTTTCTTGGATTTGTGTTGTTGTTGTTGTTTCATATGCTGCTGTGGATGCTGGTTGAATCATTTTCTGGAAGCGTGGCACTGCTGCAGACACAGTGACTGTTACCAGTAAGCTGGAACTCATTTTGTCGACCTCAGAAAGACCCACCTAGACCTAGGTCAACCCACCTAGTGTTATTTCAACGGAATGACAGGAGCTCAAGCCCAAGAGCTGAAGATATTAAGCCAGCCACCTTAACCGTTAAGCCAACACCAGGCTTGGTGGTCCACGTCGTAACGGTGGGTGGTCCACGTCGAGGTAGGCCGGCTTGAGTTGATCCACCGAGACGCGGTCGGGAGTACCGCCGATGTCCAAGGTGAAATATTTCACCCCGGTCTCCAGCACGCGGAAAGGCCCGTCGTACGGGGCCGCAGTGGTGTCCGGTGGGCGTCGTGCCGGATGAAGACATACTCCGCGGTGCGAAGCTCCGGGGCGACGTGCGTGGGTGGGTGCCCATGGTGCGCCGTCGGCACCGGGGCGAACCTCCGGGCGGGCTCCTGCGCCGTGGTGCCGTGGGGTCGGGGAGGAAATCGCCCGGCACCCGCAGCGGTTGCCCGAAGACCAACTCCGCCGCGGATGCGCGCAGGTCCTCCTTGGGCGCCGTCCGGAAGCCCAGCAGGACCCAGGGGAGCCTGTCGACCCAGCCGCCGTCGCGGAGGGTGGCCCGGAGCGCGGCCTTCAACGAGCGGTGGAACCGCTCGCACAGGCCGTTAGCCTGGGGGTGGTAGGCCGTGGTGTGGTGCAGCTGGACCCCGAGCCCCCGCGCGACCGCCCCCCAGAGCTCCGAGGTGAACTGGGGGCCGCGGTCGGACGAGATGTCCGAGGGGGCGCCGAACCGGGTGACCCAGGTGGCGATGAACGCCTACGCGACGTCCGCCGCCGTCGTTGACGCCAAAGGCATGGCCTCAGGCCACCGGGTGGTGCGGTCCATCATGGTCAGGACGTGGGTGAAACCCTGCGAGGGGGGCAGAGGTCCCACCAGGTCCACGTGAACATGGTCAAACCGACGTTCCGGCACCGCAAACGGGGCCAATGGGGCCTGGGTGTGTCGGTGCACCTTCGCGCGCTGGCACGTGAGGCACGTCCTGGCCCAGCCGCGGACGGCCTTCCGGAGGCCATGCCAGACAAACTTATTGGCGATCAACCTCTGGGAGGCCCTCGTGCTCGGGTGGGACAGGCCGTGGATGGAGTCGAAAATCCGGCGCTGCCAGCCCGCGGGCACGATGGGGCAAGGCCGCCCGAGGGAGACGTTGCACCAGAGGGCCGTGCCCGCGCCGTTGAACGGCACCTCGGTGATGCGGAGGCCCGTAACGGCGGTCCGCAAGGCCTGGACGTCAGGGTCGGCGGCCTGGTCCGCTGCCATCCGGGCATAGTCGATGCCGAGGTGGACCGCGTGGGCAACGGACCGGGAAAGGCAATCCACCACCGGGTTGTCCTTCCCCGCGACGTGCCGGATGTCCGTCGTGTATTCGGACACGGCTGAGAGGTGACGCTGCTGCCGCGCCGACCACGGCTCGGCGACCTTGCCCATCGCGAACCCCAGTGGCTTGTGGTCGACGAAGGCCATGAACGCACGGCCCTCGAGCAGATGGCAGAAATGCCTGACCGCCAGGTGGAGCCCGAGCAACTCGAGGTCGAAGGTACAGTACCGGCGTTCCGGCGGGCGAAGCTGCCGGCTGAAGAACGCCAGCGGTTGCCAAGCTCCACGCACCCATTGCTCGTGCACCGCGCCCACCGCGTAGTCCGAGGCGTCGGTGGTGAGGGCGATCGGTGCATCGGGCGCCGGGTGCGCGAGCATGGTGGCATTAGCCAAGGCGAGCTTCGCGCCCACGAATGCCGCGACCATCTGCTCAGTCCAGGTGACGTCACCTTTGCCCGGCTTCCCCCGGAGGGCCTCGTGCAAGGGGCGCAGGAGCTGGGCGATGCGGGGCAGGAAACGGTGGTAAAAGTTTACCATGCCCAGGAACTCCTGGAGCCCCCGATGGTGCGGGGGTGCGGAAACCCTTTCACCGCCTCCACCTTGGCTGGTAGGGGGACGGCCCCATGCCTGGTAACGCGGTGCCCCAAAACGTCGATTTCGGCGACACCGAACCGGCACTTGGCGGGGTTCACGATCAGGCCGTGCTGGCCCAGACGTCCGAAGAGCATGCGGAGATGGTGTAGGTGCTCTTTGCGGGACGCGCTTGCGACGAGGATGTCATCCAGATAGGCGTAGACGAAATCCAAGTCGTGCAAGACGCTGTCCATGAGGCGCTGGAACGCCTTAGCCGCATTCTTCAAACCGAAGGGCATCCGAAGAAATTCGAAAAGACCGAACGGCGTGATGACAGCCGTCTTCGGGATGTCCTCCGGCCTGACGGGAACCTGGTGGTAACCGCGTATGAGGTCCACCTTCGAGAAGAAGGACATATTCGCCAAGCGGGTGGAAAAGTCCTGAATATGGGGGACGGGGTAGCGGTCGGGGGTGGTGGCGTCGTTGAGATGGCGGTAGTCCCCGCACGGTCGCCATCCCCCACCGGGCTTGGGCACGATGTGGAGCGGCGACGCCCAAGTGCTCTCGGAGCGCCGCACGATGCCGAGCCGCTCCAGCGTAGCAAAATCTGCTTTAGCTACCGCGAGCTTCGTCGGCTCGAGGCGGCGTGCCCGGGCGTAGACCGGTGGCCCGGCGGTGGGGATGTGATGTTCCACCCCGTGCTTGACGGTCCCCGCCAAGAAGGTGGGCCTCGTGAGGGCCGGGAAATGGGTGAGGAGGCGGGTGAATTCGTCCGCTGCCGGAAGCGTGCAGATGAACCTGGCCGGAACTGAACCGCTCAGCAAGCCGCTCGGCGAGCCGCTCGATGAGCCGCTCCGTGAGCTGCTCAACGGGGCAGGCAACGCGCAAGCGAACGAGCTGAACGTCTCAGCCTGGACAAGCCTTCTGTGCTTGACGTCGACCAACAGGCCATTGGCACAGAGGAAGTCCGCGCCGAGCAGTGCCATAGGCATGTCGGCAGTGACGAACGATCATCGGAAAACCTGCCCTCCGAACCGCAGAGAAAGGCAGCGTTTTCCTTTCGTGCAAATGGGCGTACCGTTGGCAGAAAGCAGCGCGGGGCCCCGGCCCGTGGACTGCTTGTCGGAGGTACCGGCGGGAACGACACTCACCTGCGCTCCCGTGTCGCACAGGTAACGGCACCCGGATAAGGTGTCCGTTATGTATAGGAGGCTGTTTAATCGGCCGGTGCTCAGTGCCAATACCGAGGGCCGGCCCGGGCGTTTCCCGACCTGCCGAATGAGCACGGCGGGCGACATTGCCGAGCCTCGTGACCGAACCTAGCGTGGAAATGGCACCAGGTTTGCGGCGAAGCCGGAGGCCGCGGTGCCGCGGTTTCCGCGGTGGTGGTGGGCGGGGCGTGGCGGCTGCCACGAGGCGCCCCTCGGAGCAGGGGTGGGCACCCTCAGGAGGTTCGGGCTCGGGAGCCGCTACGACCGCACCGAAACTCACCTGTGTGTCCAAAGCCGCGTAGAACTTGTCGGCCTCGGCCGCGAATGCACGGGGTTCCGTCGTCGCGGAACCGGCCAACGTGAGGCGGACTCGTGCCGGCAGCTGGCGTCGAAATAACGCCCGGAATAGAGCTTTCAGGGTTTCTTCACCCATGAGCGACAGCATATGGTCCATTCGGACCGACGGTCGCATGTCACCGAGCTCGGGGAGGTCCAAGAGGCGATCGGCCCGTGCGTCCACCGTGAGGCCGAATGTGGCGAGGAGGAGATGCTTGATCGCCTCGTACTTGTCGTGGGCCGGTGGGTTCCTCAGGACCGACACGACGCGGGCGGCCGCGCCGGCCCCGAGGGAGGCGACCACGTGGCAGTAGCGTGTCTCGTCCGCCATGATGCGTGGAAGCCTGAACTGGGCTTCGGCCTGCAGGAACTAGATCTCCGCCTGAGCTTCGCAGAACTCGGGGAGCTTTATCGCTACCGCGTTGGTTGCCATGGCTGTGGCGGTTTCGGGTGGTCAGTGACGGCTGACCAAAACGTCGGAGTCACCAATGAAGCGCTGTGCTACGCGCGCGACTTGCTACCAAGGAGGAAGCGGACAACGCGGTTAAACAAAAGTGTCTTTATTGACAAGAGTTGTGTGGTATGGATGGTTCCTGCTCCTGCTCCCAATTATCAGCAAAGTCATGGAATCCATCATTGCTTCGGATATGAAATCTTTCCTCTTCTCCAATGGCTTGATCTCTGATCATCAATTTGGTTTCAGACCAGGTCACTCTACTCTGGACATGCTGCTTCTGCTGTCTCAACAATGGATGGAGGTCCTCAATGCCAAACAGGAAATCAGAGCTGTCTCCCTTGACATATCAAGAGCCTTTGATACGGTCTGGCACCCAGCTCTGCTCACCAAACTCTCCTCCTATGGTATCCATGGAAATCTCCATGCATGGCTTGCGGACTTCCTCTCTGGTCGTAGTCAACGTGTGGCCCTGAATGGATTTCTCTCATCTCC
Organism: Myxine glutinosa; assembly: GCF_964187855.1. Lineage (NCBI taxonomy): Eukaryota > Metazoa > Chordata > Myxini > Myxiniformes > Myxinidae > Myxine > Myxine glutinosa. The sequence continues at coordinate 208,993,847 of NC_136262.1, read as the reverse complement.
CCTTCCTGTTCAGGCTGGAGTTCCCCAAGGAAGTGTGCTGGGCACTGTGCTTTTTCTGGTCTTTATCAATGATCTCTCTGACTCTCTGGAAAATCCTCTCTATCTCTTTGCTGATGACTCCACTCTCTGCCGCTCCATTCCTCTTCCCTCAGATCGGCAGTCTGCAGCCTCCTCACTCTCTGAAGACCTGGACAAAATCACAGACTGGTCAAACAAGTGGAACATGTCTTTCAATCCTGCCAAATCTCACTCTCTTACTATGTCTCTCCGAAAAGATCGACTGGACAACCCTCCCATCTACTTTCTCAACAATCCTCTCCAAGAAGTTCTGTCACTCAAGCTTTTGGGTCTCACTATCTGCCATGATCTTTCTTGGGAAAACCACATTTCCAAGCTGGCCTCCAAAGCCAGTCGCCGACTGGGCATCCTCCGTCGTGCGAAGTCCTTCCTCGGCACACCTGAGCTCCTCACCACATACAAGGCTTTCATCCGCAGCTCTATGGAATACTGTTCTCCCCTATGGGCTGGTGCTCCTGCCTCACACCTGGCTCGGCTTCACGCTGTTGAATCCAAAGCTTTCAAAATCATTGGAATCTCCCGCGATGAAGCTATCTCTGAGGGCCTTTCACTCACTCACCGCAGGCAGGTAGGTGGTCTTTCTGTCTTCTACCGACTCCTCTCCGGCCTTGCTCCCCCAGCTCTCTCTGTGCTCTGTCCCCCAAATATTCCTTTCAGGTCGCACAAGATCTGCCAGCAACCCTCTGATGGTTAAACTGCCGAAATCTCGGTTCTCTGCTCACCTTCACTCTTTCATTCCTCTTTTCTCCCGCCTCTGGAACAAACTCCCTCACTCCCTTCAATCCCACTCCTCCCTCCAGGTCTTTAAAACAGCTGTTCACCACCATCTCTTATCTTCCCCCATCCATAACCTTGATCTTTTCTACCCCCACTAATTCACCCCAGATCCACCTTGTTTGAAATTCCAACTTATTTCCTGGAAATCCTGGCAGTGTCCATATGTTTATACCTCTCCCACCCCCCCCCCTTCACATGCCTCCCCCCCTTCACATGCCTCCCCCCCAAAGCCCTCTCCCTCCCACAGATCTCTCGATGTCTCCATGTCTCTCGGTCCCTGCTCTCAAATGTTGTGTTTGTGTCCTTCCCCCTCTCTCCCCATCTTGTCTACCGCTCCCGATGTTATTTGTTTTATGTGTCTGTTTGTCTTTCTGTGTGATTAATGTTCGCTCTTTCACGAGCCTCGATCTTGTATACAAAAAAAAAAAAAAAAAAAAAAAAAAAAAAAAGGTCACTGTAGCACTGGCGCGCTCTGGGCTGCGTGCCCAGTGTATATCCTGAGGCCACGCCTACCCCTCGGGCGTGGCCGCCGCCCGCTTGGTGCGCGGAATGATGTCACCACGCCAGTGGGCTTTCGTGTCCGCCACATTGTAAAGTTTTTCACCGCTCCAATAGTGTATGGAAGGGTTGTGTGAACACTTTGTACAGGTTCTTTTATATGTTGCTGAGCAGGAATAGTGTAAATGTACTCGTAATTTAACGTCATGAGGTTTACCCAAACCGACCAATCCCCTCAATCGTCATCCGTATGCTACGTCACTTCCTCTCCTGCCGTCGCCCATTTGTCGTCACCCCGATTCGAACCAATCGGCAGATGTATTTGTTTTCCAATTCGCTCTTAGACTCCTTCAGCCTTAGTCACATATGATGCTGCCGCCCAGAGAAGAAATTGTCAATTCTTGAATATGCAGACGACCTAGCCCTTATTTCATCCTTGACTGCTGGTGGGCAACACGTGTTCTCTCACTTAGTGCAAGCAGCGGGCAAAGTCGGACTGCATATCGACACCACCAAACCAGAAGTACTGACTATCCCGTTGGACCTGAATATAAAAATCACCGATTGCAATGAAGCTGGAGCTGACGAGTGCACTGCCACGCTGTAAGCAGTTTGTGTAATTGGGTGGCTCCATTACTAATCCACATGACGACTTCCGGTGACATCGCACGTACTGGCTTGGGCGGTGTTCCAGCATCTAAACCCAGTATTGGACTCTGCTACTTTTCCTGAGCAGATTAGAAGCAGGATATTTCATGCCATCGTAGTAACAGTCAACGTCCAAGTGTATTGCTATATATAGCAGACACTTGAACGTTGAGTGAGACCTTTCACCAGAAAATTGTTGCGACACACTCACACCTTCTTAGAGTGGCCTTCAAGATACAATGTCAATGGCCAATGCGGATCACGAATTAAGAGCTTTGCCAGCCTCCCAAGCCTGAGGCACCGAGCCAAGAGTTGTGAGCAGAGACTGCAACTCGATGGACATATTTAACGTGAAGGGTATTGTATTCAACCAAACCAACAGCTGTTGGCCTGGCAACCCACACAGCGGTTCGGTTGCATCGTGCTCAAGGACGCACCAGGATTTATCTTGATCGGCACTTGTTGGACTGTGACTCCCGTGATCAGATCTCAGCAATAGATAATCTCAGAACCAGTGGCGCATCAAGGAAAAATGACACTCGGGGCAAGATGTCAAATTGCCGCCACATGTAATCTTCCCCATAAGTCCTTCAATGTTTTGTGTGTGTGTGTGTGTGTGTGTGTGTCTGTCTGTCTGTCTGTGTGTTTGTGTCCTAGTGTGTGTGTGTGTGTGTGTGTGTGTGTGTGTGTGTGTGTATTCTTCATCGCAAAATCTCTGGGTTTGTGTCCTAGTGTGTGTGTGTGTGTGTGTGTGTGTGTGTTTGTGTCCTTGTGTGTGTGTGTGTATTTTTCATCGCAATACTCTGGGTTTGTGTCCTTGTGTGTGTGTGTGTTTGTGTGTTTGTGTCCTAGTGTGTGTGTGTGTGTGTGTGTGTGTGTGTGTGTTTGTGTCCTCGTGTGTGTGTGTGTGTGTGTTTTTGTGTCCGTTTCCTAGTATGTGTGTGTGTGTGTGTGTTTGTGTCCGTTTCCTAGTGTGTGTGTGTGTGTGTGTGTCCTCGTGTGTGTGTGTGTGTGTGTGTGTGTGTGTGTGTGTGTGTGTGTCCTCGTGTGTGTGTGTGTGTGTGTGTGTGTGTGTGTGTGTTTGTGTCTGTGTCAGGGCTGTAACCGTTTTACCATTTGAGTTTTGTCATCAAATTTTCACCAAAGTTTTATTAGAATATGGAGAAGGCAAATTAATAATTTTGTCAAAAGGTCAAAGGTCAGTGCCACAAAAAATCATCAATTTTTATGCGATTGACCTGAAATTTTAAAGAATTTGCATATTGGGTCAATCAATATTGGTTCACCAATCATAAACTAGAAGCAGATTGGTTTTTAGATCTAAAGTTCAAAGGTCAAGGCTGCATGAAATCATCAATTTTCATTTTGCATTTTTTAAAACTGCTTTCTTTATTTTGAGAAAACGAAAAAGAAGAAGAAGAAGATATCTGAATACAAACAGACGCAGCGGCGTTTGCATTCTCAGATGCTTTCTAGTTTAGCAGTTGGAACTGCTGTGAAACTCAATCCTGCAGTTTAAATTTTGAAAATTGGTTCAGATTAAGATTTTGGAAAGCGTATCGCATTTTAGTTTTTAACCGTGTGCGGAAATGAAATAAAGGCACAAACATCGCCATGTCGGGACTTTTTGTATAGGGACCAAGACCCTCCTTGTACTCGTTTGTACCTGTGTCCTGTACTTACGGTAATCATTGTAATTGATGTATTATTATTATTATTAAGATGCAAAATGTGGCAAAGAGGATGGTGCACTCTGCATTGACAACTTGTAGGATAATTTGACATTGTAGAGATATAACCAATTAACAATTTGACTTTTAACTCCCGTTTTTCTCAACCATAAACGTTTCTTCCAAACATAATTATCCCTCTACACCCCCAACAGAGTATGATCCTGGATCCTGCACATGGTCATAAATTATGCAGAAAAATTGAGTTGTGGGATTGACTCCCACCGAGAGCTATCAGCATCAGCTACACAACCGGCATTAAAGGTTCTATACAGCAACATGGCATCAGCAAAATGAACCATCAAATAATATATTGAGCTTGGCATCAAAAATAATCATCAAAATTATTTACACAAACAATTATTATGAACACTGCTTCAGCAATTGTATTATAATTTGAAAAGTATCTGACTTGTATGCGCTTCTGAACTGCTGGATAGAATGAGTTGAAAACTGGTGGTTGTACTTGAAAAGGTTCTTCAAAATCTCTGGGGTTCAGGGTGGGGGGAACACCCCCTACCCCAATTCTCTTCATGCTAATGTACGGCATAGCACGTCTACAGGTGGAAAGTGGTATTACAAGGCAAACTGAAATGCCAATTCTGGGGGAATGGATAGTCTGTAAGGATGGGTTCTTCACTTAAATAATTATTCCGATTTCAAAAAGTAAGTTAAAACAAGATTTTTTTTTTAATGGCGAACTTCCCCTGTAAGAGGGGGACTTTGAACTTTTAATGGCGAACTTCCCCTCTCTCTCATGCACAGATTTATCCCATCTCGTCTTCAGTTGTCATACCCTTCCCACCCCCCCCCCCCCCCCCCCGGGCATGGTACACTGAAGCTTGTGGTGAGGCAGTTGCCATGAAGCAACTTGCCTTCACCTCATGGAAGGCTAATCCAACTGAAGGAAATCTCAGTTCCTTTCACAAAGCTCAGAACAAGTGTATGTCTACCCTCAGGAGAGCCAGGAAACAATATCTCTCCACTCTCAATATTGAACTCTCAAACCTGTCTCTCTCCTCCAAATCTTGGTGGCGTCTGGTCAAATCTGTTTCTGGTGTTTGTTATCCTTTCTGGTATTCTGGTCAAATCCTCCACCCTTACCTCAAATGGCTACACAGCTGACACTGCACATGAAAAAGCCGAATGCCTCAACTCTGAGTTTGCCTCAAAATCTTGTGTCCCGAACCCATCTCTCTCTGTACCCACCTTTCCCAGTCGAACCCAGCTGCTCCAGGACTCTGTATCCTTCTCTCCTGACAAGGTGGAGAAGTTTCTGTCAAACCTCGACTCTGATTCTGCAACTGGACCAGACGGCATCAACCCAAGGTTCCTAAAATCATGCTCTGCCGCTCTATCTCACCCTCTCTCTGTCTCTTCTCACTCTCCTTTGCTCAAGGTCATCTACCATCAGCTTGGAAATCAGCCAACATTACTGCTTTACACAAAAAATGTGCAAAAACAGATCCTTGCAACTACAGACAAATCAGCCTGCTCCCAATAATCAGCAAGGTCATGGAATCAATCATCACTTCTGACATCAAATCCTTCCTCTTCCCCAATGGCTTGATCTCGGATCATCAATTTGGATTCAGACCAGGTCATTCTACTCTGGACATGTTGCTTCTGCTGTCTCAACAATGGATGGAGGTCCTCAATGCCAAACAGGAAATCAGAGCTGTCTCCCTTGACATATCACGTGCCTTCGATATGGTCTGGCACCCCACTCTGCCCAACAAACTCTCCTCCTACGGTATCCATGGAAACCTCCACGCGTGGCTTACAGACTGCCTCTCTGGTCGTAGTCAATGTGTGGCCCTGAATGGAATTCTCTCATCTCCCCTTCCTGTTCAGGCTGAAGTTCCCCAAGGCAGTGTTTTGGGCCATTTGCTTTTTCTGGTCTTCATCAACGATCTCTCTGACTCTCTCGAAAATCCTCTCTATCTCTTTGCTGATGACTCCATTCTCGGCCACTCCATACCTCATCCCTCAGATCGGCAGTCTGCAGCCTCCTCGCTCTCTGCAGACCTGAACAAAATCACAGACTTGTCAAACAAGTGGAACATATCTTTTAATGCTGACAAATCTCTCACTCTTACTATGCCTCTCCGAAAAGACCGACTGGACAACCCTCCCATCTACTTTCTCAACAATCCTCTCCAAGAAGTTCTGTCACTCAAGCTTTTGGGTCTCACTATCTGCCATTATCTTTCCTGGGAAACCACATTTCCAAGCTGGCCTCCAAAGCCAGTCGCCAACTGGGCATCCTCTGCCATGCGAAGTCCTTCCTTGGCACACCTGAGCTCCTCACCACATACAAGGCTTTCATCCACAGCTCAATGGAATACTGTTCTCCCCTCTGGGCTGGTGCTCCTACCTCACACCTAGCTCATCCTCACGCTGTTGAAACCAAAGCTTTCAGAATCATTGGAATCTCCCACGATGAAGCTAACTCCTAGGGCCTTTCACTCACTCACCACAGGAGGGTAGGTGGTCTTTCTGTCTTTTTCCGACTTCTATCTGGCCTAGCTCCCCCAGCTCTGTCTATGCTCTGTCCCCCAAATTTTCCTGCAGGTCACACAAGATCTGCCTGCAACCCTCTTATGGTTAAACTGCCAAAATCAAGACTCCCTAATCACATTTACTCTTTCATTCCTCTTTTCTCCCGCCTCTGGAACAAACTCCCTCACTCTCTTCAATCCCACTGGTCCGTCCAGGTCTTTAAAATAGCTGTTCACCACCATCTCTTATCTTCCCCCATCCAAAACCTTGATCTTTTCTACCCCTGCTAATTTCACCCCAAATCCACTTTTTTGAAATACCAACTTCTTTCCTGGAAGTCCTTGGTGTCCTTGTGTTTTATACTTCTCCCACCCCCCTCCCCCTTCCAGTGCCTCCTCCCCCCAAGCCCTCTCCCTCCTACAGATCTCCCAATGTTCCTGCTCTCAAATGTTGTACTTGTGTGCTTCCCTATCTCTCCCCATCTTGTCTCCCGCTCCCTTTACCTTATGTTTTATGTGTCAGTTTGTCTTTTTGTGATTAATGTTAGCTGTTACACGAGCCTCGATCTTGTATACAAAAAACCCCCAAAAAGACCACACCTGCAGTGAGAGTGAAAGGCCTTCAGAATCAGCGTCATCGCGGGAGATACCAATGATTGTAAAAGATTTGATTTCTACAGAGAGAAGCCGAGCTAGGAGTGAGGCAGGAGCATCAGCCCAGCGGGGAGAGCAGTATTCCATCAAGCTGCGGATGAAAGCTTTGAATGTGGTGAGAAGCTCAGTCGTGCCAAGAAAGGACTTCGCATGACGGAGGATGCCCAGACGGCGACTGGTTTTGGAGGCCAGCTTAGAAATGTGGTTTTCCCAGGAGAGATCATGGCAGATGGTGAGATCCAAAAGCTTGTGTGGCAGAACCTCTTCAAGAGAATTTTTAGAAAGTAGATGGGAGGGTTGTCTAGATGGTCTTTTCAGAGAGACATAGTGAGAGTGTGAGATTTGTCAGGCTTGAAAGACAAGTTCCACTTGTTTGACCAGTTTGTGATTTTGTCCAGGTCTGCAGAGAGTGAATAGGCTGCTGCCTGCTGATCTGAGGGTTGAGATATGGAGCGGCAGAGGGTGGAGTCATCAGCAAAAATATCGAGAGGATTCTCCAGAGAGTCGGAGAGATCATTGATGAAGATCAGAAAAAGCACAGGGCCCAGAAAACTGTCTTGTGGAACTCCAGCCTGGACAGGAAGAGGACATGAGAGAATTCCATTGAGAGCCACACATTGACTATGACAGGAGAGAAAGTTTGCGAGCAATGTGTGGAGATTTCCATGGATACCATAAGAGGAAGGTTTGGAGAGCAGGGCGGGGTGCCAGACCATATCGAAGGCACGAGATATGTCAAAATTATGGCTCTGATTTCCTGTTTGGTGTTGAGGACTTCTATCCATTGGTGAGACAGCAGCAGCAGCATGTCCAGAGTAGAGGGACCTGGTCTGAAACCAAACTGATGATCAGAGATCAAGCCAATGGAGAATAGGAAGGATTTAATATCAGGAGCGATGATGGATTCCATGACCTTGCTGATTTGGGAGCAGGCTGATTAGACTGTAGTTCCAAGGATTTGTTTTTGCACATTTTTTGTATAAAGTGGTAATTTTGGTTGATTTCCAAGGTATCCTTGAGCAAAAGAGAGGGTGAGGAGAACAGAGAGAGGGTAAGATAGAGTGGCAGAGCAGGATTTTAGGATGTTAATGATCAAATATTTCGATAATTTTGTTGTTTTACAGATCAAATGGAAAGATTATTTTGCTATTGAACTTTTGTAAAGATAATTTTTGCCATGCTGCATTATTTTGTAAAAATTCTGTGCATATTGATTCTTTTGAGAGTAATTTTTCTGCTACTATATTGTATTGACAATTTTAAGCTGATATATGGAATTTTTTTTGCTGATATGCTGATGATAGATTGTGTAGATTATTTTCCAAATGGAACCGCCTTTAGAGGCCATTTTCCCCACAGAGCAGGGGTTAGCCTTTTTTTGGGCACATTGGTCCCCTTTTTGAAGCAATGTTTTATGGCCGGATGCCCTTCCTGCAGCCAACTCTGTTAGTCGCCTCTTGCGACACACAGGGAATTACCAGTGAACTGGTACTCAATTTGCCGACCTCGGAAGGATGACAGGCTGAGTCAACCCACCTGGCGTTAACTCAGTGATGGACCGGGATTCGAACCCAGGATCCCAAGCCGCACCCTAACCGCCGCAACTGAATTTGTGTATAGTTTTAATTTATTATTGTCTTGATTTTTGTTGACCATATTTATTCGAGCATGTTGCTGTATTATAAATGTTATGCTGATTCTCTGTGGTGTAGGTATTTTTCACTGATGCCATGCAGAGATACCAGTGGGAAACAATCCCATGATTAAATTTTTCTGCATAATTGATGACCATATGCAGATTATATTCGGTGGGGGAATTTTTTTTTGTGTCGAGAGAGAGGAATATTGGAGGCAAAATAATCGTAGTGTGAATTACTGTTTTCCATTTCTAAAATGCGAAATTACTGGTATTTATGCAAAGAGGACAGCTCTCTTTTCTACACTTAGTGACTTAGCATCTTGATGATTGAATACTGCAGAAGTAATTATGTCTGCATTTTGTTGAGAAATCTTCATGGATTTACAGAAAAGACTCGTAAGCATACTTACAAAATGCAAAGCTGCTTTTTTGAGCTGAGGATTTGGCAGATGTCAAAATCTTAGTTATCCTGTTAGTTTTACGAATACAAAAGAGATGGAGAGATGTCATCAGATTGGACCTGCAGGACATCAAGGTCACTGAAGACAAGTAGTTTGAACTGGCCACCACCTCCAGAGGAGGGTGGCGTACAGTGTACCAAGAAGGCCTGGAGGAGGGAGTAATAAGCAGACAACTGATACACGCAGCACGAGCTGCCAGGCTATCTGGATGAATGTAGAAGAGAAAGCGATAGAAAGATGCACAATCGTACAGCAGAATGGGAGAAAGCGGTCAGAGTCGTAGGCAACGTGTCTGGTCGTAGTCAACGTGTGGCCCTGAATGGGTTTCTCTCATCTCCTCTTCCTGTTCAGGCTGGAGTTCCCCAAGGTAGTGTTCTGGGCCCTGTGCTTTTTCTGGTCTTCATCAATGATCTCTCTGACTCTCTTGAAAATCCTCTCTATCTCTTTGCTGACGACTCTACTCTCTGTCGCTCCATTCCTCATCCCTCAGATCGGCAGTCTGCAGCCTCCTCACTCTCTGCAGACCTGGACAAAATCACAGACTGGTCAAACAAGTGGAACATGTCTTTCAATCCTGACAAATCTCACACTCTTACAATGTCTCTCCGAAAGGACCGACTGGACAACCCTCCCATCTACTTTCTCAACAATCCTCTCCAAGAAGTTCTGTCGCTCAAGCTTTTGGGTCTCACTATCTGCCATGATCTTTCTTGGGAAAACCACATTTCCAAGCTGGCCTCCAAAGCCAGTCGCCGACTGGGAATCCTCCGTCGTGCGAAGTCCTTCCTTGGCACACCTGAGCTCCTCACCACATACAAGGCTTTCATCCGCAGCTCAATGGAATACTGTTCCCCCCTCTGGGCTGGTGCTCCTGCCTCACACCTTGCTCGGCTTCACGCTGTTGAGGCCAAAGCTTTCAGAATCATTGGAATCTCCTGCGATGTAGTCAACACCGAGGGCCTTTCACTCACTCACCACAGGCAGGTTGGTGGTCTTTCTGTCTTCTACCGACTCCTCTCCGGCCTTGCTCCCCCAGCTCTCTCTGTGCTCTGTCCCCCCAATATTCCTTCAGGTCGCACAAGATCTGCCTGCAACCCTCTTATGGTTAAACTGCCAAAGTCTAGGCTCTCTGCTCACCTTCACTCTTTCATTCCCCTTTTCTCCCGCCTCTGGAACAAACTCCCCCACTCCCTTCAATCCCACTCCTCCCTCCAGGTCTTTAAAACAGCTGTTCACCACCATCTCTTATCTTCCCCCATCGAAAACCTTGATCTTTTCTACCCCCGGTAATTCACCCCAGAGTCCTTGCAGTGTTCATATGTTTTATTCCTCTCCCACCTCCCCCCAAGTCCTCCCGATGTCCCTGCTCTCAAATGTTGTGTTTGTGTCCTTCCCCCTCTTCCCCCTCTCTTTTGTGTCCTTCCCCCTCTCTCCCCATATTGTCTGCCGCTCCCCTTGTTTTTGTTTTTTTGTGTGTCGGTTTGTCTTTTTGTGTGATTAATGTTAGCTCTTTCACGAGCCTCGATCTTGTATATAAAAAAAAAAGAATTAAAAAAAAGAGGAGTGTGGAGCAGTGATATGCAAAGCTTGCCACAGATTGTTCCACAGCAAGGGCAATCTTGCCGTGGATAGGGTAGGGTGGGGCAAGAGGCCCAGTAGGGGTCAAACGCCTACCCACAATATATACTAAACCACGTGATGCAACGAGCCCCATGATGCCTTGCGAGCTTCCTTCCGCAAACATCCTTTCCCGCCATGACGGCGACACAGGCAGAGAAAGCGGTACGTTTCTCAGATGTTTTTCTTTGTTTTCGTCCTGTTTGTTGTAAATTTCATTCTTCATTTGTTCAGTACCATCATCTAAATAGCAGAAGAAACAGAACGTCTCTACTTTTTCTTGTTATAGGGATCTGTTAGCTATCTGTTGATGCCAGACTAAACTAGTTGCCTCCCTTGCTTTAAGTCAGATTTCCAAAGATAAGATTTGTAACAGATTGGGGGTCAAACGCCCACTGGGATGTTGGGGCAAGACGCCTAATGTGCCCCTCATTCCACTGAATGTAATACCGACTTGACTTGAAATGCTAGAGTACTGCATGTCTCTCTCTCTCTCTCTCTCTCTCTCTCTCTCTCTTTCTGTGTCTCTCTGTGTCTCTCTCTCTCTCTCTCTCTCTCTGCTATGCTAGTAAAAGTGACTATCATTTGAATATATTCCGCTAAGTTATGAATAAAAGAAATTATGATTTAGAGACTGAATCATTTTTAAACACTTGTCAACAGATACATGATGGTGAGAACATACAAAAGGAAGACAGAGAGGGGCAATTATGGCCAAAGCAACTTGTCTGCAGCCTTGACAGCAGTGAGCGAGGGACTTCCACTCATTCGTGCCAGCAAGGACTTTGGTGTTCCGGCACGTAGGCCTACCCTACGAAGGCACAGAGACCAGCAAGTAGCAGCACCTGGTGTGCTGAATTTTGAGAGATATAAGAACGCCCTTCCTCCTGAGATCGACGCGCAGCTGAAAGCACATGTAACGGAGATGCAGAGGTGACTGTACGGTCTGAGGATGTGGGACATGCAGCGTCTAGCGTTTGATGTTGCTGAGAAGGCTCAAATTAGCCACCCTTTCAACAGAGAGTCCCGGATGGCAGGAAAGGACTCGGTCCAGAACTTTCTCTCCCGTCACGACCTCACCCTCAGGCAGCCTCAAGCAACCAGCATAGCGCGTGTTGTGGGCTTCAATAAACCCAGGGTCCAGGGTTTCTTTGACCTCTTCAAGGAGTGTTTGACAGCTGAAGACTACACCCCTTCAAGAGTGTGGAACATGGATGAGACAGGGCTGACAACTGTTCAAAAGCCCGGGAAAGTCATGGCCACAAAAGGTGCTCGACAGGCTTCGAGTGAGGAGGAAGACTGGCCTTGTCTTATATGCTGTGAGGAGTACAGCCGTGCCAGACCCAGGGAGGTGTGGGTGCAGTGCCAGTTGTGCCTTCATTGGGCACATGAACAATGTACGCCAGGACTGGCCCAGTTCCTGTGCCCAAACTGCGAGTCGGATGTCTCGGACTGACATGTGCCCATGACTGTTTGAATTTGACCAAGTCACAATTCATGACATTTTTTATTTACAGTGAAATTTCCTCTATGTAGGACACTATGTTTTTCTATTTAGACGTTAGTATTATCTTCTTTTTATGTAATTCGGAAGTAAGGGGCAAAACGCTCACTTCTCAGGGGCAACACGCCCACAGTAAGCGTTTTGCCCCAACCTGGTGGGCGTTTTACCTCCGGCATGGGGCAAAGAGGCCAAAAAAAATAATAAAAATTTCACTTCTTGTTCTTTTTCGTTTTTTTCTATCTTGGTGTGCTTGTGCTATTATGTCGCGCTAATGTGTCCTTATTGTTTGCATTTACTTTTAGTTCTCTATAGCTGCAACAGGGGCAGATATCAGCAATCTTGCTTAATGGGCAAGAAGGCGACACAGGCATTGACCAGCTGAACTGGTCTCGCGAGATCTCGGAGACGGTGGCAGGGATTTTCGAAGCTCCACACGGTCTCCACGTTTTTCGAAGTTAAGTCTGTTCACAATTGTATTTTGTCGAAACTGTATTTATCCTTCGGTGTGTGAAGTTATTGTGTGCAACTTTGGTTGTTTCTCAGTGTTTATCTTTCATAAATTGATCGTCTGTTTGCCGTGTCGCGAGCAAGCCCTTTGCCGCGTCGCGAACGATTTGAAATCGAAGTTAAGTGATTGTTCCCATTTGTATTTTCGTTAAAACTGTATTTATTTATGGTGTTGTACGTATATTGTGTCCCGACGAAGATTTTTCGGTCCAAATCTTTCATACCTGTATTGAAAATCGTGTTAATTCGTGTCGTGTCTTGAGGCCTTGTACAGTGTACACTGTACAACCTTGAGGCTTTGTTTTTCTCTCATCGGTCCGTCGTTTGTGATCCAATAACTTTTGTTCTCTGTATTCCCAGTCTTTTCACCCATAGCCTACTTCCTTGTGTAAATCTCAACTAAAAAAAAAAAAAACAAAAAAAAAAACATTTCCTTCTCTGTTCTCATTCGTTTATTCATTCTTATTCGTTCGTTCGTTCTTCGACCACGTGTTTCTCCCCCATTTCCCCAGATAGTTTTCACTGTTATTAACCTTCAATGTTACACTTTCCCCTCAAGTTATGTATTCCGTCATATTTTATAACACCTTTTTCTTCTTCTTCTTTAAAAGGCTGCTTTCGACTTGCTCACCAAATCAATTCATCCCCAAAAAAATATCCATCTCCTATAGTGCCTTTTTTCTACATTCCCTAAACTCTCCTACACTCCATCCTCCATCCAGCGTCCTTAAACGTATTTTTAACTCGAAGGTCACAAGAAACTCATTTTGCAATAAATGTTCGTTTCCCATAAATCGTACACTTTCTAAAATCCAATCTCACCCCTCCCCTCCAAATCTTCCCCATAACCCCTCCCCTCCAAATCTTCCCCATCACCCCTCCCCTCCAAATCTTCCACATCACCCATCCCTTTCAAATCTCCCCCCTTGCCCCTCCCTCCTAAACTACCCCCTCACCCCTCCCCGCCAAGACGCCCCCTCGCCCCTCCCCTCCTAGACTCCTGCCTCACCCCTCCCCTCCAAATCTCCCCCATATCCCATCCCTTTCAAATCCCTCCCCTTGTCCCTTCCCTCCCAAACTCCCCCCTCACCCCTCCCCTTCAAATCTCCCCACCCTCATTGCTTCTCAATTTCCCCCCTCTCACTCAACCTCCTCAAAGCGGCCTCCCCACTTCTTCCCCCTTCCAACTCTCACCTCCATCTCCCCCAACCTTCTGCCTCGCTCTTCCCCCTCCTCAAATAACACCTCATTGTGCCTCACCCAATCACCATCAAACCTTTTGTCCGCCCCATCCTTCCCTTTCTCCGAGCTATTCTGAAATCTCTGCCACACCTTCAACAGCTCTCCCTACCTCTTCCACCTCTTCCACATCTTACCCTAACCCTCCTCCCCCCTGTTCTGTATCTGATGCTCCCCCTTCCTCTTCATTAACGGTATGGACCTCAAACATCCGGGGCCTTCATTCAAACTTAACTGATCTCTCCATACAGGTTGCTTCTGTCAAACCAGACGTGATCTGCTTAACAGAAACTTTCCTCCTTTATGATGTCTCTGATTCCTTAGTATCTCTCCCAGGCTACTCCCTCCTCCGGTATGATAGACCTGAGCCTCGTCCTGGAGGCGGGGTTGCTATCTTTATCAAAAACTCTCTTCCTCACTCGCCCTGCACTGCACTCTCTCCACCTCACCCCCAGGAATACCTCTGGCTACGGCTTCCCCTTCGCTCCCACCTCTTGTTCATATGTGTGTTGTACCGTCCACCAAACAGTGATGACTCCATCTACATCTCGCTGTCTGATAATATGGACCAACTTCTATCTACTCATCCCAACTCTCTCTTCCTCATATGTGGTGATTTCAACTGTCATCATGCCAGTTGGCTGGGTGTGGGTACCTCTCTCACCAGCCACGGCTCCTCAGCAAAGGACTTCTGCGACTCACTGGGACTGACACAATCTGTCAATTTCCCGACCCGGATCTCAGTCAACGGAACATCTTCTCTTCTGGACTTGGTTATGACTAACTTCCCTGAAAATGTCTGCTGCTCTTCTTCTGCGCCAATCGGATCATCTGATCATGTCCTTGTTAAAGTGGACATCTCTCTGACCATCCTCAGGGAGCCTGCTCAGCGTCGACGAGTCTGGCATTTCACTCAGGCCAACTGGCACGGTCTTCAAGCAGCCATCAATCATCTGGACTGGTCTCCCATCTCTACCACCTCTGACATCAACTCATCCTGGGAATTCTTCCAAAGTAAATTGCTCTCGCTCATGCACAGATTTATCCCATCTCGTCTTCAGTTGTCATACCCTTCCTCCCGTCCATGGTACATGGAATCTTGTGGTGAGGCTGTTGCCCAGAAACAACTTGCCTTCGTCTCCTGGAAAGCAAATCCAACGGAAGGAAATCTCATTTCCTTTCACAAAGCCCGAAACAAGTGTGTGTCCACCCTCAGGAGAGCCAGGAAACAATATCTCTCCGTTCTCAAGACCGAACTCTCTTATCTGTCTCCCTCTTCCAAATCCTGGTGGCGTCTGGTCAAATCCGTTTCTGGTGTTTGTTCCCCCTCCATCCCCTCCATCCCCTCCCTTACCTCAAACGGCTACACAGCTGACTCCGCACGTGAAAAAGCTGAATGCCTCAACTCTGTGTTTGCCTCTAAATCTTGTGTCCCAAACCCATCCCTCTCTGTACCCACCATACCCAGTCGTACCCTGCTGCTCCTGGACTCCGTGTCCTTTTCTCCTGACAAGGTGGAAAAGTTTCTGTCAACCCTCGACTCTGATTCTGCAACTGGACCCGACGGCATCAGCCCACGGGTCCTAAAATCCTGCTCTGCTGCTCTATCTCACCCTCTCTCTGTTCTCTTCACCCTCTCTTTTGCTCAAGGTCAACTGCCATCTGCTTGGAAATCAGCCAACATCACCGCATTGCACAAAAAAGGTGCAAAAACAGATCCTAGCAACTACAGACCAATCAGCCTTCTCCCAATTATCAGCAAAGTCATGGAATCCATCATTGCTTCGGATATGAAATCTTTCCTCTTCTCCAATGGCTTGATCTCTGATCATCAATTTGGTTTCAGACCAGGTCACTCTACTCTGGACATGCTGCTTCTGCTGTCTCAACAATGGATGGAGGTCCTCAATGCCAAACAGGAAATTAGAGCTGTCTCCCTCGACATATCACGTGCCTTCGACACGGTCTGGCACCCCGATCTGCTCACCAAACTCTCTCCTCCTTTGGTATCCATGGAAATCTCCACGCATGGCTGGCGGACTTCCTCTCTAGTCGTCGTCAACGTGTGGCCCTGAATGGGTGTCTCTCATCTTCTCTTCCTGTTCAGGCTGGAGTTCCCCAAGGCAGTGTTCTGGGCCCCGTGCTTTTTCTGGTCTTCATCAATGATCTCTCTGACTCTCTTGAAAATCCTCTCTATCTCTTTGCTGATGACTCCACTCTCTGCCGCTCCAATCCTCTTCCCTCAGATCGGCAGTCTGCAGCCTCCTCACTCTCTGAAGACTTGGACAAAATCACAGACTGGTCAAACAAGTGGAACATGTCTTTCAATCCTGACAAATCTCACACTCTTACTATGTCTCTCCGAAAAGATCGACTGGACAACCCTCCCATCTACTTTCTCAACAATCCTCTCCAAGAAGTTCTGTCGCTCAAGCTTTTGGGTCTCACTATCTGCCATGATCTTTCTTGGGAAAACCACATTTCCAAGCTGGCCTCCAAAGCCAGTCGCCGACTGGGCATCCTCCGTCATGCGAAGTCCTTCCTCGGCACACCTGAGCTCCTCACCACATACAAGGCTTTCATCCGCAGCTCAATGGAATACTGTTCTCCCCTATGGGCCGGTGCTCCTGCCTCACACCTTGCTCGGCTTCACGCTGTTGAAACCAAAGCTTTCAGAATTATTGGAATCTCCCGCGATGAAGCTATCTCTGAGGGCCTTTCACTCACTCACCGCAGGCAGGTAGGTGGTCTTTCTATCTTCTACCGACTCCTCTCCGGCCTTGCACCCCCAGCTCTCTCTGTGCTCTGTCCCACAAATATTCCTACAGGTCGCACAAGATCTGCCAGCAACCCTCTGATGGTTAAACTGCCGAAATCTCGGCTCTCTGCTCACCTTCACTCTTTCATCCCTCTTTTCTCCCGCCTCTGGAACAAACTCCCTCACTCCCTTCAATCCCACTCCTCCCTCCAGGTCTTTAAAACAGCTGTTCACCACCATCTCTTATCTTCCCCCATCCAAAACCTTGATCTTTTCTACCCCCGCTAATTCACCCCAGATCCACCTTGTTTGAAATTCCAACTTCTTTCCTGGAAGTCCTGGCAGTGTCCATATGTTTTATACCTCTCCCACCGCCCCCTTCCCATCCCCCCCCCCCCCAAAGCCCTCGCCCTCTCTCAGATCTCTCGATGTCTCCATGTCTCTCGGTCCCTGCTCTCAAATGTTGTGTTTGTGTCCTTCCCCCTTTCTCCCCATCTTGTCTACCGCTCCCGATGTTATATGTTTTATGTGTCGGTTTGTCTTTCTGTGTGATTAATGTTCGCTCTTTCACGAGCCTCGATCTTGTATACAAAAAAAAAAAAAAAAAAAAAAATGGGGGCGTCTTGCCCCACGCTACCCTATATGTAACCAAAACAAAGCAGTGAGTAGGAAATTCGTTTATTGCTCTCCCATATATGAGGGGTTGCGTAGTTCTTGACAGCAGCTAAGAAGGTATGTGCATGTGAGGAAAGCATGCCTCACCACATGGCGCTATACACTCCCGGAGGGAGTGATGCGAGGAAGGGGGTGGGACGGAGAGAGAAGGAGGTGTGGGAGAAGAGCACTGCACTTTATTAAGACTGGGAGTGAGGAGGGTCGGAAGTCACAAGTTGGTGTTTGCAGTTTAGCCATGTGTGCCAACTGCCAATACAAAATTATATATGTGTATATATATATATATATATATATATATATATATATATATATATATATATATATATATATATATATATATATATATATATATATATATATATATATATATATATATATATATATATATATATATGTATGTATGTATGTATGTATATATATATATATATATATATATATATTGTTACGGTTTTTAGAACCTTCACTTGTAAATAATTCCCTGTAAATATCCCCTCTTCCCAAAGGTCAAAGATCGCACCCGAGTTAGTCCACAAGCAACACGTAGGACACCATAGGAACCTTCTTCAGTTATTTCCTTAATATGTGTTTCAGGTAAGGATCTGTTCCCAATAGTTTGACTCTGCGTTGTATTAATCAAATAACCTAGGCCCCTTGTTTCAATCCCATTCATTTTGCGGCTTGGCTCTCTCCAAATTGGACTGCGCGTCTCTGCCAGCAGCGTTCGCTGCATCAAACGCCATTACGCACGCGGTCAAGTTGGAGAAGAAAGGGGAGGAGCGCCAGGAACGCAGGCGTGGCCCCATCAACGCATCGCAAAGGGAGGTACCGATGAACCCTCGCGACCAATCCAGGCCGAGGCATGTTCCCCGGTAGGCGGAGCGAAGCGGACGCGGCTTGATACGCGAGGCATGTAATAAAAGCGCCGCCGCGGACTACTTGGAGGGAGAGCCAAGGAGACGTGAGGAGATGAGAGACGGGGGAGAGGAGGCAGATGACCGAGGAAGCGTGGTTGTGAGAGGAGACGGGGAGCTGAACTTTGAGAGCTGCTACGAGCTGAGGCAAGCTGCCCAAGGACGTCTGCCGTTTATCAGAGTCCAGAACGCTGTCAACCTCCCTCCCCGATATATGAATCCCCTTTTGATAAGGTCCGATCGCGGTTCAACGCTACGACCAGCGCCGCCTGCCGGGCGCCGTGAACCAAAAGCCTGGGGAAAGATCGGAGCCACGCGGTGCCCTGCATTGGACCTTGCCTGACTTCCATCCATTCCCTCTAAGTGTGATTCTGTTTGTGTTGTCTTGGGAGTGTTAAATAAGAATGCCCTGTGTTACTGCTTCTTCCTCTTCAACTGTACATTACCTTTCGTCTCCTCTTCCAGTATTGTATAATAAATTCTGTGTTCTTCCTTTCACTTTGGTTTCTTCTCCATTCGATCGCCATAGTCTGTTTCCTTCAATTGAATATACGTGGCATGATTTGGCCAACGCTCAGGATCGGGTTAGTGTTTGCTAACGGCTCAGATTTCGGACTGCTAACCGCTCGGCAAACTCCATCTTGTCCGGGTCCGAGCAGGAAATTATATCCCTGTTTTGCGGAGGGATTGGCAAAGGTATTTGGGAACCCGTTGACCAATCACCCTGGCCAATCTCAACCCCCGCAAAGGAGCATTATAATTTCCAGGACTGGGGGAATCGGCCAGTGTAAAAGACAAGGGGATTAACCCCCCCTTGGTAAGGGGAGCGCCGACCCCCGGATCCGCAACAATATGTATGTATATATATATATATATATATATATATATATATATATATATATATATATATATATATATATATATATATATATATATACAGTCGTGGCCAAAAATATTGGCACCCTTGCACTTTTTTTCAAATAACACAACTTTCTCTAAATATAAGTTGAAATTGACAAAATTTGATCTCCACAATTCTTAATTTCACTGCTAATATTACACAACCTTTGTTTTTGATTCAGAACTTAATACAATATATTCTTTTAAATCAGAAAATAAAAAGAAATGGCATTGAAAATATTTTTGACATCCGAGACTTAATATTTGATAGCACAGCCTTTGGACAAAATAACTGCAGTCAAGTGCTTCCTATAGCCATGAATTTGCTTCCTACACCTCTCTACTGGCTGTTTGGCACACTCTTCTTGTGGAAACTGCTCCAGTTCTCCAAGATTTGAAGGGTGCCTTCTCCCAACTGCTGTTTTCAGATCTCCCCACAAGTGTTCAATGGGATTTAGATCTGGACTCATTTCTGACCACTTCAGAACAGACACGCGTTTTGTCTTGAACCATTCCTGGGTGCTTTTTGAAGTGTGTTTGGGGTCATTTCCCTGGTGCAAGACCTATGACCTTCGATGGAGACCCAGATTTTCTGACACTGGGTTGAACATTGCACTCCAAAATGCCTTGGTAAATCACCTGATTTCATGATGCCATGAACACATTCAAGGTACCCAGTGCCAGAGGCAGCACAGCAACCCCAAAACATGACTGAACCTCCTCCATGTTTCACTGTAGGGAAGGTGTTCTTTTCTTTGAAGGCTTCATTTTGTTTTCTGTAAACATAGAGATGATGTGCTTTGCCAAAAAGCTCTAATTTGGTCTCATCTGTCCACAGGATATTCTCCCAGAAAGATTTTGGCTTGTTCATGTATGTTTTGGCAAATTTCAGTCGGGCTTTCTTATGTCTCTGTCTCAGCAGTGGGATCCTCCATAGACCCCCTTTCATTTATTTGGCGATGGATGGTGCAAGTTGAAACTGTCGTGCCTTGGTGTTTGAAGGTCAGCTTGAATCTGTTTGGCAGTTGCTTTCTCCACCATTCTAACAATCCTTCACTGCAATCTTCGATCAAGTTTTCTCTTGTGGCCACATCCAGGGAGGTTAGCTACAGTGCTATGGGTCTTAAACTTCCTGATAACATTGCGTACGGTGGACACAGGAACATCAAGGTCTCTGGAGATGGACGTGCAGCCTTGAGGTTGTCCATGCTTGGCTATAATCTTGTGTCTGACCTCCTCAGACAATTCTCTGGTTTTCTTTCTTTTCTCCATGCTCATTGCGGTGCACGCAGTTACACAAAACAGCAGAATGACTCATTTTCTCTATTCAAACTGGTTGAATGAGTGATTTCTATATTACAGGCACCTACAACTCACCCCAGGTGAGTTAAATTCCAAAGTAAAGGAGAATCGCCTGCTTGAAATCTCATTATTTCTAACAACTTCTAAAAGGTGCCAATAATATTGTCCAGGCCATTTTAGAATTTTTGTGTGGAATCAGCTAAGATTCAGTAATCTTCTCAGCTTTTTTTGTTTTGTTCCACTGCAAACCAAAGGAATACATATGTGGATACCAAAGATTTTTTAATTTTAACAATTTTCTGGAAAAAATTGTGCATTATTTGAAAAAAGTGCAAGGGTGCCAATATTTTTGGCCACAACTGCAAATATATATATATATATATATATAAATATATATATATATATATATGAATATATATATATATATATATATATATATATATATATCCCGCATCTTCAGATCTTCCGACCTCTCCCACATCTTCAGATGCATATGGCTACTGAAGCAGTTTCTTGGCTATTGGGCACAATCCTGGTCAGGACACTCGAGTGGCTCATTCATCCCAGTAAGCAGGTACTCATTTCGTCGACCATGGAGGGATGACAGGCTGAATCAACCCCACCTGGTGTTCATTCAACAACCAACCAGGATTTGAACTCAGGACCTAGAATCCCAAGCCAGCACCCTAACTGTTAAGCCTACACCAGGCATGCATACATGCATGCAAAAATATACACTACCAGTCAAAAGTTTAGGTACACCCAACATTTTTTGATATTTTACTGTTTGATGTGCAAAATGACCATCGGATGTGAACCAAATATATGTCTGCTTATCTTCTGATAAATATATTGTGCTTCAATGTATCTTTCTTGTGCGAAACGTAGGTTTAAAGCAATTTTTGGAAATAGGTTGAAAAGTGCAATACTAAATCCAAACTGAAAAGCGAAGTTAATGTTATTCTTGGGGAAAATGTCAGGGGCATAGAAAAGGCCCCTTTATATATGGTATGTACCATGTAGCAAAGTATAGAAAATAAGGGACATTCAAAAAAAATATCGTGTGCATACTGGACTACCCTTGTGTTCTTTGGGGAAGCAAGTAATGCTCTAAAAAAGTTCATGTAAAGGGTTGATAAACGAAAACGCATAAGATAATGTGCTTGTGTGTGAAATCTAGTTTGTTAAAAATTTTTATAAAGTTCATATGTACTTTGTACCAACCAATTGCAGACATGTTGGGTATGATGTATTCTTCGGGACAAGCGTTGGACAAGCGCGATGTGTTTCACATTATAGGTAACAATTGGATTAGATCAGCGGTTCTTAACCTGGGGGTCGTGACGTACGCGCATACGGGAACAAAATACTGTGTGTGGTATGTACCTTTGTTAGGTTCCTACAAATGGGCTCAACAAATTGATATGTTATTTATGACCCCTTCTTGACCCCTGGAAAACCCTAAACGACCCCCAGGTTTAGAACCGCTGGATTAGATGAATGAATTGTACACATGTGCAGTGCAGCCTATTTTACCAATCCCTTTTGGACCATAATTGCACATCACATAAACGTGCAAGTGTTGACATTGCAGACATATTGGACATACGTGATATGTCCATGATGAATACTGATGATAATTAGAGATGGTGATGAATTGTATATGTACAACTACTTCTGCAATAGAATAGAAAACAAATATTATACGTGGCATTTAAATTTTTTACCGAAAAATGCAGGACCGTTAAGAGGTTCCTTTGAAACCAAGAGACTGTAAATGCATTGAAAATACATACTTATTCATGTAGCTGTATGAATCAATTTTTTCTGGAGGATATAAAAGACTTAAAAAAGTAAGAGGAAAAACTTTATTCAACCCAGATGGAGACTCGAACCAACACTTCCCAGCTTGGGAGTCTGAGTATCCATTAGGCCATTAACCCAGCACATTAGTTTTGGGTAATAATATTTTGAAGAGTTATAAAGTGTATGTATGTATATATATATATATATAATTATATATATATATATATATATATATAAATATATATATATAGATATATATATTTATATATATTTAATTTTAAAGCAAAAACTTTGGCAAACAGACGTTGCTGAAATTTGGAACATATTACCTCGATGTACAAAGCATTTACTTGTGAAGTTTGCAGTTGATTTAGTCCAGTAGAATCCAAGAAACTAATTTTCAGTCCCCATGTTAAAGCTGCATGCAGAGAAACGATCCCTTATATAAAGGGAGGGGCACTTTGCGCCTCCCTTTGATTAACGTTTCATCTCAGGAGCAAAAAATGTTTACAAATACTCTGCTCTGTGTGGAATGAATATTTGTGCTTAGTTTCTTCATCACGTGCAATGTCTATTATTGCCAGGCATTGCAAAAAATGTTTACAGAAAGGCCAGCCATACATTCTAATGAGTGTTTTTGTGTTTCAGATTGAATGAACATGGGTGCCAAAGCTCAGCTAACACCAGAAAAAAAGACTGGCAATTGTAACTTTGAGAAAAGAAGGCATTGAAACAGATGCAATGCTGCAGCTGTTTAGCTGGGCTCTATTTTCTGGTGCTGTAAGACGTCTGTTGCGCAGACTGGTGACTTGGATTACTTGTCCTGCGATTCTCTTGTGATTCTTGGTCGACCAGAACCTTTTCTATCCACTTTTTTTTTTACCAGTTGTATTGTGTCGTTTAATGGCACAAGCAACTGCATTTACTGACACTTGTAATTTTTTTACAATTTGTCTCAAGCATTGGCCTTCTTTTCTCAAAGTTACAATTGCCTATCTTTTTTCTGGTGGGCTGTCTTCGTATTGTGGAAACAAATGTGAAAAATCGAAATCACAACTTTATATTAGTCTCGCACACTGATAGAAAATAAGCAACAAAAACAAAATAGTGAAAGAAATTTAAAAACAAATTAAGAGGTAGTGTACTCCCTCAAGATTTGTATAGCCATTTTCCGGTTGCTTCACAGTTAGAGCATTACATCAACGGCGATGCTGTTCAGAGGTACGTTAAGCCCACTGTTCCAAGTTCAAACATTTATTTACCAAAAGGAAAGAACCCACAAGGCTGGAAAGATGACTTCGAGGTATGCCACTCCTCTGAGCTCTCTTGTCTGGGTTTGAATCCCAAACAAGCTATAATCTGTCTTCCTGGTGTTCCACATGCAAGGCAATGCATCGTTGTGTGTGTTGTCCATCTGATGGACATCAAGGCGGCAAATCTATTTACCACCGTGGTTCCCAACCTGGGGGCCATGGTGTATTTCTCGGGGGCCATGGGGTAATTTGCCCGAAGCAATGCAAGATGAATTCCTGGATCTCCGAAACGATCCATTTGCCAAAGACACATTCGAAGAGAAGAGCTTGACGGAGTTTTGGGTGGGAATGGGTCGCTACCCTAATATCAGCCAGATAGCTATTCGGGTGCTTCTGCCATTCTCGTCTACCTACCTCTGTGAAGCGGGGTTTTCCACGCTGTTGAATATCAAATCGAAACAGCGTAATCGGCTCCACGAGGAAGATGACCTCCGCTGTGCCCTGACTGTGACTCAACCACAGATACCCCAATTGGTAGCTAAAATGCAATTTCAGCCATCTCACTGAGTTTTTAATTCACTTTTACGGCGCATGGACCGCGTTCCTCGTTTTGATTACCTGAGTTGTTGTCGAATTGAGTTTCTTTTTGTGAGATTATAACACACTGCGTTAAATACAGACACAACAGAGGTTTTTAGTTTTCACATATTCTTGACTTGGAACCTTTTCATACTGTTTTCTTGTGTGACAGTTCTATTTTATGCTGTCCATAGTGTTGCTACTGATAATATTAAAATCTCCTATCAAACATGCATCATTCGTGCGACGTTGCTTTGTTTGCTTCTTCCAAAAACGATGTAGTTGGGAGCCAGTAAGGAACAGAAAGATACCATGGAACTAAATGTTCATGTTGGCTACTTGGAATTCCTCATTTTCTGTGTAATAATTTACCAATTCTCATACAAACAAAATAGCCAATTAAAGGAAAAAACACCTCTCATAATGCACCACAGAGCATCTAGAAATCAAAATTTTTATGGGGGGCATACCCCCAGACCCCCTTAGCCTGCTTACATGCGCTCCACCGCTTGGCCCTCGCGAAAGGGAGGGGGATGCTGGGGATGTGCTCTGGGAGCCAAGGGGGCCATAACACAAAAAAAGGTTGGGAACCCCTGATTTACCAGCACAAGTCGTTGGTGGACATTAAATATCCCACTGTGTCTTATGTGAATATGGATGAATTGTCACTGGTAGCCTGAACAAATTACAAATTCTGTGCCAAATCACTTTTAGGAAGCCAGTTATTGCAACAGTTGGGCCAAAAGTGTTCTGTAGCTGAAACAATGGTAGCATTCATCATTTTGAAGCCCCGTGCAAAACGTAACATGGCCTAGTGTTGCCCCTGTAATAGGGTACATTTCAAATGATTTTACGATGCGAATAACGGCAGCCCTCCTCTTCCCCCACATCTCCCCACTCCCCATAAACTCAAACACACAAATGAAAAAAAGTAGTGCATCTTGGTTCCTTATATATCCAACAAAAATTACAGCAGACACTTCCATCTTTAGCTGTTCCAACTCACTTCTGATTAAAAAAAAAAAATGCAACATTCAGCCGTGGTGCTCACGAGTTAATATATTTACTAACGAGGGGTTTAGAGGAATCACTACTCATAAGTTGGTATTTGTTGGCAAAGTGAGATGATTAACCTAGCAGGCCCAATCAAAATATTGTGGAGCACTATCGGTTGAGTTGGGTGCCTTGCAGCCTCAGGGCCCCATGTAATTGTATGGGTTTCATGGCCCGAACGCTGCCGCTGGGCTGACCACACAATCAGGAAATAAATGGTACCATTAAATATGGAGGAGTAATAAAGATGCCACAGTACATGAAAAAAACGAAGTGTGCCACTGTGTTTCTCCACAATCGAATTATCTGTTCTGGTTAAGGCCACATTTGGCAGCAACTTGCACTGAATATGACCTGTCCCTGGAAAATCCTTTGTTCTGGAAACTTCCACACTGACTGGTAGATACCTTTATGTCTCCGAGGGTGATACAGAAATGACTACTACTACTACTACTACTACTACTACTACTACTACTACTACTACTACTACGACTACTACTACTACTACTACTACATCTACATCTACACGTACACCTACATCATAAATAAGAACCATGTGTATTCGGACATTCTGAAAATTGTACATGTTCAGTGACAAATGCCAATCATAAATTTTGCATATTTCCACAATACACAATATATCCTGTTATTATAAGGTATTATAAGGTATGTGACTCGATTTAAGAGGCTGACCAAGTATAATGATCAAAGTTGAGGAATGTAATTATAATGAAAATTTGCAAAATTACAATGTAAAGTTCAAGTCTGGAAACAAACGGCACACATTCGTAGCCACCCACTGTTTAGCCTTTGCAAGTAAAGGTTACATTATAAATAATTCTATTAATAGTGCAAGAAAAGCACCTTGCATCCCTTGAGCGTTTCCACAACAGGAAAGCACACTGCTTGCTATAACTATTCAGGTGCCACTCTTATTAAACATTAATGCTCATGTGTGTTGCTGTTAAAACGCATTCACGAAACTTTCCTTTGCCATCTTTTCCTTATCCATGGTGAACGAATTGCATGTTTTTGGAATTCATTTGATCTTGAGATATGTGTAACATTTTTATAAATGGATACCCAGCTAACACAACAACGTTGGGGCAACGTCAAAAAAACAACATTGGGCCGACGTAATTGGTCGATGTTGGAAGGCAGCGCTGGCCAAACGTTTGACCGACGTTGGTCAGACGTTGGAATTGAGTGTTGGCCCAACCAACGTTAATCAGACTGTGGAAGGGAATGTCGCTTCGACATCGGTAAATGGACGTCGCGTTTACAACCAATAAACAATGTCGCCCTGATGTTGGTAAATACACATCGCATTTACAACCAATAAACAAGATCTCCCCGACGTCGGTAAGTTGATGTCGCATTTACAACCAATAAACAGTCACCCCGATGTCAGTTAATAGACCTCGCGTTTACAACCAATAAACAACGTCGCCTTGATGTCAGTAAATATATATCGCATTTGCAACCAATAAACAACGTCACCCAACGTCAGTAAATCGACGTCGCGTTTACAACCAATAAAGAATGCCACCCGACATTGGTAAATAGACGTCGCGTTTACAACTAATAAACATCTCCCTGGCGTCGGTAAATAGACGTCGCGTTCACAACCAATAAACAACGTCGCCCCGACGTCAACAATCCGCTTGCGACCAATCGACCAAATGCCAACGTTGGCCGAACGTCATTGTGTTAGCTAGGTAAGTTTACAATATTGACAAAATATGTAGTTTTGAATCAACCTTTCGTAATGCTATAGTTTTATTTCCAAGGAAATACAAAAACAAACGCTACATTGTAAGTAGTCATTCGTCAATCCTTGTAGCTGCTTGTTGCGTCACATTACGGAGACGCATGGTTTGCTTGCTATGGAAGTGTTTGTCCAATTGTGAGTAAATGACATGCAAACTGGTTCAATCTTGTACAGAATTTGGAGTTAATAGTTCAGGTTGCCTTCAGAGCAGATTTATTCTGTCGAAGGTATAAACACAAGGTATACTGCCGTCTGTCATGTGCAATGTACAGGTGTCTTTCTGTTGCACGCGATTTAAGGTTTTCCCAGCTCGAATCAAGCATGCTGTGAGCAGCGCCATACCGTGGTCAAGGAGAAACATCACTACCTTTAATGGTTGTTCGGGTCTTGTAAACCCACAATTTAGACTTTGTTTGACATTACTACCATTGACTACTGTAATGCTTCCATGAATCTCACCTTGTTGTGTTGACGTTGACCACATGACTATTCCTCCTTCGCATCCCTCTGTCCCAAGCATCCTCTCTCCCCGATGTCGATCTACACCACCATATTCCACCACAATTTTTCTCTGTCTCTTCTACTGTCAACTGTATCCATAACAACCACCTGCCAGGACTTTGGTCAGGGCGTTCTCTGATTATATCCATCCCCCGCATTGCAGCGTAATCATGTGCCATTTGCTACCAAGCTTACAGAATTGTCATGAGGTCATGTTAAAAGTTTTTATTTTTATGCATGAGTAGAAGAAGAATGGGGGTTCTCGGACACCTAAAATTTAACATTGAAGTCAATGGGGAAAATTATGGAAACTTATTAACTCACACCTCCTCTTTCGAAAAATTGCACCCACTTTCCTCCCTCCCCCACTTTTCATTATACTCATACAGAGACCCAACAAATATTTGTGTTTAATATTTTTAGGTCATAGCTTCATTTTCTTAAAAGCAGAATCACCATCTAAAATATTGATAAACATGACATTAGAATTTAACTCTTGGTTTAGGTATCGCTGTTGATTGAGCCAATATAAAATGATAAACTTCTCTTAATGATCTCATCTGACCCCTCCCGAACCACGTATCATTTTGAGATTATAGTAAATTATTTTCCCATTGATTTCTTGGCAACCATTAAAGTTTTCCGTCCACTCAAGGATGTTGCCTCTTAGAGCCTCTAACTTATTCATATTTAAATTTATTCGCTTATTTGTTTTATCTACTCTTACCCCTGTTATTTCTTCAAGAATACATATTTGATATTTCTCACATTTGTGATGTTTTCCATTTATATGCCAAGGTTATTGTTTTCTCCACTATTTAGTTTGGTTAATGCTTGTTTCTATCATTTATCTATCAGTAAAAAAGGAAGCGGTAGCCTCTTAAACCCCCCCCCCCATCCCCTTTTTTATCTTTTCACTTATGTTTATCTTAATATATCTTATCACTTATATTTAACTTACCACTTATAATTATCTTATCACTTATACTTATCTTAACACTTATATCCATAACGGATACTATCAATTCCATTTTCTAAAATAAACCTCTTATCATCAAAAGCTACTAATGCCTTCTCATTTACCTCTTCTGTATATAATTAGGTTTACTCTCCATGAAATGGAGAGTAACCTATTATTATTCCCAAAGTTTTTCTTATTATTATTCTGCCGCCCTATTTTGCACCTCCGAAAACTTTAAAATTAATGTTCTCAGCAACCGTTGGTCGGATTGACAGGAAATTTTCAGCAAATGATCAGCTAGGGTCGTCGAATTTTATAATGCTAATTATGACGTCATAGGTCACGTGGTTTGGGCGCCATCTTGTAAAACACCTTCAACTTTGCCCCTCTATATCTCCGGAACGGCTGAATGGAAACATTTGAGTAATGGCTCATTCTAAAGAACTCTGCAATGGGAACAAAAAAGATGTGTATTGAGTATATTAAAAATGCTAACGTTAAGAGGTTAGAATTCGTCAAACACAATTGTTTCTCCCCCGAAAATGATATTTTTTTCCCAGATGCTTAGTTATAAAAACTCAGAATGAAAAAAATCTCGAAGTCATACGTCACATTGTTCGGCCGCCATATTGTTTTGTGAAAAATCTGAAAAAGCACTAAAATCCCATTTTCTCCAAAATGCCTGAACAGATCGAGCCCAAACTTGGCAGGCATAATCGCATACCCATGACGAACAAAAAAGTCACCAAGCACGACGTCATCCATCACATGGTTTCAGAGTTATGACGTTATTAAGTATAAACTAGAAATGGTATCTCCTCCATAATTTGTGAAGATATCGAGTGGAAACGTTACACAAATGTTCCTCATGGGGGGATGTTTCATTGTTACTTGAAACGCTTTGATAAGTCACATGGTTTGGCCGCAATAAATAATTGAAGGAAAATCCTAAAAAGCTTCTAACTCTTGAACCACTGCATTGATCGACTTGAATTGTTAATGCCTTCTAGACCTCATCAAGCCAAACAAGTTTGCAAAATTTCAAGATGATTGGATGTACGGTCTGGAAGCTAGAAGTTGTTATTGCATGAAGAAGAAGAACCGAAACACTTTTTCTTACCAGGCCATATGACATAACCACCTCTTCGGATTTGGCATTCGCTAGAGGGTGTTATCATTCGAATGCAACAAATCTGGGCAAATTCTGATGAATTTTCGTAAAACTATGCTGTATTGTCATTTACATTGGAAAATAACATCGTAAAACTCTCCACCACCTCGGCATTATTCTAGCTCTGAAGTTCATCCTGTCTTCACTTTTAGAGAGAAAGAGAGGTATCTGCAAGCAATGGTAACCTTTATTTGGTGGAAATCCGATGAAAATGACGAAGTTATTCGAAATCTAACATTTTAAGTTGATCGCATTTTCAAAGTGAATACTTACTGATGTAAAATATCCATGCGTGCAGGCACGTGTGTGTGTGTGTTTGTGTGTGTGTGTGTGTGTGTTTGTGTGTGTGTGTGGGGGGAGGGGAGGATGTGTGTGTGTGTGTGTGTGTGCGTGCAAGTGTGTGTGTGTGTGCGTGTGTGTGTGTGTGTATCGGGGTTGTATCCAAGGGGGTTGTGTCAAAGCATGTCCAATGAAAGTGGGGTTGTATCAAAAGTGGGTGCCAGTAAACCGTTCAATACTGCCCGCAGTTTTAAGTGGCAGTTCTAGTTAATGTTGAAAACTTCTTATTGTACTCATTTTTCTATACTCTCCATTCTTATAGGTCAAACAGTTATAATAATTTTCAAAGTTTATTGATTCTTTAATAACATTTTTCTTTATTTCTTTTAGCTTTTTATCACTCTTCTCAATAAAATTATCAATATACTTTTAAGCATAAGCCTTTGATCTTAATCCTATAAATTCACTCATTTCCATACCCCCAATTCATCCTTAAACTTTCCAATAACCTTTTTATTCTTTGAAGAAAACAACTTATCACCCGGCTTGTAATTACTCATATCATACCAATCAACATCATCAATCATATCTGAATAAACATCTTCTGTATTAATTTTCAAAATAAAACTATCTGTATCCATATAAAGTAGATTAACATCATCTTGATATTTCTTCCTTCAGTTATTACCCTACGCTCGCGAAGCGAAAAGCGTGGTTAAGCATTCAGGTGCGTTTGTGTGCCGTGTGCTGTGTGCCGTACTCGTGCCGTGTGCCATATGTGTCTGCATTTTAAAAATTATTTTCCTCGGCAACCATTGGTCCGATTGACATGAAAATTTACCATAGAAGCGCCTCCGCCTCTATAATTTTTTATTCATAATTATGATGTCATAGGTCACGTGGTATGGGCGCCATCTTTGAAAAACGTTACACCTCTATATCTCCCAAACCGCTCAATAGAAAAAATTGAAACATGGTTCAATGTCAAGTACTCACCATGGCGAATAAGATATGTTGATGGTGATGTCATCGGTGCCTTAATTATGACGTCATAATTCGACAAGTACAATGCTTGATCTGATCAGTACGAATAAAACAAAAATTCCTCTGCAACTGATAGACTGATGGACACGAAATTTTCAGGATATGTACGGCTCCTCCTGTAGAATTTTTAATGATAATTATAACGTCATAGGTCACGTGGTACAGACGCCATCTTGGAAAATTCGAAAAATGTTGCACCTCTATATCTCCGAAACCACTCCAAGGAAAAAATTGAAATGTGGCTCAATGTCAAGCACTCCCCTTGGGGAATAAGATATGTTAATGATGATGTCATCAGTACCGTAATAATGACGTCAGAATTTGGCAAGTACAACGCTTGATTCAATCAGTATAAAAAAATTTTCTCTGCAATTCTTGGACCGATTGATACGAAACTTTCACCATAGGAGTGCCTCCTCCTGTAGAATATTTTAATGATAAATATGACGTCAGAGTTCTGCGGTAAAGGCGCCATCTTGCAAAAACCGAAAAACATTGCCCCTCTATATCTACGACCCTGCTCCATGGAAAAAAATTGAAACATGGCTCATTGTCAAGTTCTCCCCATGGGGAATAAGATATGTTAATGATCATGTCATCGATGCCTTCATTATGATGTCATAATTCGACAAGTACAACGTTTGATTCGATAAGTAATGAATTTTTTTTTCTTTGTAGCAACTGTTGGTCTGATGGACACTAAATTTTCACCATAGGAGCACCGCTTCCCGTATAATTTTTTAAATGATAAATATGACATCATAGGTCACATAGTACAGGCGCCATCTTGGAAAAAACTAAAAACTTTGCACCTCTATATCTCCGAAACCTCTACATGGAAAACAGGAAAGAGCAATCAGAGATCGCAGACCCTCGCCAGAATGTGTTTTAGTGTTTTTTAAGGCTTTTGTGCCAAAACAAATAAGGCGGCCGAAACACGTGACCGATGACGTCATCATTATTATTTTTTTCTCTACCAATTTATCCCCAGATGACGCTCAATAAATTTCATCTTGATCGGATGAAGTTCTGTACTTGTCAAATTATGATGTCATAATGGAGCCACCGATGTCCACACACAAATCCGATCAATGCAAATCTTTAACTAACTGATCAACTACACATGGGAAATATATTTTGATAAAAGTGACATCATCAGTCACTGATCTGACAGCCATATTGGATTTAAAAAAACCCTTCAAAAACAGAAGAGTTGGCTTGCACCAAGTCCTTCTCAAGACTGCGCAGGGTAAGTATTCTATGAATACCATATAGTTGGGATGAGAAACTCCATTAATCAGCAGTCAATCATTTCGGAAAACATTTTGGTTTGAATTTAGTTTGAACTAAATTGAAAAAAGGAATGACTGGAAATCCAAAATTGGAAAGTTTCAATTTCCTTCGTTGAATGTTTTTTGATGTACGCTCAATATGCACTTTATATCAAATGGTCATGTAACATGTGGTAAAGTTTCAATTTCCGATGTTGAATGGTTTTCGATGGACGCTCAATATGCGCTATATCAAATGGTCATGCAATGTGGTAAAGTTTCAATATACTCCGTTGAATGGTTTTCGATGTACGCTCAATATGCACAATATCAAATGGTCATGTAACATGTGGTAAAGTTTCAATTTCCTCCATTGAATGGTTTTCGATGTATGCTCAATTTGCGCTATATCAAATGGTCATGCAATGCAGTAAAGTTTCAATTTACTCCTTTGAATGGTTTTCGATGTACGCTAAATATGCACTTTATATCAAATGGTCATGTAACATGTGGTAAAGTTTCAATTTCCTCCGTTGAATTGTTTTCGATGTACGCTCAATATGAGCTATATAAAATGGTCATGCAATGTGGTAAAGTTTCAATTTCCTCCGTTGAATTGTTTTTTTTGTACGCTCAATATGAGCTATATCAAATGGTCATGCAATGTGGTGAAGTTTCAATTTCCTCCGTTGAATGGTTTTTGATGTACACTGTTAACAAAATGCAGACACGTCCGTATGTACGTATATACGTGCCCGATTGCTTAACACTGCTTTTCCCTTTATGCCTGCAGGATAAAAATTACTTACAGAGCAACACTTGGCAAAACAGAACAAAGTAGAATGGCACTCGGATAAAATAGATACATGCACAACAGCGCATACCTCCGCCAGGCAGACCAGTTTACATTTTGTATCCATCCCACTAATAGCACGGATCTGAACCTAAATCAAATTGGCTTGTTCTTGTCACCCAACCAACTCAAATTTTTGACAAGTTGATTAAATCATACTAAAATACGCCATTTGGTGTCTGTCTGTCTCTCTATATTATATGTCTGCTGTCTGATGAATTTTTGACCGCGATACATTCCGTCGTTACTTATCTTATATTCCGTCGTTACTTATTTACAACCGAACTCTTATCTGTCTCCCTCTTCCAAATCCTGGTGGCGTCTGGTCAAATCTGTTTCTGGTGTTTGTTCCCCCTCCATCCCCTCCCTCACCTCAAATGGCCACACGGCTGACTCCGCACATGAAAAAGCTGAATGCCTCAACTCTGTGTTTGCCTCTAAATCTTCTGTCCCAAACCCATCCCTCTCTGTACCCAACGTACCCAGTCGTACCCAGCTGCTCCTGGACTCAGTGTCCTTTCCTCCTGACAAGGTGGAAAAGTTTCTGTCAACCCTCGACTCGGATTCTGCAACTGGACCTGACGGCATCAGCCCACGGGTCCTAAAATCCTGTTCTTCCACTCTTTCACTCCCTCTTTCTGTTCGCTTCACCCTCTCTTTTGCTCAAGGTCATCTTCCATCTGCTTGGAAATCTGCCAACATCACCGCTTTGCACTAAAAAGGTGCAAAAACAGATCCCAGCAACTACAGACCAATCAGCCTTCTCCCAATTATCAGCAAAGTCATGGAATCCATCATTGCTTCAGATATGAAATCTTTCCTCTTCTCCAATGGCTTGATCTCTGATCATCAATTTGGTTTCAGACCTGGACACTCTACTCTGGACATGCTGCTTCTGCTTTCACAACAATGGATGGAGGTCCTCAATGCCAAACAGGAAATTAGAGCAGTCTCCCTTGACATATCACGTGCCTTCGATATGGTCTGGCACCCCGCTCTGCTCACCAAACTCTCCTCTTTTGGTATCCATGGAAATCTCCACGCATGGCTGGCGGACTTCCTCTCTCGTCGTAGTCAACGTGTGGCCCTGAATGGGTTTCTCTCATCTCCTCTTCCTGTTCAGGCTGGAGTTCCCCAAGGCAGTGTTCTGGGCCCTGTGCTTTTTCTTGTCTTCATCAATGATCTCTCTGACTCTCTTGAAAATCCTCTCTATCTCTTTGCTGATGACTCTACTCTCTGTCGCTCCATTCTTCATCCCTCCGATCGGCAGTCTGCAGCCTCCTCACTCTCTGCAGACCTGGACAAAATCACAGACTGGGCAAACAAGTGGAACATGTCTTTCAATCCTGACAAATCTCACACTCTTACGATGTCTCTCCGAAAAGACCGACTGGACAACCCTCCCATCCACTTTCTGAATAATCCTCTTCAAGCAGTCTGTCACTCAAGCTTTTGGGTCTCGCTCTCTGCCATGATCTTTCCTGGGAAAACCACATTTCAAATCTGGCCTCCAAAGCCAGTCGCCGACTGGGCATCCTCCGTCGTGCGAAGTCCTTCCTTGGCACATCTGAGCTCCTCACCACATACAAGGCTTTCATCCGCAGCTCAATGGAATACTGCTCTCCCCTCTGGGCTGGTGCTCCTGCCTCACACCTAGCTCGTCTTCACGCTGTTGAAACCAAAGCATTCAGAATCATTGGAATCTCCCGCGATGAAGCTAACTCCAAGGGCCTCTCACTCACTCACCGCAGGCAGGTATTTTTTTTTTTTTTTTTTTGTATACAAGATCGAGGCTCGTGAAAGGGCGAACATTAATCACACAGAAAGACAAACCGACACATAAAACATATAACATCGGGAGCGGTAGACAAGATGGGGAGAGAGGGGGAAGGACACAAACACAACATTTGAGAGCAGGGACCGAGAGACATGGAGACATCGAGAGATCTGAGAGAGGGCGAGGGCTTTGGGGGGGGAGGGCATGGGAAGGGGGCGGTGGGAGAGGTATAAAACATATGGACACTGCCAGGACTTCCAGGGAAGAAGTTGGGATTTCAAACAAGGTGGATCTGGGGTGAATTAGCGGGGGTAGAAAAGATCAAGGTTTTGGATGGGGGAAGATAAGAGATGGTGGTGAACAGCTGTTTTAAAGACCTGGAGGGAGGAGTGGGATTGAAGGGAGTGAGGGAGTTTGTTCCAGAGGCGGGAGAAAAGAGGATTGAAAGAGTGAAGGTGAGCAGAGAGCCGAGATTTCGGCAGTTTAACCATCAGAGGGTTGCTGGCAGATCTTGTGCGACCTGTAGGAATATTTGGGGGACAGAGCACAGAGAGAGCTGGGGGTGCAAGGCCGGAGAGGAGTCGGTAGAAGACAGAAAGACCACCTACCTGCCTGCGGTGAGTGAGTGAAAGGCCCTCAGAGATAGCTTCATCGCGGGAGATTCCAATAATTCTGAAAGCTTTGGTTTCAACAGCGTGAAGCCGAGCTAGGTGTGAGGCAGGAGCACCGGCCCATAGGGGAGAACAGTATTCCATTGAGCTGTGGATGAAAGCCTTGTATGTGGTGAGGAGCTCAGGTGTGCCGAGGAAGGACTTCGCACGACGGAGGATGCCCAGTCGGCGACTGGCTTTGGAGGCCAGCTTGGAAATGTGGTTTTCCCAAGAAAATCATGGCAGATAGTGAGACCCAAAAGCTTGAGCGACAGAACTTCTTGGAGAGGATCGTTGACAAAGTAGATGGGAGGGTTGTCCAGTCAATCTTTTCGGAGAGACATAGTAAGAGTGTGAGATTTGTCAGGATTGAAAGACATGTTCCACTTGTTTGACCAGTCTGTGATTTTGTCCAAGTCTTCAGAGAGTGAGGAGGCTGCAGACTGCCGATCTGAGGGAAGAGGAATGGAGCGGCAGAGAGTGGAGTCATCAGCAAAGAGATAGAGAGGATTTTCAAGAGAGTCAGAGAGATCATTGATGAAGACCAGAAAAAGCACGGGGCCCAGAACACTGCCTTGGGGAACTCCAGCCTGAACAGGAAGAGGAGATGAGAGAAACCAATTCAGGGCCAGACGTTGACGACGACTAGAGAGGAAGTCCGCCAGCCATGCGTGGAGATTTCCATGGATACCAAAGGAGGACAGTTTGGTGAGCAGAGCGGGGTGCCAGACCGTGTCGAAGGCACGTGATATGTCGAGGGAGACAGCTCTAATTTCCTGTTTGGCATTGAGGACCTCCATCCATTGTTGAGACAGCAGAAGCAGCATGTCCAGAGTAGAGTGACCTGGTCTGAAACCAAATTAATGATCAGAGATCAAGCCATTGGAGAAGAGGAAAGATTTCATATCCGAAGCAATGATGGATTCCATGACTTTGCTGATAATTGGGAGAAGGCTGATTGGTCTGTAGTTGCTAGGATCTGTTTTTGCACCTTTTTTGTGCAAAGCGGTGATGTTGGCTGATTTCCAAGCAGATGGCAGTTGACCTTGAGCAAAAGAGAGGGTGAAGAGAACAGAGAGAGGGTGAGATAGAGCGGCAGAGCAGGATTTTAGGACCCGTGGGCTGATGCCGTCGGGTCCAGTTGCAGAATCAGAGTCGAGGGTTGACAGAAACTTTTCCACCTTGTCAGGAGGAAAGGACACGGAGTCCAGGAGCAGCAGGGTACGACTGGGTATGGTGGGTACAGAGAGGGATGGGTTTGGGACACAAGATTTAGAGGCAAACACAGAGTTGAGGCATTCAGCTTTTTCACGTGCGGAGTCAGCTGTGTAGCCGTTTGAGGTAAGGGAGGGGATGGAGGGGGAACAAACACCAGAAACGGATTTGACCAGACGCCACCTGGATTTGGAAGAGGGAGACAGATAAGAGAGTTCGATCTTGAGAACGGAGAGATATTGTTTCCTGGCTCTCCTGAGGGTGGACACACACTTGTTTCGGGCTTTGTGAAAGGAAATAAGATTTCCTTCCGTTGGATTTGCTTTCCAGGAGACGAAGGCAAGTTGTTTCTGGGCAACAGCCTCACCACAAGATTCCGTGTACCATGGACGGGAGGAAGGGTATGACAACTGAAAATGAGATGGGATAAATCTGTGCATGAGAGAGAGCAATTTACTTTGGAAGAATTCCCAGGATGAGTTGATGTCAGAGGTGGTAGAGATGGGAGACCAGTCCAGATGATTGATGGCTGCTTGAAGACCGTGCCAGTTGGCCTGAGTGAAATGCCAGACTCGTCGACGCTGAGCAGGCTCCCTGAGGATGGTCAGAGAGATGTCCACTTTAACAAGGACATGATCAGATGATCCGATTCGAGCAGAAGAAGAGCAGCAGACATTTTCAGGGAAGTTAGTCATAACCAAGTCCAGAAGAGAAGATGTTCCGTTGACTGAGATCCGGGTCAGGAAATTGACAGATTGTCTCAGTCCCAGTGAGTCGCAGAAGTCCTTTGCTGAGGAGCCATGGCTGGTGAGAGAGGTACCCACACCCAGCCAACTGGCATGATGACAGTTGAAATCACCACATATGAGGAAGAGAGAGTTGGGATGAGTAGATAGAAGTTGGTCCATATTATCAGACAGCGAGATGTAGATGGAGTCATCACTGTTTGGTGGACGGTACAACACACATATGAACAAGAGGTGGGAGCGAAGGGGAAGCCGTAGCCAGAGGTATTCCTGGGGGTGAGGTGGAGAGAGTGCAGTGCAGGGCGAGTGAGGAAGAGAGTTTTTGATAAAGATAGCAACCCCGCCTCCAGGACGAGGCTCAGGTCTATCATACCGGAGGAGGGAGTAGCCCGGGAGAGATACTAAGGAATCAGAGACATCATAAAGGAGGAAAGTTTCTGTTCAGCAGATCACGTCTGGTTTGACAGAAGCAACCTGTATGAAGAGATCAGTTAAGTTTGAACGAAGGCCCCGGATGTTTGAGGTCCATACCGTTAATGAAGAGGAAGGGGAAGCATCAGATACAGAACAGGGGGGAGGAGGGGTAGGGTAAGATGTGGAAGAGGTGGAAGAGGTAGGGAGAGCTGTTGAAGGTGTGTCAGAGATTTCAGAATAGCTCGGAGAAAGGGAAGGATGGGGCGGACAAAAGGTTTGATGGTGATTGGGTGAGGCACAATGAGGTGTTATTTGAGGAAAGGGGAAGAGCGAGGCAGAAGGTTGGGGGAGATGGAGGTGAGAGTTGGAAGGGGGAAGAAGCGGGGAGGATGCTTTGAGGAGGGGGAGTGAGAGGGGGGAAATTTGGAAGCAATGAGGGTGGGGAGATTTGAAGGGGAGGGGTGAGGGGGGAGTTTGGGGGGGAAGGGACAAGGGGAGGGATTTGAAAGGGATGGGATATGGGGGAGATTTGGAGGGGAGGGGTGAGGCAGAAGTCTAGGAGGGGAGGGGCGAGGGGGCGTCTTGGCGGGGAGGGGTGAGGGGGTAGTTTAGAAGGGAGGGGGCAATGGGGGAGATTTGAAAGGGATGGTGATGGGGAAGATTTGGAGGGGAGGGGTGATGGGGAAGATTTGGAGGGGAGGGGTTATGGGGAAGATTTGGAGGGGAGGGGTGAGATTGGATTTTAGAAAGTGTACGATTTATGGGAAACGAACATTTATTTCAAAATGAGTTTCTTGTGACCTTCGAGTTAAAAATACGTTTAAGGACGCTGGATGGAGGATGGAGTGCAGGAGAGTTTAGGGAATGTAGAAAAAAGGCACTATAGGAGATGGATATTTTTTTTGGGATGAATTGATTTGGTGAGCAAGTCGAAAGCAGCCTTTTAAAGAAGAAGAAGAAAAAGGTGTTATAAAATATGACGGAATACTTAACTTGAGGGGAAAGTGTAAACATTGAAGGTTAATAACAGTGAAAACTATCTGGGGAAATGGGGGAGAAACACGTGGTCGAAGAACGAACGAATGAATAAGAATGAATAAACGAATGAGAACAGAGAAGGAAATGTTTTTTTTTTGTTTTTTTTTTTGAGTTGAGATTTACACAAGGAAGTAGGCTATGGGTGAAAAGACTGGGAATACAGAGAACGAAAGTTATTGGATCACAAACGACGGACCGCTGAGAGAAAAACAAAGCCTCAAGGTTGTACAGTGTACACTGTACAAGGCCTCAAGACACGGCACGAATTAACACGATTTTCAATACAGGTATGAAAGATTTGCACCGAAAAATCTTCGTCGTGACACAATATACGTACAACACCATAAATAAATACAGTTTTAACGAAAATACAAATGGGAACAATCACTTAACTTCGATTTCAAATCGTTCGCGACGCGGCAAAGGCCTTGCTCGCGACACGGCAAACAGACGATCAATTTATGAAAGACAAACACCGAGAAACAACCAAAGTTGCACACAAT
Organism: Myxine glutinosa; assembly: GCF_964187855.1. Lineage (NCBI taxonomy): Eukaryota > Metazoa > Chordata > Myxini > Myxiniformes > Myxinidae > Myxine > Myxine glutinosa. Next base: position 208,954,563 of record NC_136262.1, on the reverse strand, counting down.
AACTTCACACACCGAAAGATAAGTACAGTTTCGACAAAATACAATTGTGAACAGACTTAACTTCGAAAAACGTGGAGACCGTGTGGAGCTTCGAAAATCCCTCCCACAGGTTGGTGGTCTTTCCGTCTTCTACCGACTCCTCTCCGGCCTTGCCCCCCCCCCAGCTCTCTCTGGGCTCTGTCCCGCAAATATTCCTACAGGTCGCACAAGATCTGCCTGCAACCCTCTTATGGTTAAACTGCCAAAATCAAGACTCTGCTCACCTTCACTCGTTCATTCCTCTTTTCTCCCGCCTCTGGAACAAACTCCCTCACTCTCTTCAATCCCACTCCACCCTCCAGGTCTTTAAAACAGCTGTTCACCACCATCTCTTATCTTTCCCCATCCACAACCTTGATCTTTTCTACCCCCGCTAATTTCACCCCAATTCCACTTTTTTGAAATACCAACTTCTGTCCTGGAAATCCTTGGTGTCCTTGTGTTTTATACTTCTCCCTCCCCCCCTTCCCACGCCTCCTCCCCCCAAGCCCTCTCCCTTCCACACATCTCCCTGCTCTTAAATGTTGTGTTTGTGTGCTTCCCTTTTTCTCCCCATCTTGTCTTCCGCTCCCTCTTTTTATATATTTTGTTCGTCTGGTTGATTTGTTTGTGAAGTAAATGTTAGCTCTTTCACGAGCCTCGATTCAGTATACAAAAACAAAAAAATAAAAAAATCAAAAAATCCAATCTCAACAAAACTTGACAGGATGACGAAGGGTTACACAATGAAGGTTGTAGCCCATTCATTTGCCCACCTCCCCAATGGGGTTTTCTCCCCCGAATGGGGTTTCCCCACCATTGCCGTCAATGGGGTTGCATGTTGAGGTGTATATCAATATTAAGTTAGCTTTATCATGGCGTTTTTCCAAGGCCGCTTTGAATTACAAAAATAACGACAATACCATAATATTAATGTTATTATAAAACAATATTAATACCAATAATATCCCATCTACCCAAGGTGTTTTTCCTCCGAGAACAAACGTCGAGTCAACGTTTATAAATAGCTCATCATGCATTTTCGTGGGAGCAACGGCCCAACGGCCTCTACCAGAAGTAAAAAATATTATAAACCACAAACATGTATGATTAGCTTTTTAAACAGTCGCTAATGCCGTTTATAACACGAAATAAAGAAATTTGGAGGAATCCCGACATCCGTGAGGTACGTTTTACTTACAGAACTGAGCGAAATCTTCTGTGCTCTATATACCCCACAAGGATTGGGTAAATAACATGACCCTTCCTGGTACTAGCATGGCGTTTATCGTGGCGACCTTTGGAAACTCGCTCCTGCTGTTTAACATGAAACTGAAAGCGAGGAAGCCTGGGGTGTGCAACATTTACCAAGCAGCTAGCTAGCGCTTGCCAAGCCAGTCGTTCCTTAAATGTTTTGAATGGAGTGCATGCTCGAATGCTTAAACCACTTGGCGATCTCTCCACAAGAAATTTGGTAAATGAACACACACCCAATGCCTTGAGACCCGACCATAGATCGTCTGTAATCGAAATACCCCAAAGAGGAGTGACCCTTCCTGCCCCTCCCATTGTGGGTGGGTGTACCTGGTATAACATGTTATAATGTCTTGCACAGTCTGATCTTTTCAATGACCTGGCATAACATGTTATAATGTCATGTACAGTCTGATCCTTTCAATGACGTGATATAACATCTTATAATATAATGTACAGTCTGATCCTTTCAATGACCTGATAATGATATAACCTGTTATAATGTCATGCACATTCTGATCCTTTCAATGACCTGATCAACATGTTATAATATCATGCATGTTCTGAACGAACATGTTATAATATCATGCATGTTCTGATCCTTTCAATGACCTGATCTAACATGTTATAATGTCATGCACGTTCTGATCCATTAAATGACCAAATCTAACATAAATAATAGTAATAATAATTGGTAATCTATCTATAATTCCAGTAATCTCTGTGTGTGTGTATGTGTGTGTGTATGTGTGTGTGTATGTCTGTGTGTCTGTGACCGCTGTTTCTCGACAACCACGGGTCCGATATACTTGAAACTTGCCAGGTATATTGCTGGGGACCTGAGGATGTGCCTTTTCAAGGTTTCATATTAATCGGACAAGTAGTTACCGAGCTATGGCGATTTAGCCGTTCGCCGTTCGCTTTGGCTTTGCGAATGGACCGAACCATTTCATGTAAATAGAGGGGGGGGGGGGGGGGTTCTACCGTACTCGCAAGTCGTTCGCTTTGGACCAAACCATTTCATGTAAATAGAGGGGGGGGATTGTCACCGTACTCGCAAGCCGTTCGCTTTGGCTTTGCGAATGGACCAAACCATTTCATGTAAATAGAGGGGGGGGGATTGTCACCGTACTCGCAAGCCGTTCGCTTTGGCTTTGCGAATGGACCAAACCATTTCATGTAAATAGAGGGGGGGGATATAATTTTAGATATATATATAGTACGGGCATGCCCTAGTAATAATAATGCTAATAACATGGGGGCCCCTGTCGCTCCCATAGTGAGCGGGTGTACCAGTTAAGTTAAATTCGCTGATCTTACGGAAAAGGGTAAGCATAAGCCATTATACTCCTTTGCAGTAATCACTGTAAAACTTCTATCTCCTGGTTTGGTTCGGGTCTTTTGATAGTTCTGAAATGTTTCTGAATCGGAACAATGGTTGAGTCTGGAAGGAATATGATAATGTAGACAACTCTTCATGTATTCAGGTGACTCGTGGTTATTATATGTTTTATATACCGCACTGGTAGGCTTTTGTAACGTATAATTTGAGAGATGGTTAAGCAGCGTATATTGCATCAGGTGAGTAGATACAAACTTAAGATTTACTTGTTTCCTAAATCATATGAAAAAAAGGACATGGGCTGGGTCTGTAAGCAGCAAATTTGATTGTTCGTAATTATGTAAAATGCCACGATATTTTGTCCAAATACAGCGAAACGAAAGGATTTGAAAGTGCTAAAAAGGCGATTTGTGTTCTACAGTGTTCAAGTATATCATTCAATTATTTAAATAAAAATTTTAAATGCTGTAGAAAAATAAATTCGGAAGTTTACTGCCATTGATGCAGCGTCTTTTACACCACCTTATTTAACATGTTAAATTGGTTATTCATGTCTGTTTGTATCCTTTATGACATCCTTAAAAACAGTACGTTTCCTGTTTGGAATGATTCCAATTTTTTTTGACTGCCACAGGCAGACAGACTGGGAAAAATAATCTCACTCCTCTCTGCGCATGTGCATTTGGGATGGATTCAAAGCCAGGGTACTGTTAAACTACAGGTTTCATTTTCTGATTCCTGTGTCTGCCTCTATCTTGGCCTTCAACTCTGCTGTTGGTGTTTTCCAACAGCAGATTTGCGTTCAAAGTATGACATTCAATTGAAATGAAGTTGTTCCTCGATCATAAACCCACGTTTGTAGAGACACAGACAATAGTGAAGCAATTGCTGAACTCCACTTTTCACTTTGCGTGCACAAGATAACAACGAATAAAGTGCTTGAAAGAAAACCTTAGTAACATTTCAGTAAACTAAGTTGGACTGCATGGTGAAGAATGTCTCAAGAAAGCTCCGAAGCAAAGTGATGTAAACGATCCAACTGTATTCCAAGAAAAACCCCAATGAAGACCATATTGGATACCCAAGCCTATGTGAACCTCAAACACCCACAATTTCATGAGACCACAACAAGCAATAGGTGGCGCTGTCTCCTTTATAAGGCACTATCCGCAGTACTCGGCGCTGCCCACTGTCAATTTGGGGGTTATTTCTCCTATTTTTTTGTGGGTGTCTAAAACACTTCACTACACCTACAAAGGAAAAATTATATTTAATATTATGGTAACACACATACACGCACCAAATCGGGGATAATATAATATTACCTTTCACATAGCTAAAAAGGCTCAGGCATTATAGACCAATATTTCAAAAAAATATAGGAAAAAAAATCTCGAACGTTTTTTTCAAAAAATTCAAATTTTATTTACCTAAAACACTCCCAGGCACTCACTGATGAACCCCTAAAATTTTACCAGAATCCGTTAAGCCATCTCTGATAAAAATGGCGACATACACACAGACACACACAAATGCACAGACAAATGGCTCTCTTTATTGTATACTTAGTCTAGGCTTGTATGAGAGCTAACACATAGAACATGTAATCAAGGGAGCAGGAGAAAAGAGGGGGGGCGGGGGGGAGAGGTAAGTAAACAACAAGAGTAGGAAACAGAGACATCTGTGGAAGAGAGCGGGCTGGGGCAGGGTACACAGGATAAACAATATGGATACTATTGGGGCTTTCAGGAAAGAAAAAAGGTAATTTGAAGGAGGTGGGTTTAATGGGGCTAGAAAATATCAAGATTTTGAATGGGGAAAGATATGAGATGATGGTGGACAGCTGTTTAGAAAACCTGGAGGGAGGAGTGGGATTGAAGAGAGTGTGAGATTTTGTTCTAGAGGCGGGAAAAAGAGGAATGAAAGAGTGAAGGTGAGCAGAGAGTCTTGATTTTGGCAGTTTCACAAGAAGATGGTTGCTGGTAGACCTTGTGCATCCTGCAGAAATACTGGGAGGATAGAGCATAGGCAGAGCAGGGGGTGAAATGCCGGAGAGGAGTCGGTAAAAGACAGAAAGACCACCAACCTGCCTGCGGTGAGTGAGTGAAAGGCCCTCACAATCAGCTTCATTGCGGAAGACACCAATGTTCCTAAAAGTCTTGGTTTCTAGTGTAAAGCAGAGCTAGATGTGAGGAAGGAGCACCAGCCCAGAGGGGAGAGCAGTAAAGTGGTTGCAATGTGGTGGATTGGTTGGAGTGGGGGAAGGCACTAGCGGGCAGTCACATTGGGTGGGAGTTGACCCGGTAAAGTAACCCGATAAATCGGTAAAGTAACCCGGCGAATAATAGGAATGCCTTTACCATGATGCGTCAACGTTTGTTAATGGCAAAAGATAAATCAGGATTTAAGGGTATATGGGAGGGGCGGGGGGCGGGGGGGGGAGGTTGACCCCATAAAATTCGTATTTGCGCTCCTACACTTACGATTTTGATGAAACTTGATCACAAACTTGAAACTTGCCCCGAATTTTTAATGCCGCGAACAAACTTTGGAACAACTTGAGTGGTGAAGGTTGTGATCAAGTTTCATCGAAATTGGATGTGTAGTTTTAGAGAAGGAAGCAAATACGTATTTTAGGGGAGGGGTGGATCAAACCTGGAACCACTTTGACCCCTACAGATCCCCTTAGACCCGAGTTTTTTTTAGTGCTTTGACCAAACTTTGGCACATCATGGGTGGTGAAGGTTTTGGTCAAGTTTCATCGAAATCATGTGTGGAGTTTTAGATAAGAGAGCAAATACGTATTTGGGGGCTGGGGAAGGGGGGTCAAACCTGGACCCACATTGACCCCCATAGATCCCCTTAGACCCTGTTTTTTATCCTTTGACCAAACTTTGGCACATCACGGGTGGTGAAGGTTTTGGTCAAGTTTCATCGAAATTGTGTGTAGTTTCTTAGAAGGCAAATATCTGTTTTGGGGAGCAACACTCTTGCCCTCTCCCCTCCCTCCGTAAACTGCCTTAGACCCCGTTTTTATTAACGCCGTGAACAAACGTGTAACGTGCAATGTAACTGGACTGAATCAACAAAGAACGATCAATTGTCGTACATTTATTAACTCTCGGCATACAAGGCTGTTTCAGGTCGGCGCCATCAGCACTCTGACGTAATTCCTCAGAAACGGAAAGAGATCTGTTTGAACACGGGAACATTTCGCACATCCATACATGACAAAAGGCAAAAAATCTCTCTCCGTTTGTATGTGTGCTATGCACAGCCACATCCTTTAGGTTACAACCTTCAAGCTCGGGGTACAAATACAACTTTGTGTGGGGTAACATGTCGGCCATGTGGTTGCCGCCTCATGAATGGGTGTGGAAATGAGGTGGGGCATAAATTCCTTAGGTAAATGTGTACCGTGTAGCGCCACCTAATGGTGGTGGCAGAGGGTATTACAATTTTCTTTTTTACATGGGCAACGCTGAAGTTAAAGCACTCTTCGCACGGGTAAATTAATTTTGGCAAACAGGACAACGAATTGGTTCATCAGCAAAGCGACTTATAGGTATATGCTCTGCTGGTCTTATATAATAATATGCTTGTTCGTGTGTCTGCAACAACCCATCCCACCGATTGGTTGGACAGCCGGCCTGACTCTACCCACCGACACAGATTTCATCCCAACTAGAAAAATGTGACTGTGTCGCCAATATGCCTCTGCATAGTCCCACAACAGGGAGATGCCCTGTTGTTCCTGTTGTTCACTATCCTAAAAATAAACAAGTTTGATTTAAATTCCTTCAGGTGTTTTCGAGTATCACATATTTGCCAGCCTTGACAGGTTTCACATCGATCGGTGAAGCAGTTTCAGAGAAGGGATTTTTTTTAATAAACATTTTTGGCTGGTATACCACTTCACCTATGATGTCATCATTATCATGCTTTTGTTCTCCATTGGGAGTACTTGACAATGCGCCAAGTTTCAAATTTTCCATTCAGCGATTTCCAAGAAATGCATTTTAATTATTTGCTTTTAATCCAAGATGGCTGGCATACCACGTGACGTATGACGTCACAATTATCATAAAAAACATTCTGCATGGGTGTCACTCCTACCCTGAAAGTTTTGTCTCAATCGGATATATGGTTGATGAGAAAAACGAGGTTTAGCCCATACGGACGGACAGACAACCCGAAAACATAATGCCTCCGGCGACTTTGTAGGTGGAGGCATAATGAAAAATCTTACGGCCGCCATTCTAGTGCTCATCGATATGCTCAGGCAAAGACACCTTAGAGCTCTCATATTCACAATCACTATTACACGCTTTAAAAATTTCCCCTTCATTGTAAAACTACCAAAGTGACAGTTAAAATGATTTTTAGCCGATAGGTGTCACGGGCCTTGCGAAGTTCGGCCTCAACAATCGAGACAGTGATCTGTTAACTTATGCACCACCCAAATAACAATGTACCATTCTCTCAAGTAGATATTAAGCTCATGTCATTAGAAATTTGTCCGAGGTCATTGTAACATATTGTGCTTTACGGTAACAGAATGGAGCATATTTTGCTTCACGGTAACGAAATGGAGCATATTGTGCTTCCCGGTAATCAGGTAGATGTCCATGATCGGGAGCAAGGTTGGGCTTCCGGGAAGGGGCGGGGGGAGTGCGAGATCGGGCGCGATGGCGACGGGCTTGTAGCTCAAGCATTGAATGGTGATTGAACTGCCTTTACTGGACCTGCCTTTGCGTGATACACTTCAGTTTGCGACGAGGATAAATCGACAAGTACATTAACTTTCTGTGAATTACTTCGGGGTGAATCATGGCGCAATTAGGCAAGATTAATGAATTCAATGTGGATGCTGATGACTTGGCCCAATACACAGAACGGCTAGGCCAGTACTTCATCGCTAATGATATCGAAAATGCCGGCAAACGACGGCCTGTTTTACTCAGTGTTTGTTGATGTCAAACGTATGGCCTCATGTGTAGTCTTGTGTCGCCTGCCAAACCATCTGACAAACCTTCAAAGAACTCTGTGAGCTAATGCAAGAATGTCGAGGGTCCCCCCCCTCCCCTCCCCCCCAATAGGAATGATCACCTGATGAGCTTAGACAATCACAGGAGAATTTATTAAAGGTAGAACATGTATATGGAAGAAAGGCTGCTGGGGTATAAGCCAGTAACCCTCAGTCCAACACAGCTCTTTCTTAATCTACACACAACCGGCCACAGTTTATATAGTATGCTAAAAGATTTATGAAAGGAACCAGATAAGACACCTGGCTTTTAGCTCAGGAGAAAACTACGTCCCTCACCTATGCACTTTTAGACAAGCCAGGAGTAATGTACTTATAGGAGATGTTTACCGAGGTCAGGCAAAGGACAGTTATAACAGGTGCCCTTTGTTTTATGACTTTTCCCAGATGGGCCAACAGTTTCCGCAGCAATGGACCAGTGCTGCCCGGTTTCATAACTTTTCTCAGGTTATATATGAAATCCCTTACAAGAAAGAACACCTTCAACCCAAACCGTCTCCGATTGTACAAATAATCTAATTCAATTCGATGTTTCAGAAACCAGGACAATCAATCACAGCTGTTGTTGCTGATCTGAGGCTCGTGTCGGAGTTCTGTGAATTTGGGGCGACACTGGAGGAAATAATCAGAGATAGACTGGTATGCGGGGTCCAAGATGAGCGCATTCAATGGAACTTGCTGTCAGAAAGGGATTTTGCTTTCAGAAAAGCAATGGACTTAGCTCAATGCATAGGAGTTGCTGCTAAAAATGTGAAGTGCACACTGTTGATGCCAGCAAACATAGGGATGCTGACAAGATCTGTCAGAACATGATGTTTTGATTGCTAAAAAAAAATAGTGGAGGTGTTGGAACCTGTGAGAGACATTACGGAGTCTTTTTCCAGTGAGACCTCAGTAACCATACCGGGGAATTTGCCGACCATTTACTATCTCGATGACATCTTTGCTGAGTCAGAAGATGATTTGTCAGAGATAAGGCAGGTAAAGCGAGAGACGGCATCCAAGTTTAGCGACTACTACAGCGACTTTGGAACAAGGCAATATTTACTAACCACTTAAATTCTGGATGGGAGGTATAAATACCTTCCCTTTCTGTCAGAAACAGAGAAAGCAAGAGTGAAAGACATGGTGATTTGGGAAGCCACCACCATCAACGAACAGAGGTATCAGGCTGCCAAACGAGAACTTACCGAAGACAGTCTGTGGGAATTGACTTCAGGACCCCACAAAAAGAAGAAGAACAGCTTAGCTGCCCTTATCAATGAAGCATTGGGACACATTGGGGGAAGAAGACCTGCACCACCCTCCACCAGAACAAGAGGCAGAGGATGTGATTGATTGATATCTAGTGGAGGCGAGATTGGATGCAGATTGTTGTCCATTGAAGTGGTAGAACTCCAAGGAGGTGAAGTATCCTACACTCGTGACAATGGCTAAAAGTACTTGTGTATGCCTGCCACCAGCGTCCCAGCAGAACATTTATTCAGCATCTCCAGAAACATTGTAACTGCGAAGCAGAAGTCCTGGCATGACAGACACTCTAAGGAGAGGTTTTTTTAAAATGTGGGAGATCATATGTACAGTCATGTGAAAAAGTAAGTACACCCCATGTAAAGTTTTGACTTTTTCAACATATTTCAACATACAGCTATTTGATCTTCATTTCAACAATATTGATAGATAAAGGTGATATAATATAACAAATATCATGAAACATTTACATTTTGTAGTCCATTGTATAATTTAAATAAACATAAATGCAAATTTCGCATGTGGAAAATGTAAGTACACCCCTAAATTTATCACTACTTCAAATACCTAAAATTAGAATCAGGTGCACCAGCTCAGGTGCAAATGATTAGAACATCGTCAGAGAGGATCTTGGAGGAACCTGTCTTATTTAAACCTCAGACATTTAGTTTGGTTTGCTCTTTGTTGTTGAAGTGTGCGGCGTCACCATGCCTAGATCAAAAGAGCTCTCTGAGGCCTTCAGAAAGAAGGTTATAGATGCCTACGTGTCTGGGAAGGGATTTAAAAATATCTCCAAACAATTTGAAATCAATCATTCTTGACTGTCCGGAAGTTCATCTACAAGTGGAGAAGATTCCAAACAACTGCCAACTTGTTCAGGCCAGGCCGCCCCAGCAAGTTCAGCCCGAGAGCAGACCGCAAGATGCTGAAAGAAGTCTCTAAGAACCCCAGAATGTCATCACGGGATCTACAGGTAGCTCTTGCCACTGTTGATGTCAAAGTGCATGAGTCTACCATGAGAAAGAGGCTGTACAAATTTGATCTACATGGGAGTTGTGCCAGGAGGAAACCTTTGCTGTCCAGAAAGAACATCAGGGCAAGGCTAAAGTTTGCCAATGAACACCTTGGCAAAGACCAGCACTTCAGGAACAATGTGCTCTGGACAGATGAGTCAAAGGTAGAGCTATTTGGCCACATTACCAGAAGACATGTTTGGCAAAACCAAAGACAGCATTTGACCACAAGAACCTGATCCAACTGTAAAGCATGGTTGTGGAAATATTATGGTTTGGGGCAGCTTTGCTGCATCAGGGCCTGGGCAGCTCACCATCATATAATCCACTATGAATTCTTCATTGTACCAGAGTGTGCTTGAGGATAATGTGAGGCCATCTTTCGGAAAGTGAAACTCAACCGAAGGTGGACCTTGCAACATGACAATGACCCTAAACATACCAGTAAATCCACCAAGGAATGGCTGAAAAGAAAGAAATGGAGGGTTCTGGAATGGTCAAGCAAAGCCCGGATATAAATCCCATCGAGATGTTGTGGGGGAATTTGAAACGAGCTGTGCATGCAAGAAACCCCTGAAATATCGCACAGCTGAAAGAATTCTGCATGGAAGAGTGGGCAAAAATTTCTCCCAGTCGATGTCAGAGACTGGTAGACAGTTAGAAGAAACGCCTACTTGAGGTTTTATCTGCCAAAAGGGGCAATACCACGTATTAGAGCCAAGGGTGTACTTACTTTTTCCACATGCGAAATTTGCATTTATGTTTATTTAAATTATACAATGCACTACAAAATGTAAATGTTTCATGATATTTGTTATATTATATCACCTTTATCTATCAATATTGTTGAAATGAAGATCAAATAGCTGTATGTTGAAATATGTTGAAAAAGTCAAAACTTTACGTGAGGTGTACTTACTTTTACACGTGACTGTATATACAGACTTGGCATTTAATATGGAATATTTTTTTGTGGGGGTGAACTTACTTTTCAAGATGTCTTAGAACCAAAAGTTCATTGGAATTATGTTGAAATTATTCTAGATTTTGTTAATGTGACCTTTAAAAGAAACAAAAACCACATTTGACATTTCGAAACAAATAAATTGATCCTTGAAAGTGATGTAAACTGATATCGAACTCAATTCATGGACAGTACTGTGTTAAACGTCTGTACGTTTTCCAGAAGTATCTCTTTATTTTGCACATTAGCCAATTTTTTTTTAACAAAAACAAAAGTTAAATTACGACTGGGATTGCGGACAGTAAAATTTCAGTTCAGCACTTCGGCTAACCCCCACGAGCATTCAGGAGAGCACGTACACGTTGAGGCATGCTGTTCACGAGATTTGCCAAGGTTTGGACAGGAATCTCTTGCCATGCAGTGACAATAGCCTGCTGCAATTCACACACAGAGGTCGGCTGCTGGTCCAAGTGGTCGATTTGACGCGTTAATTCTGCCCACAAGTTATCTATCGGATTCATATCCGGGGACATGGCAGGCCACTCCATATGCTCTACACCACGGTCAGCAAGAAAGTGTTAGATCATGCGAGCACGATGAGGCCGTGCATTGTCATCTTGGAAGACAAAGTTTCCTCGAAAGGCTGCACGAGCAAATGGAAGCAACGTTTCTTCCAGAATGGCCCTGTACTTGAACTGGTTCAGGTTTCCATTCAGAACAACCAGGTCAGTTTTGCCCCCTGCATGAAAAGCAGCCCAAATAGTCAACCCACCACCTCCAGCATGGACTCTTGGCACTATACAATCTTTGTTGTAGGCTTCATGCACTTGTCTGCGCACTCGGACGCAGCCATCTTGACGATAGACCAGAAATCTAGACTCGTCACTGAAGATCACGTGATTCCAGTGTCCTGGCTGCCATTTGACGGTGCTCTCTGGCCCACTGCAATCGGCGCTGACGGTGTTGTCTGATCAGGCGTGGCTTTCTCAGGGGATGCCTGGCACGATAGCCTGCTTGAACCAGTCATTGGTTGATTCGCCTTCTGGATACAGGCATATTTGTCAGTTGCTGCCACTCAGCCCTAAGCCGATTAGCTGACTTGGTACGGCCATTGCGGACTAACCGGTGCAGCTGGCGATCATCCCTCCTTGTGGTTCTGCGGGAACGTCCTGGCCTCGGTATTGGAGTATGGACACCCCTCTGAGCATTTCGTTTCAGGATCTTTGACACCTGACCTTGAGTGATGCCATACTGCCGAGCAATATCACGCTGTTTCATGCCGTAATTTCGTAAAGCCACCACTCCATGACAAACAGCATTGTCGAGTTGACGGACCATCTCCAGAGGAAGCGGCATTAACTTTTGGAGACGTGCAGCAGTTGTTTTCCACTAATACAGAACGCAACAACCCTTGTATACCCGACTGTGAAGCCAATCATCAAATGCACCTGTCCGTACATTTTGCCATGCCACCTGTGATATAATCCTGTTGTTGACTTCTTGCTGCGACAGACAATCAGTGACATGGTTCTTTTAACAAATAAATCACCAAAGTGTAAAAGAAACGCACCAGATTGATATACTGAGTTAAGAAAGTAAACCCAGGTCAAGAAAAGAAAAAAAATTCCATATTAAATGCCAAGTCTGTATATATCAGTCTTATCTGCATATCTCATGGGATTTTGAATTCTACAAGCAACCATGATGGGCCAAGACCTGCTCATGGCACATCTTTTCCGCATATATCGCAGGATTGTGAGTTGGACAGGTGATCGTGATGGGTGGGGAGGGGGTTTTTAAGGCTCGGATCAGAGTAGGGAGAGGATTGATGCCTTAGGGTTTGTAGGGGGAGGTTGAGGACCCGGGGTTGGAAGGCGTAGGTAGAGGACCTGGAGTTTCAGACGGGTTGGGGGGGGGGGGGGGGAGTGGGGAGGGTTGGGAGAGTTGAGGACTTGAAGTCATATTTTATATTATGTGGAATTTCATGAGTCCTTGCTGGCTTATTCTAATATTCATACAAGTGAACATCCACATGTCAGATAACTAATTAGGCCTACAAAATCACATTTAAATTCCGCACAAGGAATCTTAGCCATAGCATAAAGATGATGCTCACTATCTGCTTATTGCTCTTGCTAATTTTTTTTATCTCCCTCCCCTCCCCCACCATCCCAAACCTGTCTCTCCTCGGAGGATAATAAACACAAGGCACATGTGATGCCTTACGGCTTACGCAGTCCTCAATGAAGACCACTCGTTGGTTGAAACAAACCTTAGCCCTTGTCTGTTGGTCAGAAATATATACCTGTTGGTGGTCATCAGTTTCGAATTTTAAATAAATGTGACACTGTTGGACATTAAACTAGATAGCTACCAACTGAGCAAGCGTCCCGACCCCTTAAAGGCGATTAAACTTTCATGCAAATATGAATGCATGTTTCATTATCACGTGACAGTGTTTAAAAGCAGACTTGATATTATATCTATAGAGAGATCGTTGGGATGCCTCTGCAACATACCCAATATTATAAGGGTAAAAGAAGATTCGGTTCGACAAGCTCAAATGGTCATCTCTTTATTACGTACGCGCATAGGTGGAGGAGTCTAAAACGTAAATGGTTAAAAGGGAGAAAATTATGGGAGGGCGAAACAAAGTTTAAGGGGTGGAGGGAATAGGGGGAAAACAGGGCTTTGTTCAGTTACCAATCAGATAGGTAGCGCTTGCCAAGCCATGCGTTCCTTATCAACGGTTTTGAATGGAGTGCTTCAGCCACTTGGCGAGCGCTCCGCAATTTTTTAAAAACATGCTGAACCATATTTCTCTTGTTTGATACATTGTGTTAAAAACAAATACAACTTAATCTTGTTAAAAACACCCTGAAACTAGAACAGCACTCAGTATAGAGCATACCTCCGCCAGGTGAACAGTTTACGTTTTGTATCCCAGAGTAGACCAGAAAATCACAATACAGAATCACATTTAATCGAAATCAATCACAGGAAATCAATCACAATCCAACAAGTTTCGTCCAAATCCATCCACAACTTTTTGGGATATCCTGCTCTGTATCATTTTTGGTCCTATCTCCCAATGGTGAAGAATCACTTAAAAAATTATACTAGCCATATCCGGATACAGATCTTCACCAAAATCAAAATGATTCTTCCTTGTCACACACCCAACCGGTCCACCAAGATTCGTCCAAATCCATCCTTAACTTTTTGAGATATCCTGCTATGTATCGTTTTTGGCCCAAACTCCCAATGGTGAAGAATCACTTGAAAAATTAAATAATTCTCATATCCGAATCCATATTCAGATCTTCACCAAAATCGAATCGAATCGTCGTCAGAAACCCAACCTCTCCCCCAAGTTTCGTCCAAATCCGTCCACAACTTATTGAGATATCCCGCATTGTATAGTTTTTGGCCCTACCTCCCGATGGTGAAGAATCGCTTGAAAAATTAAATAATTCTCATATCCGAATCCATATTCAGATCTTCACTAATATCGAATATATTTGTCCTTGTCCGACACCCAACCAGTTCACCAAGTTTCGTCCAAATCCGTCCACAACTTTTTGAGATATCCTGCTATGTATCGTTTTTGGCCCTTTACCTCCCAATGGTGAAGAATCACTTAAGAATTTCTAGTAGCCGGATCCGAATCCGCATCTTCATCAAAATCTAATCATTTCGTCCTTGTCACATACGCTACATCTCTGCCAAATTTTGTCCGAATCCGTCCACAACGTTTTGAGATATTTTGTTCACAAACGGACAGACAAACGGACAGACAGGGGTGTAAACATAACCTCCATCGATCTTTTGTAGCGGAGGTAATTAAAAGTAAAAACTTCCCCAATATTTATTTGTTCTTCAATCGCACAAAATTCCTTTCAGCCTGAAATTCATGAGCATTCTTTAAAAAAAAAAAGTCTTTTCCGAAATATTGGTGTTTATAGATCATTATTGATCGACAGACGTTCTCGTGCGACGTGGAAACTAGAGAGCAAACGTATATATTTGGAAGGCCCCCCCCCAAATTGACAATTTAGACCTTTGCAAAGTTCTCTTGCATTATTGATGCGTAATTTGAGACGAAGCAATAAAACACGAGGCTGTTCCGCAAACACGTCGCCCCGGGGTCTACATAGTCCCCTTCTCACCATCGTTTCGTGGAATGATTTCTCGAGCGTCGACGAGACTTCATTGTAATCATCACCTCGAGTTGACGACACCTGTCCCTGCGAGTCGGAAACAACGGCGGGACAAAGAACGATTCGATGGCCGCTCCTCGTGGGAGAAGCCATCGGGCAGATTGTTGGGCACCCAGGGCATTCCAATCATGGCATAATTCGAGGTTAATTAAGGGTTGTTGCGATGCACAAACTGCCACTGTTTGTAGCCGAGCAGCTGTGACAGACAAATGTCAGCCTTTGAATGGCGTCGAGAAGTTCTTTTTGAAACATTTTCGAAGGACAGGCTAATGTGTCAGCTGCGAACAAGACTGCTTTGTAAGTTGGACTCACTGGGTTTGCACTTGTTGGAAACTTTTTCTTGACGAGTTATTGGAGGACACGAGGAGGCGGTTCAGAAAGGAAGGGAAAGAGTGCGGCAGAAATTATTCATCCATATCGAGGACTTTCGGCATTCCTGGTCAATTTTACAGTCGACTTCTTGCTCTACATTTAATGCGTAAAAGTCATTTTTGCTCGTCCGACCATTTCGTCTGTTCTCGGAGTTTTTTTTATGCCTGTCGAGTGCTCAGTTCCTCCTCGAAGTTTAGGAAACTTTACACGTAAACTGTCCTCGGCTCTGGTTACCTGGACGTGGGTGCGACGAGGACAGAGTGCATGATCCGTTGCCAGAGCTAGATGGCACTGTTGCTCCTAATGCCAAATCCGCCGCTGCCTTCGTTCATTCAAGTGCAGTTATTGTCTGTTGGTTGCATTGCGTCATTTCTAGGAGCCTCACTGTGCATTTGCAGTGCCCTTTTGTATAGTTAATGTGGTATATACAAATTTGAAATTTGTTAATGGTGTCGGCAACAATCGCCTATGAATTGTGAAAAATGTGGGTGCTTCTGTATGTAGCACCTGGATGTGAGTAGTATGTGGAATTTTTTTTTAACGTCGGCATAGCGATGCTTATATGCAGACGGGACAATCGGCTTAATGTCGATCTGAGGGATGGAGCATTCACGTATGAAGCATCAATCCATCATTTTTAGTCGTGTCGGGAATCAAGTCCAGACGAGACAGCGCAGAGGCGAGTATTTGATACAGTCTGACCCTCCACCTTTCTCTCCAAACTCTCTGCCGATGGCATCCAAGGCGGCCACCTCTCATGGCTTACAGACTTCCTCCACTCGTTTTCAAGGTGATGCTTTGGGAGAGGAGCAGCAACATGTTTGGAGTTGACCGAGGGAGGCATAATTTAAGGTGATTGTCAGATGAGGTTGTCTGAAAAGAGGAAAGTGTTGATGTCTGCATTAACGTTTAATTCCAATATTTTGTTTGTAATTGGAAGTAATCATAATAATCTAGAGCTACCTGGGCGACCCTGACTGAGGCTGCAATTTTCCCACACATATGATTGGCACTCTCTTTCGGGCAATGCTTCCGGGGCACTCGCTGCCAACCATAGAAGCACCAACCACCTGAACACGAGATGGTCTTCCTCCAAAGGAATAGGAGGAAGACCTCCTTCGAGGAGGTCTTCCTCTGAGATAGCTCAAATGGCAGAGCACTGGTACGGTTTTCCAGAGTACCTGGGTTCGACTCCTGGTCTGGGAATGTCATTTTCCCACATATATAAATGTAATTAATTATTTAATCCTGTTCATTACTATAATTATTACGTCACTACACCCGCAGTGGTGGACATGGATTTGTCACTTTTAGATCATTTAATTAGATCATTAATTAATTAGAGCATTTAATTTAATTCGATTATTTAATTAATTAGAGTAGACCATTTCGATCATTTAAGACCATTAAGATGTTTAAGACCTTTTAGAGTTTAGACCCTTTAAGAGCTATACAACTCCTAAAACCTTGAAGCCCCTTTAATATAACGAAGACCATTAAGACCCCTTTTATCTTTAAGATGCTTGTGACACTTTAGACACCTTTATATCCCTTCACCCTTTAGACCTTTTGTACTCTTTAGACCCCTAGAACATTTAGACCTTAACTCCCCTTGAGTCACTTTAGATCCCGTAGACATTTGTGACAATCGAGGATTCAGAATTTGCAGTTTTGTCATTGACCATGTATAGAAACATTCGGCTACCCACATAGCGGGGTCAGCTGCAGTATGTTTTTTGCCCAAGTCATTCACGAGCCGGCTGTCCCTCCCTGCCTGACATTCGACTGAAGGTGTCACAGGAATGTGGAATTTATTGGTTCATGCTTTGGCATTAGCCATTGTCATTGTCTGCTTGTATTCAGGCTCCTACCCACGAGTAGCAGGGATACCTCGCTTGTTAACCTGCTTGGTTATAAACTGTTTCTAACCTGCTTGGTTGTCTGTTTCCCCATTGGTTGGACAGAGCGGATGTAATAAATATATGGGAAGTTATGCTCCATTGATTCGCTGCATTAGTTCAGCCGACCTCCAGCCTATTGTTTCGCTCTCCCGTACATAATAAATAGATACAGGGTAGGAAGTTGAGAGCACTTTCCCCATCTGGGAGGGGCTAAATCACCCATAAGATATCGCGAGCGTGTCTAAGTCACCCCCTCGTGAAACACCATGTCCGAGCCATTGGAGTCGCCCCAACATGTATCTGTTGTGGTTATGAGTTCCAATGAACTCCTCCCACAATTAAGCATTTATTTTATAGTTATATTCTTTAGTTTAACTAATGAATTTTAACTAACATTTATATTTAACTTTAGTCTAAAGTCCATGTTAATAGATCTGCGTTACGATTGTGTAATGAGAAACCCCAAATATATGTTTTCATCATTCGACATACCATTTTGCAGACCGTCTGCTGAATATTTTCCTCAACCACAAATGCATGGGCATGGGGCATGTTTGGCAAACACTTATCGCGGGCATGTTTGGCCTTTATCGCCTATATCGGGCATGTTTGGCGAACACTTCCTGAAGAAGATCGTGCCAATAGAACGGCCCCGCCCATAAATTCGGGGAGAGGGCGGAGCAAAGAGTGAGAAAATTTGGAGAGCTATAAAAGGGAGAGGATGCAGAAAGAAATCTCGGAGACGGAGGGAGAGAAGGGCGTATTCAGAGCTTTGTGGCTTTAAGCGATCACAGACTTTGCTCAGGGCTCGATCAATTACTTTTATTACTTGCACAATGTGAATCTTCTCTGATCCTTCTCTTCTTTCGTGCTTCCCTCTTTTGCCTCCTTCCCTTTATCATTCCTTTCGCTTTGCCAAAATGAAATTATTTAGAAATTATTTATTATTTATTTCTCCTTCACACTTTGCTGGTCAATGCTTATCATGCTCGGTTTGTCTTCAGCGTTCAGTCTTTCCTGCGTCTTTGGGATCCATGCTTTTGCTCTCTTCTTTATATCTTCTTCCATCCTTGCACACCTTCGCTGTTGCGTTATCACATCCGGTATCTCCATCGCTGGGCCCTCTGTCCCATTTATGAAACTCCGGCACCCTGTCAAGAGATATAGGCCATCTCACCAACTTCGACCTGCGAACTGACAACTTTTGTCGTCTTGTTCCTTCACAAGTCTTGACCTTTGTATTGATAGTAACAAAACTTGACTTTACTTTTTTGACGTTGACATTTTTTTTTTTTTTCACAATTTGAACATTTTGATCGAACAATCACCTGTTTTTTTCCTCTCCGTCTATGTTCAGCCACAGACTTGCTGATCACCCCTCACATTGACTGTACAACCAGACATTGTACCTGCGCTTACAATATAATTTAAATATACAAAAATTTTAATAAAACACTCACAGACGTGTCCAGAGGTTTTCTCTTAGACATTCCTATGAGACATGTGTTTAGTCAGCTTCTCTCATCCATCGAAGTCTCTTTGCAAATAGTCCGTCATATTGGCAAAATGAAGATTCAAATTTGTACATAAAGCTGTCCCTATCGACAAGGAATTCCAATTTGGAGGAAATGGAATTGGATTCTATTGAGCATATGCTTTGCAGAGTGGACTGCCAATAGAACGAGGACAATTGAGCAAATGTAAGCGGCCATTTGGCCATTCATTTTCGTGTTATACTCAAATCGTTATTTAATAGTCTTTATTCAAAAGTTTGTATTAAAATGTGGTGAAATGTATCCTATGGTAATCGATGGTATTGATGTATCGTAATCAATGGTAATCAATGATGTACTCTATGGTAGGTAAGTAATGAATGTTATCTCATTGGTTTACCATGGCATGTGAATGGCACCTTTTTGTGAGATCAATGCAGCGAATCATTCTTGATCCTATTAGTCGTGGCTTTATAGGATTTTGTAAGGCTGGCAGGGTAGCCTTATTCACACTCACTTCTGAGCTGTCTGGCCTGGGTTCTAATCTCGGCCCAGCTATTAACTGTCATCCTGGTGCTTCACATTCAGCGTGAGGTATCGATGTGTGCGTCATTCTGTGGATTGACATTAAACTGGCGTCCTGTCTGCCGGAATTAGTTGGACGTTAAAGATCCCACGGTGTTTTTCACGAAGAGTACGTGAGCTATCGCCACCATGACCCAATCAAATTACCATTTAAAAAAATCCTTCGATGCAGTGTTTGGATCTCAGAGGCCCACAAGGTTTTTTTTTTGTTGCAAAAACTATGCTGTACAAATTTTTTTGGGAATGAGCCTCATTTTCACCTACTTTCATGTTGTTCCACAAAATTCAGTGACATTATCAAAAAAATCATTCAGGCTCGTGGGAAAAATCTTCATTCTTCACTTATAACCCAAAAATCCGACACGAATGCAGGCCTGGGGCCTTCGAGGCCCCGCATAAATGTTGTTGCACTACTATGTTATATCATTATTTTCTTCATATGAGCCTCATTATATGCTCCTATAACTTGGTTACAAATAATTCAGTGACAAAAATATGAAAATTAAAAAACTTTACACGAATACATTTGTGGGGCCTCCGAGGCCCAATGGCTGCATAGGTGTAGGATGTTTGACAGTTGCGGACATATACATTCTAAATAAAAGGATTAGTGAATCCTATTTTTTGAGTAAATGCTCCTCCATGAGCCTCAACCTTTTAGAGAAAAAAAAAAGTTGATAAACCAAGAACAAAAAAAAAATTTCCTAAAAAAATAAAATAAAGGTCATTACTTGTATGGGATTCTTCCAACTAATAGGGTCAATGATTCACATTTTCTGAGCAAATGCACATCCATGAGCATCGACTTGGATTGAAAAAGGATATGAAAGAAAAAAAATCTATAAAAAAATAAAAATAAAAAATACATTACACTAATACATCTGTTGGGTCTCCGAGGCCCAATGGCTGCATTTATGTAGGATTTTTAACGCCTGCATCTAAGGGTTAAAGCAAGTTTTTATTTTAACTATTTTGTAACATTTCAACATGTAAAAACTGGAAATTATTTTTTGAAGAAGGTATCGTTTTGGTTTTTTGTTTGTCATTGTTTATCATCTTTTTCCATAAAATGAAAAAGTCCTGCCCGTTACTCTTCCGGTAGAGGGCCTCTGCACTATTTCATGCCAAGCAGACCTGACCATGTCCATACCCCGAGCACCAATTTGAAACATCTTCCTTCTTATCAAACATTGAGAATTGTAATCCGATCGTAATGGCCGGCACTGGTCGAATATACTGTAGTGTGCTGCATTTCGGTGCCGTATATACATCAACTCTTAAAAGGTGTCCCCGCTATATAGGCCGCGACATGACATTTGGCTGGAAAGGGCTGCCTCTCCCCCCAAAAGAACTAGTACGTTGCACATTAAGATGGGCTTGCGAAGGGGGTTACACACCTCTGTCAGGACAAACATTGCTGAATGATCCATGATGCCTGCTGCGGAGGCCCCACTGGCCCATTGCGCACTGAAGAACAGCCGCCCGCCGTCCCAGGCACATTACAAAAGACAAATCGTGACGGTTCTGAGCTACGGCACAGCCCAGTCTATGCGTTCATCTGTCAAAGCTCGCCATTCGGCGCACTCTGCGCCCAGCACTTGGACCTGTAATAGAACCTTTTGCCCGAAGGGCTGTGTCGACATTAACATGGGGACATTAAAATGGATGGCGAGGGTCGCTTACCTTTAGTTTCTGTGCCTTTAACCCATGTGTAGTCAGCGGTAATATTACGTGGGTGATACAGTGAGGAACATTGCAGAAATAAACGTTCAGAGGTTCGTTTCACGTCTGAACTTGAACTCAAAGTAGTCTTGAAGTGTCTTCGCTTCGTTGTCCAAGCCTTAATGCCAAAGTCTATTGTGTCCCTTGTCTAACGAGAGCACAACTGAACCGTACAATCTATATGATTCTGGCATTGTGTGCGTATATAAATAAATAAAATACAGCATGAAGGTTTTTGCTCTTGCCCTAATCTTAAGTATCTTCCTCCAGAGTCGAGATGATATTTGATGCTCCAACAACTGAAAATCTATTTTGCACCAGTTATTCATTGGATGAAAAGGTTGGCATTTCTGAGAGTGAGATTTAATCTTTGTAGATTTCATTTCTCCTGAAAGGCTGCAACAATGCATAGACTTTGAACTGATAAAGTTAACTACAGTGTGTGTGTGTGTGTGAGTGTGTGTGTGTGTGTGTGTGTGTGTGTGTGTGTGTGTGTGTGTGTGTGTGTGTGTGTGTGTATGTATACGTATATATATATATATATATATATATATATATATATGTATATATATATATATATATATATATATATATTGTTGCGGATATGGGATTTGGCCTCCATCCATATCCGCTTGTAAATATTCCCCTATTTCCCAAATACTTCCCAACTATCCCCAATCCCCCATTCCCTAGTCCCATTTTCTGTAAACAACACTCTGTAGAACCGACCTTCCCCTATTTCCCCCATTAAATGTCGCATCCAGGTCCACCACATCTCACGTAGACAACTATAGGACATCTTGCTAGTTATTCTTAGTCTATGTCAGTTAAGGACTCGTTTCCATTAATTCTGACTCTTCGTTGCACCAGAATGTGATTGTATGGCACCGTTAGAAAGTTTAGGACCTCCCAATACCTCCCCGCAGCTCTTCCTCATGGAACTACAACCACAACAACAACAACAGCGGCGGCGGTGCGGGGAGTGTGCGTCCTCACTCCGGCTTGGTTAGCCGCCATTGAACATGTGCTCCGACGGGGTTACCACGCAGGGGCTCACTGTCAGCTCCTCATCAAGGGCGGAGCCCGGTAACCCCCCGCACCCAATAAGAAGCGGCGGACCGATTCCATCTGGGGCGGAGCTAACGAGCCGAGGGCGTGTCACTCCCCGCTGGACATGCGCAGGAAGAGGGAGGTGACGTCAGATGCGCCCCCAGCTTGGAGAGAGAAGTCGCCACCTCCAAGCGCTGAATACCTCCCCGCATCTCTGGACTGGACCGAGCTGTATCCTGTCCCTGAGCCAAGGTGCACCTTGAGCTATCGACTGCCTGCCCTTCCTTGCCATCAATCCCTGTGTAAGTCAGTCTTGTCCCGTTTGTCTGTGGTCTGTCGGGAATAAGATAAGACTGTGTCTAAGTGCCCATCTTGCTGTGCTTTACCTCTTGCCGTGTAATCTACCCGTTTCTGCATCACCAATATTATAGCCTCCTCCGGAGGTCTTGAGAACTGTACCCCTTGTGTCGTTGCCTTAATCCCAGCCGTTGTGTCCTTTCCTTCATTGATTTAGCATAGCGCGATTTGGCCAACGTTCGAGTGGAATCGGGCGGGATAGGGTTCTAATCGGGGAGTACCTGTGCGGACGCGGTAATACCAAACCACTCGGTAAACTAACATCTAAAACCACGTCTGTAACAATTGGTGTCGAGGAGTGAGATCGGACCCGAAGCGCGCTTAAAGCGCTCAAAATTACAAGTGACCGAAATTTGATTGTGTTTTACAAAAATAAAAACCCGAATTTTGAAAGTCGCGCTATGGCAGATCAAGACGGCTGGGTTCCGGTAGAGGAGAGTGAGGCAGGGTCGATCCAGGACCAAAATGAGGGACATGAGGAGAGCGAAGCAGTGGGTGGCAGGTTCGCAAAATAGCGTCGTCGCGCACGAGGTTACGGGCGCGCAAAATGGCGCCTCGCACATGGCCACGGCAACCGCGCCCGCGACCGTAGTAGCGCCGCTGGTAGATTTGAACCTTTTTTAAATACAAATGAAGGCCCTTATGGCCCAGAATAGCGAGAAATTGAGGGAGGACATGGGGTCCAATAGCGAGAAATTGAGGGAGGACATGGGGGCCAATAGCCAACGGTTAGAACAAAGGATGGGGTCCAATAGCGAGAAATTGAGGGAGGACATGGGGGCCAATAGCCAACGGTTCGAACAAAGGATGGGGTCCAATAGCGAGAAATTGAGGGAGGACATGGGGGCCCAGATCGGAGGGTTAGGGAGTAGAATAGAGGGATTAGACAATAGATTAGGGGAAATACAGGAGGGGTTAATGGGGGTAGAAAACAGAATGGCCGCTCAAGAGAATCAAATGGAAGGGATGCAAAAGGGGTTAGAGGGGTTAGAAAACAGTATGGAAGGCAAATTGAGGGACATGAGGGACCAAGCGGAAAGGGAAGTTAAACAAATGGGGCAGCAGATAGAGGGGGTCAGAATGGGGGTAGAAACTAGATTGGATGTTCACAGGGAGGAAATGGGGCAGATGAGGGTGGCATCTGGGCAGGAGATGCAAGTGATGGGAGAGGATATCAGAAGAGGTGTGAGTGAGGAGGTCGGAGGAGTGCGCGAGGAGGTGAGGCACTGTAAGGAGCGCATGGAGAAGGAGGTGAGAAAGGGGACTGTAAAGTTACAAGGGGGCATAGAGGACCTGACGCAGGAGGTGGAACAGCTGACGGAGGGACAAAAAGGACTAACGGAGCAGGTTCAAAGGAACACTGCGGTATTAGGAGGGTTAAAAGCGA
Organism: Myxine glutinosa; assembly: GCF_964187855.1. Lineage (NCBI taxonomy): Eukaryota > Metazoa > Chordata > Myxini > Myxiniformes > Myxinidae > Myxine > Myxine glutinosa. The sequence continues at coordinate 208,930,587 of NC_136262.1, read as the reverse complement.
CACAGAAAGAACTAAAAGATGACTTGATAGCGACGAAGAGGGAATGTCAGATGGTACGTGAGGGACTGACAACGAGGTTGGACGAGGTGACAGAGGTAATGGAGATGAAGGACCGGCAGGTGAGGACGCACATGGAAACGGTCAAGGTAGCCTTAGAGGACGAACTAGAGGAGACGTACCGAGAAATAAAAGAGGTGAAGCAGAAATTAGAAGAAGTGGAAGAAGGGGTGAGCGAAATTAAGAAGCGATGGAGAGGGGATAAGAAAGAGATAAAAGAGGAAGTAAAAGAATTGGTCCAAAGTCTGTGTTCGGATCGTGATGATGTGCTCATTAACCGGATGAGGGATTCGCAGGTGATGGAGGAGAAGCGAAGAGGAAGAGGACCCGGTGTAAGTGGTGACCAATATGGTCGTGCGTATGATGCGCCAGGTGATTTAAGGAGCTTGGGGGTCGAGATGGACCCGGGTGTTCGTGAGAGGCCGTTGGTGAAGTGTGCGACAGGTCTGGTGTGCGAAAAAGGAGGTGTGCGAGAAAGTCCGACCCTGGGGTGTGTGAGGAAAAAGTGCGTGCCAAGGAGTGAGGGTGCTGTCGAGAGTGAGTCGGTCGTAGCGCGTGTGCGAGGGAGCACATGGAAGCGCGTAGTGAGGAGTGTTACGGAGGATGTAAAGGGAGAATGCACGCCTGTGGTGAGTGTTACAGAGGATGTAACGGGAGAGGGTGTGCGAGAAAGATGTGTGACGGACAGGTGCATGGGGAAAGAGTGCGCTGTCAAAAGTAAGGAAGAGTGTACACCTGTGGTGAGTGTTACAGAGGGTGTAACGGGAGAGTGTGCGCAAGAAAGGTGTGTAACGGACGGGTGCATGAGAAAAGAGTGCGCTGTCAAGAGTGGAGGTGAGAGTAGTAAGAGTGACACGGAGCGTGACTTGGTTGTGACAGGTGAGAAAGGAAGCACACCTGGAATGGTAGAGCGTGTGTGGGAATGCACGCTGGAATTGGTAGTGAGGCACGTGGTTGGGTGTGCGAGTGAAAGCACACCTGTGATTGTCACAGAGGAGGTGACCGAGGAAGGAGCGCGAAGAGGTGTGTTGGTGAGGTGTGCGAGCGACGAATGTGTGCCAAGGTGTTCGGTGGTCAGGTGTGTGACCAAGTCGGTGAGCGGAATGAGTGTACCGAGGTGTGTAATAAAAGGTACGACGAGGAGCATGGAAACGGCTGCATGTATGAGCAAGAAAGGGGTAGCGTATGCATGTAAGCATGCAGGTGAAGCATCGACGGTAACCGGGTTAGAGGTTAGAACGACTTATAGCCGAATCTGGCCCTCGGTGCGCGTCGGGCAGCTTCGCGTGCCGCGAGGACCAGCGGGGATCCAAACCACGGCGGTTTCGAAAGAACTGCCGTACGCGATCCACGCCGGGCCGCGCTTTGAACGGCCGCGTCCGTGCTCCACTAGGCGGAGCTGGCAGCCCGATAGGAAGGGTCGTCATGGCGACCACTTTTTATTGAGGCATTCCGGCAGGTCAAGATCGGGCCATGGGATGGCTCCGTGCCGAGATGGTGCGTGGGACCTCGGCCCGAGTAAACCTCCTTCCCTGCACCGAATGCGGGACGTATCCAGCCGCTGGCACCAAACAACCCGCATTCATGGCTTGGCTGTACGAAGCCGAGCTTTAGAAGTTAATTGGCGCACCGAGAGGCATTAGTAAGTAGACGGGTGACGAGGATAGTGTTTTGGCCCCGAAATTAGAAAAAAACAAAATTTGATGATTGGCAAAGGATTGACAGTAACGATTGGCAGATGATGAGTAGTGATTGGCAAATTTTTGATTTGTTGAAATTTGATGTGCAAAATTGGTAGTGGGAGATGCCCGATGTGGTGGGATGGCAACTCTGTCATCCCTCACAAAAGTGGGGCAAATGCGCAATAGTTTATGGGGTGGATGGCAGTGGAAACTAGCCCGGGTGGGTTAGGTTATATTGATAGGGACTAGAGATGACATTAGGTAACGTTAAGGTTAGTTAGTGACTGATACATGTAGTGGGGACGCAGGTAGATTAGAGTGGATGATAATGACGAGGGAGCGCAATAGTTTAAAGGGACGACTGGGAAGCGCAAGTTTCAGAGGGGAGCAGTTAGATGAGATGATGCTGTGTGAGGATGGAACAGGTGTGATTGCACAGGTGTGCAACTGAACAGGTGTATGGAGCAGTGTATGAGTAGTAAGTGTGTGGATCAGCGCGAATGCGCTTGGGGAGAGAAGGGTGCAGGTGGCACCAGGTGTGAGAGCACAGGTGTGCAAGTAAAGGTGGTGTGGAGGAGAGTTCGAGTAAGTGGTACGGAGTGGTGTGCATGGTGCGAAGGTGTGGATGGGGGAAGAGTGGACCCCTTTCACGAGTACCCGGGGCGGGTAGTGTAAGTGTTAGGTAGAAGGTATAGGTAAATTGTGGTTGGATATTGGCATTTGTGGTGCGGTTGCAGAATGGTATTGTGGATGGGTGCATTAGTGTTGTGGAAATGGCTGGGCGTGTAGCCTGTTAGTGTGTGTAGTTGGTTTGGGCCCTCCACCACTGTGAGGATGTCGGCCAGGTGAGGCCGCAGGTGGGCTCTGGGAGCCGTTAGTGTCAGTGGGTGCCTGAGGATCCCGGGTGTGGATCGGGCAGCCCGTGCCAGAGAGGGCACTGAGGGGGTGAGAGTGCGAGAGGGCCTTCCCCAGTTAGTTAGGTTAGGGTGAGGAGCAGGTAAGCTCGGGTGGCAACTACAGTGGTGGAGGTGTGCAGGTGGGTAGACCGAGCTGGGAGAGCTACACGTCACAGCCCAGAAATTGTGCGAGGGCACCGGGAGATGAATCGGGGGAGTGCGACCCCAAATTGAGAAGCACCACAGTTTGGTCAATGGGAATTGGTTTTTAGAACCCATAGTGTAAGTTGGCCAATGGATTGGCAGGGAAAGACCCCGGGTAATGTAAAGTTGTTAAAGTCATTTAGGAAATAGTTAGGATTGATGAACCTGTCGCACCATACGCAGCCACTTACCTGAGGTGATGATGATGACTCCACACCTGTGTTCCTTTGTTCTGTGTTGCAGGAAATGAGAATTGCTGTTGGATTTGTGAGACGCATCACGACGTGGATGAGACATTGGGGTGATTCCATCTCTCCCTCCTTAGGAGGGACTGATGATGAGTTGGAAATGGCAAATTTTGATGTTGAGTTGGAGATGGCAAATTTTGATGTTGAGTTGGAAATGGCAAATTTGATTGGTTGGAGGGAGAGAAGACGAATTTGGTTTATGGGAGGAACGGGGAAGACAGTAGGGACGTTTGTTGATGTGTAAAGTAGATGTTTATGGGTAGTGTTGTGTTTTGTGGATACAGTAAGGGGTAAGGGAGGGGCAATGTAGGTTACCTGGTGGGGGGGGGGGGGGCGTACGGTAGGAACGTACCTGTCTCACCTGGTTCCCATGTGCCCCTAGTGTGCATTACCTAATATTGCGTGCACTTTTGCGCCCTTACCACCTTGCTCACTTGTCGTATTTTGTCTCCCACCTCCGAGGATCTGGCTTTGGGGCAGAGAGAGAGGAGAGAGAGGTCCTGGCTCTGCAGTTGTGGGCCTGTACTTTCGCTGCTTGCTGCCTGGATCGATACACCATATGGACCGCAATTTTTGTGGCCGCCCACCATGGACCGCAGTTCTTTGGCGGTCAAGCACCACCCGTGGATGGACCTCTGGGTCAACGTGGCACCTATGCCATACAGGTGAACCACTTATAGTTGGCCCCCCTGACGGCCACAATTTAGAAATGGACGCGGTTGGCGCCTTTCTTTATTTTTAAAGAAGCCAGAAGGCCAAGTGCACTTCAAGAAGGCAAGACCAGCGGCAGAACATCGGCCGGCTGCGACACCACCGGTGACCATGGACACTTAATTGTGCATTTTTATGAACACTTTATTGGTGCACCGGATGGTGCTGACTGTGTGTATGGGGTGGTGCTTTTGGTGCTTGGATGGGGTGCTCTGCACATTATTAAAGGCCGTAAGGCCACAGGGCACTCGTGGGTTGGTGTATCGATGCTGGCATGCGTGCTCTCTCTATGCATAACATCTGCATGTGTTCCTCAAAGAACAGGTCCTGGATCGTAGTGTAAATATCAGTGTAGTCTTGTGTAAATAATGCTCCCTACCGGCTGTATGTTTAGTTTGAGGATTCTTTCCGCGATTCGGTTATCCTGTGGGTGTGTTTCTGTGAGCAGAAGGGTGCAACGTCGCAGGGGGACATATTTACTCATTTGTGAACATCTGTAAAGCTGTCGCACTCAGGGTTGAGTTAATAGTAGAGGGAACTACATCTGAGTGCCACACTAATGTAGGTAAAAATTTATCGGGTCGGGACGCCCCGAGGTAGAGAAGGGTGCAATGTTGCGGATATGGGATTTGGCCTCCATCCATATCCGCTTGTAAATATTCCCCTATTTCCCCAATACTTCCCAACTATCCCCAATCCCCCATTCCCTAGTCCCATTTTCTGTAAACAACACTCTGTAGAACCGACCTTCCCCTATTTCCCCCATTAAATGTCACATCCAGGTCCACCACATCTCACGTAGACAACTATAGGACATCTTGCTAGTTATTCTTAGTCTATGTCAGTTAAGGACTCGTTTCCATTAATTCTGACTCTTCGTTGCACCAGAATGTGATTGTATGGCACCGTTAGAAAGTTTAGGACCTCCCAATACCTCCCCGCAGCTCTTCCTCATGGAACTACAACCACAACAACAACAACAGCGGCGGCGGCGCGGGGAGTGTGCGTCCTCACTCCGGCTTGGTTAGCCGCCATTGAACATGTGCTCCGACGGGGTTACCATGCAGGGGCTCACTGTCAGCTCCTCGTCAAGGGCGGAGCCCGGTAACCCCCCGCACCCAATAAGAAGCGGCGGACCGATTCCATCTGGGGCGGAGCTAACGAGCCGAGGGCGTGTCACTCCCCGCTGGACATGCGCAGGAAGAGGGAGGTGACGTCAGATGCGCCCCCAGCTTGGAGAGAGAAGTCGCCACCTCCAAGCGCTGAATACCTCCCCGCATCTCTGGACTGGACTGAGCTGTATCCTGTCCCTGAGCCAAGGTGCACCTTGAGCTATCGACTGCCTGCCCTTCCTTGCCATCAATCCCTGTGTAAGTCAGTCTTGTCCCGTTTGTCTGTGGTCTGTCGGGAATAAGATAAGACTGTGTCTAAGTGCCCATCTTGCTGTGCTTTACCTCTTGCCGTGTAATCTACCCGTTTCTGCATCACCAATATTATAGCCTCCTCCGGAGGTCTTGAGAACTGTACCCCTTGTGTCGTTGCCTTAATCCCAGCCGTTGTGTCCTTTCCTTCATTGATTTAGCATAGCGCGATTTGGCCAACGTTCGAGTGGAATCGGGCGGGATAGGGTTCTAATCGGGGAGTACCTGTGCGGACGCGGTAATACCAAACCGCTCGGTAAACTAACATCTAAAACCGCGTCTGTAACAATATATATATATATATATATATATATATATATATATATATACATACATATATACTCGGAAAAAGCTTGGTAAAAAAACTGACAATGACGGGACGGGTGGAACATATTTAACAGTGCAGCCTCATGAGCGTGCCAAAGTCTAAAGCCTCGGCCTAGTGTCAGGTGTGCTTTTATCTTATTTATTTATTAGACATCCTGCGGACGTAAGTGAGCAATCGTTTTACTCTGTGTGCATTGTACATCCCGTGCAGCGAATTTCACCTCCCTGTGCCTCCCTGTGCCTACTTGTATTTATTGTTATTTTAAAAAACGCTTCTGTACACCACCCTTGAGGCTCGGTTTGCAAGCCACCATCTGCATTTACAATAGAAAAGACATAATTACTCTTTTATGGAAAATGTTTTTCGAGTTTGTTTTATCCTCACAAATAGACCATAGTGAACACACATTCCTGTTAAAAGATTGGCCTTTAAAACCTACCGTTATGAAGGGGGACAGACATCTGAACAAACACACAAACTGACATTGTGTCTTATATGGTAGATTGTATACTCGAGGACAGAGGCCTGCCAGAGAGCAAGCTGTCTGTGCAGAGCTGAATGCCAAGTTCTCCAATGCTAGAATGGATTTTATATCTGTCTTGATGTTCTCATCATCCATTTGTTGATTAACAAATCTCTGCTGAGCTTATCTGTTTTGTGCTCTAAATGCATTTCAATCGGTCACAGATAAACTTGCTTCATGCCTTATTCCCTCATTTTTTTTTTCTTAACCTTACTTCTTTTTGCTCCTCTCTCAATAAGTCACCCTTTTGACATTCAAAATGCAGCCACTGATTTATTTTGGATTTTTTTCTACGGACCCATGGTCTGAAGGAGGAAAATATTAATTTTTTATGTGATAAAGACTTTTTGGAATGGAATTTTGGTCAATGAATCAATGATGAAATGTATTTAATATTGAGATTCTATGTCACAGTTGCCAACGACCGGGCAAACAACGCTAGAAATCATACCGGTGTGGCATAAAGTCAATTTCAGTGGTGTGACAAAAAGTAGTGCGAAACCGTCGCAGCAATTTGCATGATATTCGCATAACTGAAGTTGTGAGCGTGGATTTCCATCATTGGTAAATATAATGTTTTTCCACACCAGGAAACCGTTGTTCGGTTCACACAGGCTTTAATCAAACTCCACACCGCCACAGCTCCTCAACCGCAATTTGACTTCCTCCCTTCTCGCCTTCATTCCTTCTGACATCAATCCTTCATTCTTTCATATGATCTCCCTCACAGCAGAACACCATATCTCTCTCCGACATTTTCTTTTAATATATGTACATTAAGACTCAATCAACCATATATATATACATATATATATATATATATATTTATATATTTATATATATATATTTATATATATCAAGATTGGTTTTAAAAACATTCAAAGCATTAACGCATCAGTCCTGCATGGTGGTTGTCTCCCGAAATCACAATTAAAATTTGAAAATCTGCAACATAATCCTGTTGGTATAGAGGAGGGTGTCCGACCCATCGTGGTCTGGCCTCCAGACGTGCCTTGGTGGTCGCTTGCCAGCTTTGCCTTGGGGAATCATCAACATCATCTGTCTCCTCCTCTCCCCCACAACTGTGAATGTGCTTTGCCAATAAATCGTCAAACATGTGATATATGTTACGCATCATTTTCTGTCTACCTCATTGAAGAAAAACACCCGCCACCTTTACTGCAACTACAACATAAAGGTGTGTATCATAGGTGGTACTCAACTTGTTATTATTATGTTGTGGTTGTTGTAGAAGAACTGCATCACCTACATGTATGTCGTGCGTTGAAGTGTGCTGCTTGACATCCACATTTCGTTTGACATTTTGTTTGATTACCCAGTCTCGGTCCAAGGAATTGTCGAGTTCAGGATTGTTTACTCGAGCTGAAAGGTGAAGGATTTTGCTGCTAGACTAGGACATTTTTCAGAAAATGATACTTTAAGGGGCATTTTGTTTTGTAGAAGTTGGTAACATGACTTTCTAACCTACGTTTGGTATGCTGAATCGAACAAAAAATGACGTTACCAAGCTTAATTTTTAGTTTTTGTTTTCCAAGACCAGAAAAAACAAAATGGCAACCAAAAACGTATCAGTTATAAGGGTCTTTTTAATTTTAAAATGTAAAAACATAACTAAATGTCATGGAAACATCTGGTTTGGATTACAATAGTCCCTTGTTATGTCCGTACGTTTGAGGAAGAGGTTGGGGATAATGTGATGCCGTTCGTACGTATGTCACTACGTATGTACATCTATGTCCGTCATGTCATGTAACTCCTCCAACACGATTTGAGCTAGAAAATTGAAACTTTGTGAATGACTGTACTGGTGGTGAGGACTGTGCTGCTGATTTCAAAATTTTGATCGGGCCATTGTGACCCCCGGAGCAGTGACATATTTTTCAACGCTTGACTGACCTCAGTCCATATCTTCAAGACTATTTGACCGACTTCGCTCTGACTTGGCAAACTGGTATAGACTGACATGATCTACAACTTTAACTTTTGATTGGCCAATCATGACCTATTTTCTACACTCCTGTGATCCGTACATCCGAAATGTCTTGCAACTCCTCCAACACAGTTTCAGCTAGAAAGTTGGAGCTTTGTTGAATGGCTGCACTGGTGATAGGACAGTACTAGTTTTGAAACTTTGATGGGGCATGGAGATATGTAGTACACACTATCGATTTTTTTGAGTTTATACTTTATATTGTCTGAACTATGAAAATACTCTGAACTGGGAGCAATATTTCTTGTAGAGATATGGTATCATATTTTATAAAAGTAGGCCCACCCATAAAACTCATCTAAACTGACTATTGCAGCAAATCGTTCATGTCATGTTTGGTATTGGCTCAAAACTATTTGTTATGTGCAGTTTACAGACAAAAATAAGATCCAACGGTTGGAGTCATCTTTTGACTTACTGTACCTCAACCCCATGATGATACAGCTAGTTGTCGCGAGACATCCCCACAAACATGCTCATCATGCCACAGTAGGGTGTGTACATCTCAACGCAGTAGTGTGAAACCAATGGACTGGAATATGCATACGTTTCGTCAGGACATTCATCCCAAGGAACGAGTATGCTCGGTGATGACATTCAGCACAAGTCACGATATATTAGAGGCTGCAAAGCTGCACCAAAATCTGGGTCTTTGCTTAGCTGGTCTAAGCGACCTGATAGCCACGGAGGCGAAATACTACCTTAGATGCTTTGTTAAGTGCATTCCAAAGGTTCACATCGAAAATTTAACATTATTCTGAAAATGAAGATCTGCCTATGACATGGTCATTTGCTGAGTTGCAATGTGCAGCAGAAGTGATGTGCTCAGGCAAAGTGATGTGTGGGACCATTACTTGTGTAAGGTATCTCGACAGACTACGATCGATTGCAGCACACGTTTATTGACTCTCCCGATACAGGCCCCGATTCACAGCAGCGCCATCCGAGCTGGGCTGTAACTTCCGGAAAAACCGAAATAAACCCGCGGTCCCGGTATAGGGATACAACGGTGAATATGAGCAGCTTCATACATGACATCCTCCCTTTTAAGTCCAAAATTACCAAGAGCAATACGTGCTAGATTTCAAAAATTGACATTTCAAAAGCAACATTTCCAAAACATGTGAAAATATGTGTGCAAACGATTATGAGAATAATGAAAATACGTGAATATAGAACATGTGTCACTGTGAAAATAGAACATGTGTCACCGTGAAAATAGAACGTGTGTCATCGTGAAAATAGAACATGTGTCATCGTGAAAATAGAACATATGTCAACGTGAAAATAGAACGTGTGTCATCGTGAAAATAGAACGTGTGTCATCGTGAAAATAGAACATATGTCAACGTGAAAATAGAACATGTGTCACCGTGAAAATAGAACGTGTGTCATCGTGAAAATAGAACATGTGTCACCGTGAAAATAGAATGTGTGTAAACGTGAAAATAGAACATGTGTCACCGTGAAAATAGAATGTGTGTCATCGTGAAAATAGAACATGTGTCATCGTGAAAATAGAACATATGTCAACGTGAAAATAGAACGTGTGTCATCGTGAAAATAGAACGTGTGTCATCGTGAAAATAGAACATATGTCAACGTGAAAATAGAACATGTGTCACCGTGAAAATAGAACGTGTGTCATCGTGAAAATAGAACATGTGTCACCGTGAAAATAGAATGTGTGTCACCGTGAAAATAGAACGTGTGTCAACGTGAAAATAGAACATGTGTCACCGTGAAAATAGAACATATGTCAACATGAAAATAGAATGTGTGTCACCGTGAAAATAGAACGTGTGTCAACGTGAAAATAGAACATGTGTCACCGTGAAAATAGAACATGTGTCACCGTGAAAATAGAACATATGTCAACGTGAAAATAGAACATGTGTCATCGTGAAAATAGAACGTGTGTCAACGTGAAAATAGAACATGTGTCACCGTGAAAATAGAATGTGTGTCATCGTGAAAATAGAACATGTGTCATCGTGAAAATAGAACATATGTCAACGTGAAAATAGAACGTGTGTCATCGTGAAAATAGAACATGTGTCATCGTGAAAATAGAACATATGTCAACGTGAAAATAGAATGTGTGTCATCGTGAAAATAGAACATGTGTCATCGTGAAAATAGAACATATGTCAACGTGAAAATAGAACGTGTGTCATCGTGAAAATAGAACGTGTGTCAACGTGAAAATAGAACATGTGTCACCGTGAAAATAGAACATATGTCAACGTGAAAATAGAATGTGTGTCACCGTGAAAATAGAACGTGTGTCAACGTGAAAATAGAACATGTGTCACCGTGAAAATAGAACATGTGTCACCGTGAAAATAGAACATGTGTCAACGTGAAAATAGAACGTGTGTCACCGTGAAAATAGAACGTGTGTCACCGCGAAAATAGAATGTGTGTCATCGTGAAAATAGAACATGTGTCATCGTGAAAATAGAACATATGTCAACGTGAAAATAGAACGTGTGTCATCGTGAAAATAGAACGTGTGTCATCGTGAAAATAGAACATATGTCAACGTGAAAATAGAACATGTGTCACCGTGAAAATAGAACGTGTCATCGTGAAAATAGAACGTGTGTCACCATGAAAATAGAACATGTGTCACCGTGAAAATAGAACGTGTGTCATCGTGAAAATAGAACATGTGTCGCCATGAAAATAGAACATGTGTCACCGTGAAAATAGAACGTGTGTCAACATGAAAATAGAACGTGTGTCATCGTGAAAATAGAACATGTGTCACAGTGAAAATAGAACATGTGTCATCGTGAAAATAAAACGTGTGTCATCGTGAAAATAGAAAGTGTATCATCGTGAAAATAGAACATGTGTTAATGTGAAAATAGAACGTGTGTCATCGTGAAAATAGAACGTGTGTCATCGTGAAAATAGAATGTGTGTCATCGTGAAAATAGAACGTGTGTCATCGTGAAAATAGAACGTGTGTCATCGTGAAAATAGAACATGTGTTAATGTGAAAATAGAACGTGTGTCATCGTGAAAATAGAACGTGTGTCATCGTGAAAATAAAACGTGTGTCATCGTGAAAATAGAAAGTGTATCATCGTGAAAATAGAACATGTGTTAATGTGAAAATAGAACGTGTGTCATCGTGAAAATAGAACGTGTGTCATCGTGAAAATAGAATGTGTGTCATCGTGAAAATAGAACGTGTGTCATCGTGAAAATAGAACGTGTGTCATCGTGAAAATAGAACATGTGTTAATGTGAAAATAGAACGTGTGTCATCGTGAAAATAGAACGTGTGTCATCGTGAAAATAGAACGTGTCATCGTGAAAATAGAACATGTGTTAATGAGAAAATAGAACATGTGTCATCGTGAAAATAGAACGTATGTCATCGTGAAAAGAGAACGTATGTCATCGTGAAAATAGAACGTGTGTCATCGTGAAAATAGAACATGTGTTAATGTGAAAATAGAACGTGTGTCATCGTGAAAATAGAACGTGTGTCATCGTGAAAATAGAACGTGTGTAATCGTGAAAATAGAACGTGTGTCATCGTGAAAATAGAACATGTGTTAATGTGAAAATAGAACGTGTGTCATCGTGAAAATAGAACGTGTGTCAGCGTGAAAATAGAACATGTGTTAATGTGAAAATAGAACGTGTGTCATCGTGAAAATAGAACGTATGTCATCGTGAAAATAGAACGTGTGTCATCGTGAAAATAGAACGTGTGTCATCGTGAAAATAGAACATGTGTTAATGTGAAAATAGAACGTATGTCATCGTGAAAATAGAACGTGTGTCATCGTGAAAATAGAACGTGTGTCATCGTGAAAATAGAACGTGTGTCATCGTGAAAATAGAACATGTGTTAATGTGAAAATAGAACGTATGTCATCGTGAAAATAGAACGTGTGTCATCGTGAAAATAGAGCATGTGTCATCGTGAAAATAGAACATGTGTCAATGTGAAAATAGAACATATGTCAACGTGAAAATAGAACGTGTGTCATCGTGAAAATAGAACGTGTGTCATCGTGAAAATAGAACGTGTGTCATCGTGAAAATAGAACATGTGTCATCGTGAAAATAGAACGTGTGTCATCGTGAAAATAGAACGTGTGTCATCGTCAAAATAGAACATGTTCAAAGATTCAAACGGTCGGGTGCTTTTCTCTCACACATTGAGCGTCGCGGTGTACCAGTGGATACAGAGTCCGAGGTGATTCCTTTGGGTCGCGGTGTACCAGTGGGTACAGAGTCTGAGGTGATCCCTTTGGGTCGCGGTGTACCAGTGGGTACAGAGTCTGAGGTGATCCCTTTGGGTCGCGATGCACCAGTGGATACAGAGTCTGAGGTGATCCCTTTGGGTGGCGGTGTACCAGTGGATACAGAGTCCGAGGTGATCCCTTTGGGTGGCGGTGTACCAGTGGATACAGAGTCCGAGGTGATCCCTTTGCGTGGCGGTGTACCAGTGGATACAGAGTCCGAGGTGATCCCTTTGGGTGGCGGTGTACCAATGGATACAGAGTCCGAGGTGATTCCTTTGGTCTCCACGAAGGGTGTAGCGTTCGCAGAGGTTTTCGGGGTATCCGAGCCGGCTGGAGCGGCCACGACGATCTCCGGCAGTGGCGGGTCGAACTGTTGTTCTGACTGTGACGATGCTGCAGGCTCTATCGACTGACAGTGACGGTCGGTTATGTGGTCCTGATGTCGACGAATTTCACGGCCGTCCTGCAGGCGAATCACACAGAACAGTGGACCTGGCTTCGCGATGATGTCACCCGGTAGCCACGTCACACCTGCACCAAAATTTCAGGCAAACACAGTGTTGTGAAATCAAGATACAACATCAACCCATAAGGTAGGTTTAATCGAAATTCGTTCTCAACAGCATCTAGAGAGAAACCAATAAACATTGTATTAATATTACTTACAGGTGAATACAGGTGCGGACAGGTGGTATGACTATAAAAGAGCTTATGATACATATAGCAGAATCGTTACCTTTCTATGGAAGCCCAGAGGAGCTCTAGAGTTACATTGCGGTGATGGATCCACATCTCCTGTCCGCGCTGATATATATAGGAACCGCGAAAGGGTCGCGTAGCGGCCATGAGGTGAACAACATCAGTGTCGTAACTTGGATGACAATTTCATCACATCCTCCCCGCGCTTAGATCCTAACTAGGCGGTGAAGAACAGCAGACACATACAGAGGGATACATAGGAATGCAAAGAACGAAATACATTGGAAAGATGCCACTGCCGGTCGAACGTCCAAGGGGCCATCAATCCCGATGGCAGGGTTACTGCATTTCAGCCTGTTAGCCTGGTTAGCAATCAATCCCCAGCTATAGATGTATCGAGGCGGAAGTCCCAATCAAGAAGATATCGAACCGAGCAAGCAGTGTTCATCCCAGGGAGAAGACGATGAGCCCGTGGGTAGCAGTAGTCTTCCAGTGGGGTAGTCTGATTAGATAAGTTGTACCTCGTTGAACAGTGAGGTAGTCGGCACAGTAGCTAGATGGATAAGGTGTACCTTTGCGATATGCAACTCATTACATAAGGTGTGCCTTGACGAAGAGCGACTGTCCATTCGTCGCAATGCAATGCATTTCAGGCAGATGTGTCGATGTGGAAGATGTGTAAACCAGTAAGCCATAACAGTAAGTAAGATTACATGACAGGAGGCCACTACAGTAAGACCATTACAGTAGGTCTGTACCTGCCTTGGTTCCCAAGGGTACATGTTGCGGCACGCGAATCTACCGTTGGCAGCGATCGCACGAGACACGAGCGGCCTCTGAAGGCTGCCTGGACGACCGGCATGGCTGATTACGACGACGCACAAAACGACCGAAACGCGCCTCTCCAGCGAAGCGCGCAGGACCTCCGGGATGCATATGGCAAGCTTGTCCAGCTGTACAGCGCGCGCGGAGGATCGGAGAAGATCGGCAGACCGAGAGAGTCCCGGCTGGACAAACCATGTTTGTCCCAGCGTCGTCCCGGATGGATGGTCTAGATATCGAGATGATTGTCATGCTAGATGTCCCGGATGGATTGGCCATCCCCGGATGTCCGACCGATCCATCCATTTAACGCCATCGTTGCATGGCACGGGTTCCAGCCGGACCGCGGATGGATTGACCATCCACGGACGCAATGGTACAGAGACCCAAAGACAGCCATCGCCCCGGATGGACTGTCCATCCACGGATGTCCGACCAATCCATCCATTCAACACCTTCATGGAATGGCTCGGATCGCCCATCCATGGACTCAAAGTCTCGCTCAAAGACACAAAGGCATCCATGGACGCCATCCTGGGCCCCCCCACAAGGGGCGAGGTGGGAGTCGTTATACCGGATGGCACCCGGGCGAGCAACAATAACCTCCCGGGCCCCCACAAGGGGCGAGGTGGCCCGATCACAGGGAGGGGCCATGTCGAGAAAAGGTCGCAGACGCTCCTTACCCGGAGCGACAGAGCCATGGGTCACGGTGTACCCCAGAAAATCTATCCATCGTGCGTAGGGAGTATGTGCACGTATCCTCGTGCATAGTTAAGTGAGACCAGCGCGACCTCAAGGAAGCGCGGCAGATTAGCATCATGGTCATATCCCTTGGACATACCAGCGCGACCTCAAGGAAGCGCTGCAGATTAGCATCATGGTCATATCCCTTGGACATATCCACAAACCGCAAGATTATCGAGGTAGACAAAACATCTGTTAAGGCTCCCGATCCCACCCGCCCCCTCCCCCCCCCACCGAGGTTGCTGCAGCGCGCTGCATACCGAAGACAGACGACCTACACAGTCTGGGTCAGGCTGAGTCACAGTCAGTCTGGGGCAGAGGGAAAATGGAATCAGACGAGGCGTCTCGCAGTCTCGAAATGTACGAGCCAAGAGCTCTGTCCGATAACAACGAGCCCAGAGTCAAGGGCGAGCAGGCAGTACGGTGCCCCCGTAACATGCGCAGGTGACAAGGGAGTCGGGCGCGACGCTCAATGTCACCATTTCACGAGGTCACCGTGTACTCCCTAAACGGCGCTGGCGCGCGACCCTGAGGTAGCGCCGCGTTACGTTGTTTACGTCGTTTACGTAAAGGACATTTGGTACGTAGTTACCAAGGTACATGGAAAGGTAAACGAATCCCCGATGAGATCGCGGGAAGCACGCAATTACGTTAATGACGCTGTAAAGCGAACGCGTGATATAGTCGATGACGTCATCAATTAGGTCGGGCGGGTTTGACGGCGAGTTCTAGCTGAGCGGTATCCCCAGACGGAGTAAAGTAGCACTCCGAAATCTAACGTCTCGCGTCCATTGGGCAGCAGCATTCGAGTGAGCTCGAGATCGGCATACAGCATACGAACCCGGCCGACGGTGAAAGTAATATCTAGGGCGCACCGCGTACGAGGGAAACCGAAAGTTGAGCTCGGCCTGTTGATCCAGTGCGGGTGAGCCCGCCGAGTCGAGGGGCGAGCACGCCGAGTCGAGATGGCGAGCATGCTTGGCAGCGATAGACTGCACGACCTGAAGTAGCGTCTCGTTTGTTTTGCTGTCGGGTCTAAGGAGCGAATACATATCACACCCCGAAGTAGCGTCTCGTGTTCGGGTCAGAGGATCGAATACATATAACGCCCTGAAGTAGCATCTCATGTGAGAACTCATGGGGAGGGCATAGGCCTTCTTTGGTGTCGAGGAGTTGGATTCGGACCTGGGACTAAATTTGTTAGGCCCAAATTTTGGAACACCAATTGTACTATTAGAGTAACAATTGGTGTCGAGGAGGGAGATCGGACCCGAAATCGGACCCGAAGCGCGCTTAACGCGCTCAAAATTACAAGCTGCCGAAATTTATTTTGTTTTATAAAGCAAAACCCGAATTTTGAGATCGCGCCATGGACAATCAAGGTGATCGGATGTCGGTGGGAGAGATAGACAGGGTGGAATCGACCCAGGACCTCGGGGAAATGTATGTGGAGGATAGGGAGGAGGAGAAAAATAGCAATGTGGTTGCGGAAGTATCAGACGCGCAAAGTGGCGTCCTCACGCACGTGGGTGTAGCGGCACCAAATTTTGCCGCGACCGTAGCAGCGCCGCTGGTGGATTCGAACCTTTTCCTCCTGCAAATGAGGGCCCTTATGGAACAAATGGGTGAGCGATTGGAGGGCCAAATGGGGGTAATGGGGAACCGGATGGATGCTCAGGGTGAGCGATTGGAGGGCCAAATGGGGGTAATGGGGAACCGGATGGATGCTCAGGGTGAGCGATTGGAGGGCCAAATGGGGGTAATGGGGAACCGGATGGATGCTCAGGGTGAGCGATTGGAGGGCCAAATGGGGGTAATGAGGGACGAAGCGAGGGGTACCGGTGAGGAGTTAGACAAGAAATTTGGGAAGTTCGACAATAATTTTGAGGGGTTAGACAACGGGATAAAAGAGGTAAAGAATGGGTTAACGGGGGTGGAAAACAGAATGGCTGCCCAGGAGAATCAGTTAGAGGGGGTGAAAAATGGGTTAATGGGGTTAGAAAATAGGATGGAGGACAAATTGCGGGAAATAGGGGAACAATCTGCCAGGGAAATCAAACAAATGGGAGAGCAGATAGAGGAGGTGAAAATCGGGGTAGAAACCAAACTGGATGCTCAGAGGGATGAATTGGGACAGATGAGGGTGGCATCTACAAAAGAGATGGAGGAAATACGACGAGGGGTAAGTGAGGAGGTTTCGGGGCTACGCGAGGAGGTAAAGCAAGGGGAGAAGCGTATGGAGAAAGAGGTGAGAAATAATACGGCTAAGTTACAAGGGGGAATAGAAGATCTGACGGAGGAGGTGGAACAGCTGACAGAGGGACAAACGAAATTAGTGGAGCAGGTTCAAAGGAACACTGCAGTACTCGGAGGGTTAAAGGCGACACAAAAAGAAATTAAAAACGAATTAATAGCGACACAGAGGCAATGTCAGATGGTACGGGAGGAACTGACAATGAGGGTGGACGAGGTGACAGAGATAATGGAGACAAAGGACCGGCAGGTGAGGATGCACATAGAGACGGTCACGGTAGCCCTAGAGGACGAACTTGAGGAGACGCACCGAGAAATAAAAGAGGTTAAACAAAAACTAGAGGAAGTGGAAGAAGAGGTGAGTGAAATTAAGAAGGGACGGACAGAAACTAAGAGAGAAATCCAGGAGGAGGTAATGGAATATGTACAAGGTCTGTGTTCAAATCATGATGAGGTGCTCACTAACCAAATAAAAAGTTTGCAGGTGGCAGAGGAGGTGCGACGACGAAGTACGGAGGTGAGTGGCAATGTATATGATGTGAGGAAAGCTTCAGTCGGCTTGGGGGTTGCTTTGGATCCGGGTGTTCGTGAAAGGCCGTTGGTGAAGTGTGCGACAGGTCTGGTGTGCGAAAAAAGAGGTGTGCGAGAATGTCCGACCATGGGGTGTGTGAGGAAAAAGTGCACGCCAAGGAGTGAGTGTGCCGTCAGGAGTGAGCCGGTCGTAGCGCGTGTGCGAGGGAGCACAGGGAAGCGCGGTGTGGTGAGTGTTACGGAGGAAGTAACGAAAAAGTGTGCACGAGAGGATGCGCGAGAAAGGTGTGTAACGGACGGGTGCATGAGGAAAGAGTGTGCTGTCGAGAGTAAGGGTGAGTGCGCGGTCAAGAATGGAGGTGAGAGTAGTGAGAGAGAAACGGAGCGTGAGTTGGTTATGACAGGTGAGCGAGGATGTACACCTGGAATGGAAGGATGCACACCTGGAATGGTAGAGCGTGTGTGGGAAGGCACATTTGAGTTGGTAGTGAGGCACATGGTTGGGTGTGCGAATGAGAGCACACCTGTGATTGTCACAGAGGAAGTGACCGAGGAGGAGGCGCGAAGAGGTGTGTTGGTGAGGTGTGCGACCAACGAATGTGTGCCAAAGTGTTCGGTGGTCAGGTGTGTGACCAAGTCGGCGAGCGGAATGAGTGTACCGAGGTGTGTAAGGAAAGGTACGAGGAGAATGGGAACAGCTGCATGTATGAGCAAGAAAGGGGTAGCGTATGCTTGTACGAATCCAGGTGAAGCATCGACGGTAACCAGGTTAGAGGTTAGAACGACTTATAGCCGAATCAGGCCCTCGGTGCGCGTCGGGCAGCTTCGCGTGCCGCGAGGACCAGCGGGGATCCGAACCACGGCGGTTTCGAAAGAACCGCCGTACGCGATCCACGCTGTGCCTCGCTTGGAACGGCCGCGTCCGGGCTCCACTAGGCGGAGCGGGCAGCTGGATAGGAAGGGTCGTTATGGCGACCACGTTTTGTTGAGACGTGCCGGCAGGTCGAGATCGGGACATTGGATGGCTCCACGCCGAGGTGATGCGTGGGATCTCGGCCCGGGTAAGCCCCCGCCCCTGCCCCGAATGCGGGACGCATCCAGCCGCCAGCACAAAAGAATCCGCGTTCATTGCTCGGCTGTACGAAGCCGGGCTGTAGATGTGAATTGGCGCACCGAGAGTATGTAATAAGTAGACGGATGATGATGGTAGTGATTTGAAACGAAATTTAGAAAAGTGGGTAGAATTGGCAGTAAATGGAAAATTTTGGGTTTATTGAATTTGGACGAACAAAATTTATAGTGAGAGACCCCCGATGTGGTGGGATGGCAAATCCACCATCCCTCACAAGTGGGGGCAAATGCGCAATAGTTTATGGGGTGGCTATGACAACCGAGCCAGGGAGGGCTTGGATAATTGTAGGGATCTAGCGAAGATGACATTAGGTAACGTTAAGTTTAGTTAGTGACTGATACCTGTAGTGGGGACGCAGGTAGATTAGTGTGGATTATAATGACGTGGGAGCGCAATAGTTTAAAGGGACGACTGGGAAGCGCAAGTTTCAGAGGGGAGTAGTTAGCTGAGATGATGCCGTGTGTGTGAGGATTGAACAGGTGAGAATGGAACAGGTGTGATTGCACAGGTGTGCAACTGAACAGGTGTGTGGAGCAGTGTATGAGGGAGTAGTGGTGATTGCGTGTTGTGTTGACCAAATGGTCCAGGAAGAAAGGAGGGTGCAGGTGGCACCAGGTGTGAGGGCACAGGTGTGCAACAACAGGTGTATGTGGCTGTGTGGAATAAATGGTAGTGTGGAATATCTGGAGTATTGGAATGGATGGTCGTGGAGTGAGAATGGTGGAAATTGTGGAGTGGAGTGGATGGTGCGAAGGTGTGAATGGGGGAAGAGTGGACCCCCATCACGGATACCCGGGGTGGGTAGTGTAAGTGTTAGGTAGAGGGTACAGGTAAATTGTGGTTGGATATTGGCATCTGTGGTGCGGGTGACAGAATGGTATTTGGATGGGTGCATTAGTGTTGTGGAAATGGCTGGGCGTGTAGCCTGTTAGTGTGTGTAGTTGTTTGGGCGCTCCACCACTGTAAGGATGTCGGCCAGGTGAGGCCGCAGGTGCGCTCTGGGAGCCGGTAGTAGTTGTTGTGGATGGGGCCCGAGGATCCGGAGGACGGACCCGGGTAGCCCAGTGCCAGAGGGCACCATGGGGTGACAGAGCCAGGAGAGGGGCTGTCCCCAGTTAGTTAGGTTAGGGTGAGGAGCTAGGTAAGCTCGGGTGGCAACTACAGTGGTGGAGGTGTGCAGGTGGGTAGACCTGTTGGGAGAGCTACACGTCGCGGCCCAGAAATTGTGCGAGGGCACCGGGAGATGAATCGGGGGAGTGAGACCCCAAATTGAGAGGCACCACAGTTTGGTCAATGGGAATTGGTTTTTAGAACCCATAGTGTAAGTTGGCCAATGGACTGGCAGGGAGAGACCCCGGGTAGTGTAAAGTGTGTTAAAGTCATTTAGAGGATAGTTAGGATGAAGGATCTCCTCGCACCATCTGCATCCACTCACCTGAGGTGACAGGTACTCCACACCATGCCATGTTTTGATTATTTTTTATGATGCAAATGTTTGGATTGTGAGACGCATCATGACGTGGGTGTGACATTGTGCGTAATTCCATCTCTCCCTCCTTATGAGGATTGATGATGAATTGGTGATGGCAAATTTTGAAGTAGAGGGATTGTGGTGACGAATTTGGTATAGGGGAAATATGGGGAAGACGTGACAGTAGTGACGAATTGGTAATGTGTAGATTTTGTACATATGGGGTAAGGGCAAGGACAAGGGTAGGGTAGGTGACCGGGGGGGTGACGTACGGTAGGGACGAGCTTTCTCACTTCGCCCTCCGTACGCATTTCACCTTGCATTGCCTTATTGACGTGTACCCTTGTGACCTTACCCCTCGCTCAATTGTCTTTCTTTTGTCTCCCACATGACCTGTGCGCCATTGGGTGCCGAGGGGAGCGTGCGTGAGGTGGCCATTGTGCGCCCGAGATTCCCAGAACCAGCATGCATTGCGTTGATGTACCACTGTATGGACCGCTGTTCTGCGGCCAAGTACCACTTGATGGACCCCAGGTTCTGGGGCAGGGCACCTCTGTTGGAGACCGGCCATAGTGGCCAGGGAATCTTGCTTGCGGACCTCGGTAAGGTGGCACCTATGCCAAACAGGTGGACCACCCTTAGTTGGCCCCTGAGGCCCTAAATAAAAATGGACACAAGTTGTGCTTTTTATTATGTCCAAATAGGCTGCATGAAGCCAGAAGACGTCGGGAAGAACATTGGCCCAGCAGAGAAAGAGAAGACCACCACCAGTTGTTTTGTTGTGTTTATTATGAACCATGGTGACTGCGCACCGAGTGGTGTTTTTGGTGCTTTGTGGTGCTTTTTGGTGCTTTTGGGTGCTTTGGTGGTATTGGTACTGGTGCATCGATGCAATGCGTGCTGTCTCCTCCCTCCCAACAGGAATTTCGTTCTCTTGTTCCCTAAAAAGAAAAAAAAAAGAAAAAAAACACAGGTCCTGGGTTGCGTTGTAAATAAGAAATCACGTCATTGTAAATAATGCTCCCCACCGTAAATGTATAGTTTGAGAATAATTCCGTAATTCGGTTAGCTGTGGGCTTGAGTCTGTTAGACAGGGTGCAATGCAATAGGGGGACATACTTATTTGTGTTTTAAAATTGTCACACTCAGGGTCAGGTTAATTGTAGAGGGAATTACACCTACGTGTCACACTAAGTTAAAGTTTAATAGGCCCGAGTACGGGCCTGAAGAAAGGAGGGTGCAGTGTGACGATTTTGAGAAGTGTGTAACGAATTTGAGAAGTGTAACGGTTTTTGAGAAGTGTAACAATTTTGGAGGAAGTGTAACGAATGTGAAAACGTTACAATGTGAACGTTACAAAAGGTACGGTAACACTCTGTTGATGTAAATAATGGTCGCAGTCGGCCTCCTAGTTAATTCCATGAAACTTACACGCAGGTCACGATATATCTTTTAAATAGTGTATTTCCTTATTCCATGTAGGCTAAATATGTGTTTCCCACTAGATTGACTTTGCATTGTATCAAACAAAATAAGCGTATAGTCTAGTAGGAAGACTAGGTCCCCCTGCACCCCCCGGAGATATACTTCTAATCAGTGTTTCTAGATTGGAAAAAATGTGTAGAAAATGACTAGCTATGGCCCCAAGCTGAAAAAATGTCCCACATACCATTTTTATGCAAATTACTGCTGCCATTATCAAAAAAACGATTTTTGACATATCTCAGCCAATATTGCAGATAATTGAAAAATGAAGGTGTCTAGACCCATGTTTTGAAGGGCATAGATCATGATAGAACTATTCATAACATGATTACATGTGTCTATGGTATACTAGTATGCTAATTAGTGCTTTATTTACAAAATAATCAGTTTTACAAATGATAAGGATACGTTAATACTGCAGATAACTTAACATGGTACATAAGGGGTCTAAACCCAGGTATTTTCAAGGTTAAATGTCAACAAGATGCTCCTGAGTCTTGCATAGGGGCGGGACATTGGCAGTAACATTGGTACCACTCAACTTTTCTTCCCACCATTGACTTTGTATTGCGAGAGATTTTCACTTGCTTATTTAAAGGTTTCTCACCCAGCCCACGTAAAATCTACCAACTCCTGCTGTTAACTCCCAAACATATTTTTTTATGTTATCCAATCACAGTGCAGAAATGACAGACTAGAGATCCAAATTAGTGCTGCTATAGCTGCCATTTTACATTTCCATCCATGTAACATGCGCGCTCGCGCGCTCGTATCAATTGGTAATGTCGCGCGCTCGTATCAATTGGTAACGTTGATGTTATTGAATACCTCAGTTGAAAGTTCAGTCTTCCATTCCATCTGTGTGTTGTTCTTGGTATTCATCCTCCAATCTAGCCAGGTAAGATGCTAACTATAATGTTACTCACACTCTTGACTTCAGTTTCTGCATGAAATCATAAACAGGCAGAATAACAGCTGAGCCAGCTAGCACCATGTTAGCTAACGTTAAAGCTAGCCTCATCTATGTACAGTATGTTCCTAATGTCGGTGTAACTTAAACTTTTGTTAATGCCAAACATGAGACATATCTGTTGACTTCTGTATATGAATTGAACCAGAAAGAGGCACGACAGCTGAGCTAGCTACAGTAACTTAGCACAATGTTTCATTGGCCTAGATAGCTAACGTTAGTGTGGAAGAATTTAGATGTTTTAGCTATTAGCACTTTTGATGCCACTAAACATGGTTTAGTCAGCTAAAAAGTACCCTAGTGTAGAACATGACTCAGAACCTCTGTTACCTCACTGAAAACTCAGAGCCTCCTTTCACAGGCACTTTTAACATCATTCGTGATTTCTTATTTGTCATTTAACAGTGATGGTAGACATCGACAGCAAGCATGCCCAAAAGAAAACGGAGTGTAGAACCTGCAGCCCAAAGCTCTCCTCCTACATGCATCCTTCATGTACCATCCATGTCTGATCATGGGGATTTCACGCCCCTCCGTAAAATTAAAGGATCTGCTTCAGAAAAACTGCAACTGCTTCAAAAGATCCGGGATAGACGTCTCAACCAACCGCATGACTCCCCATGTCGTATGCAATCAGTATGTGATCAGATCCCGGCAACTCTTCCTGATGACCTAGAAAGAGTAGGATATCACAGCAAGTGTTATAAGCACTTTGTCCGCCACTTTCATCGTCTGGGAGATGATACAGAACCAGGGCCATCAACCTCATCATGGCATCACTCTCCTCGTAAACCAGGAGGTTCTGCTGAACCCATCTTCCCGCCAGAGTGTATATTTTGTGAGAAAGTTGAGACCAAAGATGCTCATCGCAATACTGAGAGGCCTACAACCTTCCCATCCTTTAAAAACAAAGAAAATGCATGGGAGCAAATCGAAACACGGGCTGATAAAATGGGTCTCTATCGACTCCATCGAAAGGTGAAAAACAAAGACCTCTTTGCATGTGAGGCCAAACACCATCCGTCATGTTTTAAAGCTTTCCGCACAGCATTCTACAACTATGAGCGTGCGATTCACAGAGCCGAAGCACCAAAGGAGCAGGCTTGCATGTCAGCCGCCCATGAAAAGGCATTCAACTCAGTACTGGAACACATTCAAACCCAGGTCATCCAGCAGAATAAAGTTCTACAGCTTTCTTCCTTGCGCTTGCTCTATGCCGAGGAACTGAAACTGAATGGATATGAGAACTCAAATTATCGGTCAGAGAAACTACTGAAACGCCTACAGAATGACCCAATCAAGGAGCATATCCACTTCACGAAGGTTGATCATGACAAATGTGATGTCATTTCTTTCTGGCTTGTGCACAGCTCAAACATAACAGTTTCCAATGCTCTCGCACGAGCATTCACACTCGGAAGCACAAACAAGAACCAAAATGTTGCCCTCCAACTTCGCCAGGGTATTCTACAGGCTTTCAGAGAGTGTAAAGACCAACCATGGCCACCAACAGCTGAAGACATGGAGCTCAATCCTGAAGACATCCTACCTCCAGACCTTGTCCGCTTTCTCAGCGTGCTAATGACTGGCAAGGAGGGCATCGAGACAGAAAAGGTGAAGCGTCTGGTCTTCTCCATTGGACAAGATCTGTGCCGTGCAGTGTCAGATGGAAAATGGAAGTTACCAAAGCACATTCTCCTCTGTGTGACTGTAAGGCACCTGTTCCGAAGCAAACAGCTCACCACAATACTACACAGGCTTGGACACTCTGAGAGCTACGATTTCGCCTTGGAGTTGGAAACTGCTCTCGCCAAGGTCCTGGATGAAGTCTCAACTTATCGTACACCACAAATTGTGACAGGAGAGGGCAACCTTGTATTCCACTGTGAGTGGGACAACTTGAATAAAACCACTACCAGTGTGCACGGCAGCAACATTGTAAACAGTGCTGGAGGAATCATGGTGCAGGAGGTCAAGCCCGGGTTCGAGAGCAGCAAGGACCGAATGCTACCTACCATCAATAGGTCACAACAGCGTAGCCTGAAGGTCGACACACCAAAAACTCTCCCACCCTTGCACTTTACTCGCGTTGGCCCGAAGTTCCCTGAAGGCTCATCATTCACACCGCCAGCAGAGAATGACACAGTCTATGCCACTACGATGCAAGAGTACTACATCTGGCTCTTCATCAGATACATCGGAAGCTGTGGCCTGCAGCCTGTGCCTGGGCTAGGGGGTTTCACCTCTGCAACTGGTTCTCCCCCACCCAGCAAATCAACAGTCGACTACTGCACGCCTATCCACCAACCGATCACAGACAACGCAGTTGTTCGTGAGCTACTGAAGCGTTCCGAGGCAGCAACTGCTGAGGTGGGTCAGAGATGGGTCCTGAATACATTTGATCTGGGTGTCTGCATGAAAGCCCTTCCCATCATCTGGCGCTGGCCAAATGAATTTGCTAGTCATGTAGTAACGATTGGACCCTTCCACACATCCATGAACTACATCGGGATGCTCACTGGACACAAGATGCATGGTTCTGGATATGCAGAGATTCTCTTTGAGGCACAACTAGTAACAAGTGGATCTCTCAAAGGTGTTCTCAGTGGAAAGGCCTACGCAAAATCCCTCTTTTGCCTCAAAACAGTGTGTGAGGCAATGGAGAGGCTGTTGATGGAGAGATTCACTGAGGAGGAGAACATCATGATCTCTGACCCTGCTGTGCTTCTCAGAATGACCCAGTCTTGCAACCGAGAGCACCTCGATGAAGCCCTCAAAGACCCCTCAACTCTACTCCTCATCAAAAAGTACCATGCCTTTGAGGAAAAGTCCATGTCCGATCCTACAAACCTCACTGGTGTATCTTCTGAACACAGGAGAGCACGAAGAGGAGGAGGAAGAGGAAGGAGAAGAAGAGTTTGACTCTGACGATTTCGATGAAAATGATGATGACTGACTCAGTGTAGAATCACTAATGCTAATGATGTTTATCTAAAACAAGCAAGAGAAGAGTGGTCACATTGAGTGCTAGGACTATTTTGACAGTTGTAATATTTAGAAAAATAAAACTTTGTGTTAACGTCTGTGTAGACGGACCTTAATATGAGTCTATTATTTCGTAAAACTGTGATTATTTTGTAAATAAAGCACTAATTAGCATACTAGTATACCATAGACACATGTAATCATGTTATGAATAGTTCTATCATGATCTATGCCCTTCAAAACATGGGTCTAGACACCTTCATTTTTCAATTATCTGCAATATTGGCTGAGATATGTCAAAAATCGTTTTTTTGATAATGGCAGCAGTAATTTGCATAAAAATGGTATGTGGGACATTTTCTCAGCTTGGGGCCATAGCTAGTCATTTTCTACACATTTTTTCCAATCTAGAAACACTGATTAGAAGTATATCTCCGGGGGGTGCAGGGGGACCTAGTCTTCCTACTAGACTAGTAGGCCCTTCCAATTTCCCCAAAACCTCCCTTCCAATTGCCTTCCGCAATTTGGGCGGTTTTCTTCAAACCACCATTGGCCACGAGGTAGGTTTGGGGAAGAAAGGCGTGTCTCCACCTCGTCATAAGAGGGAAGGAGTGAACCAGCCCTAACAGCCAATCAACACCGCGGTGAGCGACCCGGTAGGCGTGCCCTCGGAGTCGGCGGCTTGTTTTCGCCCGAGGTGATAAAAGCGACTGTAAGGGACTGCTTTACGAGATGACTTGGAGATGACCCTGGGAGATGAGCAAAGAGGCTGCAAGAAGAGGAGCGGTGAGATGCGAAATGCTCCAAGCCAAAGAGGACAGGTACTCGGCAAGGAAACCAGCTTTGGAGAGACGCGCTGAAAGGAGGGAGACGGCTCCACCCCAAGAAGAGGAGCAGGTGTGCCGAACCAGCGCGTGACGTCTACCGCAGCGGATACACGACGGAGGGTTTCCCGCCAAAACCGCGAGGAATTGCGAACTGCGGCCTCCCGACCTTGCCTCCCTCTCAAGCAATCCATCTCAAGCCCTACCTGCCTGCAATATCCCCTGTGTAAGTGTGAACGTCCTGTCCTACTCGTTGTCTTGGGGCTAAGTAAAAATGAATAGTGTAAGTTAACGATTCGCTGTGTTACTGCTTCTTCCATCCATTGCTTGTGTGTGTATAATAAAATCTGTTCTTCCTCCGTATTCTTCTTCTTCTTCTTTTTCCTTCTCTTTCGGTCGCTTTAGAGATTTCCCGATTGAATATCTGTGGGGCGATCTGGTCAACGTCGGGTGAAATCGGGTTTTTAATCGGGGAGTAACTGTTCGGACGCGGTTAAATACACCACCGCTCGGTCAATATAACATCAAAAGCCGCGTCTGTAACATCTGTAACGATGGCTGGGCGTGCACCTGCATTCTCGTGAGGATTGTGACGGGGAAAGGTCGGTAAGCTGGCGGTTATTGCACGCTTAGCCGCGTACGTAATAAGTGTACCGGCGCCTTTACACGCGCTCCCGGTATCGCTGGGTAATACGCCACATCCCCACTGATGTTACCACAGCCAAACCAAGCCCCAGTTCCTTGCCACCGCCATGAGCATGCCA
This sequence comes from Myxine glutinosa, assembly GCF_964187855.1. Taxonomy (NCBI): domain Eukaryota; kingdom Metazoa; phylum Chordata; class Myxini; order Myxiniformes; family Myxinidae; genus Myxine; species Myxine glutinosa. The sequence continues at coordinate 208,903,555 of NC_136262.1, read as the reverse complement.
CCGCCATTGAGCATGAAGGATGAAGAGGAGGCCATTTGGTCCGTCAAGCCTGCTCTACACCAACACCACATTAACTCAATCCAACAGTTTATCAAATTAAATTAATTGGGTGAAACGCGGGGTGTGGAAAAGGAATGAAAGCAGTCGGTGTACAATGGTCGCAGGTGTTTAACGAATATGCCGTTTGAAGATCGGGAACAACAAATCAGGTAAAACAAAGGACGAAGAAGAACGATCATCTTATAGAATACATATGGTAGCCAGGTATACGATCAACCATCATAAGCATAAGCCCGAGTGTCGTGAAAGGCTATGAAGGTCCCGCTCGACGTCCATAGAAACTCATCCGTGCTGCGACGAGTCCTCGCGAGCATGGGCCCAAGCGAGCCTCCATTGAGGCGATTCCGGGCAGCGGAGTTCGCAGGCCCCGTGGAGTAGCCACATGTAGGTGGGATTTCGGCGGCCGCGATCAGAATCGCCGGCCTCACAGAGTAGGGCCTGCGAGAGGAATCGCATGCGAAGGGGTCCATCCAGCGAAGATGCGGTGCACGCAACTGGCGCGTCGTGCATAGTAGGGATTCGATCCAGCGACAGTGCGGCGCATGATTCGCGCGTGAGAGGGGTTCCGACGAGCAGCGATAGGAATCGCCGGCGACGCAGAGAGGGCCCGCGATGGGTGCAGCACGCACGATTCGTGCGTAGGAGGTGATTCCGGCGAGCAGCGATAGGAATCGCTGGCCTCGCCGAGTAGGGCCCGCGAAGGGAGCAACGTGCGGCTTCGCGGCGAGGAGGGTGATCGGAATCAGAATGGAATCGTGGGCCGCCCAGCCCAGAGTATTAGCACGCGATGGGTGCAGTGCACGACGATTCGCGTGGAGGAGGTGATTCCACCGAGTAACGAGTGGTCGGAGTGAGCCGGTCGTGACGGCGTGATTCCGACGAGCAGTGCGCGATTCGCTCGGAGGAGATGGGCCACCGAGTAGCGAGTGGTCGGAGTGAGCCGGTCGTGAAGGCGTGATTCCGACGAGCAGTGCGCGATTCGCGCGGCAGTGCGCGATTCGCGCGGAGGAGATGGGCCACCGAGTAGCGAGTGGTCGGAGTGAGCCGGTCGTGACGGCGTGATTCCGACGAGCAGTGCGCGATTCGCGTGGCAGTGCGCGATTCGCGCGGAGGAGATGGGCCACCGAGTAGCGAGTGGTCGGAGTGAGCCGGTCGTGACGGCGTGATTCCGACGAGCAGTGCGCGATTCGCGTGGAGGAGATGGTTCCACCGAGTAGCGAGTGGTCGGAGTGTGCCGGCCGTGTGGAGGCATGGCCGACATGGGAGTCGTGATCACTCGCGTGGGAAGCTCATCTCGGGCCGAGGCACGCAAATCTAGGATGATTCTCTCGGACGGAGCCGTTAGCGTTTCGAGCAACCGAGGCGAGATTCGTACCTTCGGCTCCAAGCGGGTCCGTTGTTCCGACGGGGTTGTGGCCCAGGTCATTTCCCAGTGGCCTCCTTCAGCAGGCGCCGTGCCGGAGTCCGTCATGCCTGCTCCGGCTTTCAGGCCTCAGGAGAGCAGTTTGCGTTTTGACGACGCGGTCCCACAAAAAGGCTTGCGAGGTCCCCATCGCATCCGGCCCTTTTGAGGCAGACCGGTGGCGAGAGTAGTCGGAGCTCCGTAGCTGGCGCCAGCTCGACGGGTCCTCCGCTGGGCATTCTTCTCCGAGGCGAGCATTGCAGGAGCGATGTCAGGAGAGGAATTTCGATTAAGTGTTGTGAAATCAAGATACAACATCAACCCATAAGGTAGGTTTAATCGAAATTCGTTCTCAACAGCATCTAGAGAGAAACCAATAAACATTGTATTAATATTACTTACAGGTGAATACAGGTGCGGACAGGTGGTATGACTATAAAAGAGCTTATGATACATATAGCAGAATCGTTACCTTTCTATGGAAGCCCAGAGGAGCTCTAGAGTTACATTGCGGTGATGGATCCACATCTCCTGTCCGCGCTGATATATATAGGAACCGCGAAAGGGTCGCGTAGCGGCCATGAGGTGAACAACATCAGTGTCGTAACTTGGATGACAATTTCATCACACACTGGATCTCCAATGTTGATACAGCGACTGTTGGACGACTTATCCTGCACCAACTTTTGATTAAGCTGGCTCTGATAAACATTTGATGATATGTCTGGTTTGAGATTGTCAAGTGTCGATCTCAAGTGTCGTTTCATCAATAACTCAGACGGAGCTGCACCGGTTGTTGATTGTGGCGTGATGCGTTATTTGAACAGGAGACGAGACAGCTTTGTTTCCAGGGTTCCCTCCTGAAGTTTCTGCAATCCGGATTTGATGATTCCCACGGATCGTTCGGCCAAGCCATTTGAAGCCTGGTGATGTGGGCTGACAAACGTATGTTTGATGCCGTTCCGACGAGTGAACTCGGCAAACTCGGAACTGGAAAAACACGAACCGTTATCACTCACGATCATCCTGGGCAGACCATGAGTGGCGAAACAGCGTCTGAGTCTTTCGATGACAATGGCTGACGTAGTACCACAGTCACATAGGCATCAATCCATTTTGTGTGCGCGTCCGTAATTATTAGAATCATGCTGCCGTTAATCGGCCCGGCATAATCGAGATGTAGGCGATGCCACGGTTCGCTGGGCCATTCCCAGGGATGCAGTGGCGCTTTCGCAGGTGTATTCCGGGTGCTCTGGCTGGGGTAACAATGTCGAACATGATGTTCGATATCAGCATCAAGATTCGGCCACCATACATAGTTTCTGGCGAGTGACTTCATCTTCACAATCCCGGGGTGATAGTCATGGATTTCATGCATGACCCTGGAACGCAAATTTTCCAGGATCACGACACGACATCCCCAGAGTAGGCAACCATTTTCCACGCTGAGTTCGTTTTTACGTGCTTGAAAAGCCGCAAAAGCTGGGTCACCCTCAGGTAGCAAATGCCATCCAAGCTGTACAGCCTGGACAGTTCTGGACAGAACGGGGTCTCGTCGAGTATGAGTGCGGATCTGGCCGGAATCGACAGCACAATCTTCCAGATGATCCATCAGTGCGATAATGGATCCTGGTGTAGGCGAATCAACGGATTCTGGAAGGGGTAACCAACTCATGGCATCTGCTTTTGTGATAGACGAACCGGGCTTATAACATATGGTGTAGTCATAAGCAGCAAGAAACAGGGACCATCAGATGATCCTGGGCTGTAGTGTGTCAGATGTCTCCTTAGTTGGACCAAACAGACTGATCTTGTGATCAGATCAAACAGCTTGTGATCAGTGCGAATCGTGAAATGATGTCCAACAAGAAGGTACTGGCGAAATTTGCTGACGCCGAAAACGATTCCCAATCCTTCCTTGTCAAGTTGGGAATAGTTCTTCTCTGCCGGGGACAACGTTCTTGATGCAAATGCAACAGGTCTTTCCGTACCATCAGGCATCAGTGTGATAATACACTCCCCACTCCATACCGACAGGCATCGCATGTCAGCACAAGATCCTTATCTGGGTCAAAATGAACGAGAACATTGGACGATTTGATTAGATCCTTAGAGGTCTGGAATGCTGATTGTTCAGTGGATCCCCAGCTCCAGGAGACTCCTTTCCTCAAAAGCCGATAAAGGGGGCCCAAAATGTCGGTCACATTCGGGATGTAACGACCATAGAACTGAAGCAAACCGAGGTATGACTTCAATTCGGTTACGTCTCGTGGAGCAGGAGCATCCTTGATAGCTCGGACTTTCTCATCTGTCGGGTGTAGACCCTCAGCATCAATCGTATGACCCAGGTACGTGACTGATGGCACCATAAACTTGCACTTGTCTCGACGCAAACGTAGGCCGGAGTCCGAAATCTTCTTCAGAACTCTATCCAGGTTTTGTAGATGTTCCGCGTCCGTACGACCAGTAACCAGAATATCATCCTGGTAACAAACGACGTTGCGTTCGGCGGCAAACAAACTGTCCATGACACGCTGATAAATTCCAGGTGCAGATTTCACTCCAAAACTGAGTCGGTGGTACCTGTACAACCCACGATGCGTGTTGATGGTAAGATACTGTTTCAAATTCTCGTCCAAGCGGAGCTGTAGATAGGCGGATTTGAGATCGAGTTTCGTAAAAGTCTTGCCTCCCGTGAGACGAGCATAGAGGTCTTCGATCCTCAGGATTGGATATTTATCCAATGAAGAACACTTGTTCACGGTCATTTTATAATTCTCCACATATGCGGATGGACTGGTCCGATTTTATGACCAGAACGATGGGCGCCGCTCATTCGGCATACTGGATTTGCTCGATGATCCCCAGATTTTCAAGATGATCCAGTTCCTTGTCAATCCGCTCCCGCAGGGCGAAAGAGACTGGGCGAGCTCTGCAAAATATAGGATTGGCATCCCGGTCAACACTGAGTTTAGCCGTATGTCCTTTCAAGGTTCCAAGCTCATCCTTGAAGACATCCGGGTACGTATCCAGCACATTTTTGAGTGTGTATGCTGCGGTAGCAGAAACGTTGGCTGCCCGGAGTTGATGAATGCCTTTCCACTTCAGTCGAATTATGCTCAACCAGTTCCTGCCGAGTAAGGAAGGGCCCTTTCCAGGAATGACGATCAGGGGTAGGTGAAACTCACGGTTATCGTAGCCCACCATGACGTCACATGTACCGCAGGGAACAATCGTCTCACCTGTATAGGTGGAGAGTCCATAGGTAGTAGGTTTCAGATGGGGTCAGTCAGCATCACTCCACAGGTTTGTGAAAACAGCATGGCTTATGAGCGAGACGGCCGCACCAGTGTCGACCTCCATTTGCAATGGTCGATTGTTGACGACAACAGTGGCAAGAAGAGGGTCCCGCTTATGGTGAGAATCAATATGAAACAGGTCACACGATTCTGAGTTGTCGGAAACAGAGCTCACCTGGTCAAGCTCAGGTTCCTCCGAACCGATAAACTGATGAATCTTCTTGTCAGCAGCTTTCTCTTTTCCCGATTTGCGAGTGATGCAAGCTGGAGCAATATGGCCAGTTTTCGAACAGAAATGGCAGGTCGCATCTTTGAAACGACACGTCTCCGGAGGGTGCTTTCCGTTGAACCGAAAACATTTGTGTGTGTTTGAGACTGCACTGGCTTCTGACGAGGAGCCTTGTTCCAACGTTTTGGCTGATCATGATCCAAACGATTCACAGCAGGGAAATACCAGTGAACTGGTACTCCATTTTCCGACCTCGGAAGGATGACAGGCTGAGTCAACCCACCTGGCGTTAATTCAGTGATCGACCGGAATTCAAACCCAGGATCCTAGGATCCCAAGCCGGCACCCTAACCACTAAGCCCAAACCAGGCTTATGATTTCGAGCACCTGAGATTATCAATTTGCTCATTGGCATGCCTATAAGTGCGGCTTTGTGCACGCGTGCAATTCGGACAGATTTCCGAATTCCCAGACAAGGTGCGTTGTCGATGACAGGTGTATACTATGTGTTTTCAACTTTCTGAGTTATTGAAGAGTTCACCTCCCAGCCATTTCTGTGACTTGTGTCTGTGCCACGCGGTTATAAAACACAAAAGAGGAAAGCATTTTAAAGAAGCGAAAAAGGTAAAATCGATAACAGCCAATATCTATTTACCATTCCATTGACCTGCCAAACCGAAGTGCATTTAGCAAGAGCGAGAAACCCCATAAAATCCCACACCATATATGGCACGCCTAACCGAATTGTTGAGACCTTTGTGTTTCACACTTGATTAAATGTCCATCATTGAGTCTTATGCTAGATAACCCATACGCAAGGTTTTGGTGTTTAATTGATTGTTTCATTTTGGATATAAATAAGCTTTCACACATTTGTTGTTTGCAAATGGATATTGAACTGGTATTTGATTCCAAATTTGGTCCACACTGGTTGCATCATTGCTGAGGGTGCGGCTGTGCCGCTGATGCGGTGACCTTGCACATTCGGGCAGGGATCTTGCAAATTGTTCAGAGTGCTGTCGATAACTCCCGGACTCTTCGTGAAAGACCTACTATGAGGTCCTTATCGCCCTGCATGTGGGACACCAGGCTGCAAGTGTTTTAGCTTGGTCACGATTCAAAAGAGTATACAAGCCTCTTTTATTAGAAATACTGGAATATAAAACCCATCACTTTGCTGACAGGAATGCTAATATTTGATGTGATGGCTAATCTATGGGACAAGACCAAAAAAGGATTCCTGGGAGATACTGTTCTCCATGTGGGTATAACCAGCATCACAAGTTGCTGTTTTCTGTCTTGCCACGTGTGCCCATGTACCCGTACACAATCCTTCCTTCTTTTTTAGTCCCGTACCGGTGTACACCGGAGGGGACTATAGGTTTGCACTCCGTCCCTCCGTCTGTCCGTCCGTCAGTCCGTCACGCAAAGAACAGTTTTCCGGACTTTTTTTCTAAACTCTTAATGCTAATAATTTCAAACTTGGCACATGGTTTCCTCATGATACGTTACAGATCGAGTTCGAACTTCACGACGTTTCGATCATTTTTGACAAAGTTATGGCACTTTGAACTTTGGGAATTCTGATAATTCTGATGATCTTTAACTCAGTGCCATTTTAAGCTTTAATTTCCTTTAAGAAAGATTTTCTCTGCAATAATAGGACCGATTGAGATCAAATTTTCACCGTAGGGGGAACTCGGTCTGTATAATATTTTAATGGTAATAATGACGTCACAGGTCACATGGTTCGGCCGCCATATTGTTTTTCGTGAAAACACGAAAACCCCTTTTTCTCTGCAACGGCTGAACAGATCGAGGCCAAACTTTGCAGGCAGAATCGCGTACCCATGACGAACAAAAAAAGTCAGCGAGCATGACGTCATGCATCACATGGTTTCAGAGTTATGACGTTTTTAAGCATGAACATTTAAAACCGAGCCGCTCCCTCATTTTTGATCCAATCGTGGGGAAACTTCTGAGATCTGTTCAGCATGTCAGTCTACTAAAATGTCCTTTTAGAATTTGCGATAGGGCACGTGGTTTGGCAGATATCGTTAATTAAACGAAAATATATATTTTTTTAAATGGATATCTCTTGCTTATTCTCGAGTTCTCCTCAAGCCGCACCGCGCGCCCTCAGCCTCATCTGCGAACGTCAAAAGCGCGACACAGCGCGCGCTTTTGGGAGGGGCGGAGCCAAGCCGAGCAACATATATATACACATCGATCATTGATCGTGAACCGGAAAATAAAATAAATTACTGATATTTAGCGACTCGAAAGGTTCTTTAATCTTTATCAACAACTTATTTTCTCGCGCTTCTGCTGACCTGTCTGCAAGGTGTATAAATCTAAGTCACGAGTGCGAATCACAGGTGAGCCCACCCTGAGATAATTAGCGATTGGGAACGATTCAGAACCTGTGGGTAAATAACCCTGGGTAATTTCCCCAACAGTTTTCCGGACGACAGACTGCCGGTAGGGGACATGTATTGCAGCGCAATACTCAGAATGCTTGTTTTAATTTTATTTTTTCATCCCAAGCCTTCCTGGGAATTCCCTAAATCCACAGTCATTAGTTTCATTGAAATCCGTGAATCCGTTCTCAAATTGTAGCATGACAAACAGACAAACAGATAGACAGACACAGCTCCTTTGATAATTATATACAGTGGTGAGAAAAAGTTTGTGAACCCTTTCAAATTTTCTGTATTTCTGCATCAGATCTTCATCTAAGTCCTAATCTACGATATAAGAGAGCTGTTGGTCTGTCTCTGTGTGTGTCTGTCTGTCTGTGTCGTCATTTTTCTCAGAGATGGCTGAGCGGATCTTCGTCGAACTTTCAGAGGTTCATCAGTGAGTGCCTGGGAGCGTTTTAGGCCAAAAAGAAATTATGAAAAAAAAAGAAGATTTTTTGAGTTTTTAAATAAAAATCGCTCGATATTGCCTAAGCCTTTTAAATTAATGACAGTTATATACAAGTACACATTCACATAAGTAAATACAAAACACTCACCAGCCATTTGAATACAAAAAAATCAAACAACTCCGGAAGTGTACGAAGTTGGTAGTACGGCTTCTTCTTCTTCCTGATTGGCATCACACTTAACTCAGAAATGTGATGAATGCCACGTTCACCCACCAGCATATATATGAACCCCTTCCTCTCCTGCCTCGCCCCCTCCCTTCCCTCCTCCCCCCTCCTTCCCCCCCTCCCCCCCTTCCTCCCCCTGCCCCTTCTCCCCCCCTCCCTCCCCCTTCCCCCCTCGCTTCCCCTTCCCTCCTCTCCCCCTTAACCCCCTCCCTTTGCCTTCCCCCCTCCCCCTCCTTTCCCCCATCCCCCTCCCCTCCCCTACCCTCCCCGCCCCTTCCCCACCCGGCAACGCCAGGTACTTCTGCTAGTCTACTATATAAGAGAGATGTCTGTCTGTCTGTGTGTCGCCATTTTTCTCAGAGTTGGCTGAACAGATCTTCGTCAAACTTTCAGAGGTTCATCAGTGAGTGCCTGGGAGTGTTTTAGGCAAAAAGAACCCCTCCCCCCCCCCCCAAAAAGATTTTTTAAAGATAGTTTTTTTGGAGTTTTTTTTTTTTTTTATCGCTCGATAGTGCCTAAGCCTTCTACAATTAATGACGGTTATATACAAGTACACATTAGCATAAATACAAACAAAACAATCACCAGACATTTGAATACAAATAAATCAAACAATTCAGGAAGTGAACGAATTTGGTAGTACGGCTTCTTCTTCTTCCTGATCGGCATCACATTTAACCTGGAAACGTGAGCCACATTCACCCACCAGCGTATATATATATATATATATATATATATATATATATATATATACAGTGAAACCTTGACTTACGAGTGCACCAACTTACGAGTTTTCCGAGATACGAACCGTCGCTCGGGCGGTTTATTGCTTTGAGATGCGAGCCGAGATCTGAGTTACGAGCTTACGCCACCCGCCACCAAGTGGGTTCCGGTCACGTGGTTATCTTGCCGTGCAAGTATCTCTGCCGTATATCGCTGCTGCTTTGTTTTCGCATTTTGGTTATTTTGGAAAATTTCTTAGTTTTAACCATGGGTCCTAAGAAATTGAGTGCCAAGGGCAGTACTGAGAAGAAGAAGAGGATGATGTGCTTGGATATAAAACACGCAATCGTCGAAAAACATGAGCGAGGTGTGCGTGTTGTCGACTTGGTGAGGCGGATGTGAAGGCAGCTGAAGATTTTATTATAACTTTTGCCAAACTGATAGAAGCCGAACGATACATCCCCCAGCAAATCTTCAACTGTGACGAGACAGGGCTCTTCTGGAAAAAGATGCCGAGGAGGACGTATATAACGGCAGAGGAGAAGAGCATGCCAGGCCACAACTTGTTCAGAGTGCCGGCGATAGCTCGCCTTCTCTTTGTGGAAAACACGGTGAGATCCTTAACATGCAACAACTAATGGGACGCAAACGGGGCGCCCAGTTTAGCGGTACACACATTGATGAATCACCCTGCCTGTGAAACACCGACATGACAGGTTATAGCTGGGTCGGGATTCAAACCCAGGCTGGACAGTTTAGAGTCAAGTGTGCGTACCTCCAGTCCAGGCCATCCTGCCAACTTGTATGCTGCATACAGGTGAAATATAAAGCGCGAGATATTTTTTATATATACTGTATATTTAAAAAAAAATTGGTGTGGTTTTTGGCGGGCTGGAACGGATTAATAGCATTTCAATGCATTTTAATGGGGAAATTTAATTTGAGAAACGAGCAAATTGAGTTACGAGCTCGGTCACAGAACGAATTAAACTCGTAAGTCAAGGTTTCACTGTATATATATATATATATATATATATATATATATATATATATGGGTAATTTCCATATTTTAACGCCAGGTGGGTTCGCACTATATATATATATATATATATATATATATATATATATATATATATATATATATATATATATATATATATATATATAATTATATATATATATATATATATATATATATATATATATATATATGCTTCTTGCTATCCTCCCATGAACACAATTCTTGTTCAGTGTTTTCCTGATGGTGGACTCATGAACACTGACATTAGCCAATGCAAGAGGGGCCTGCAGATCCTTACACGTTACCCTGGGGTTCTTTGTGACCTCCTGGATTATTGTACGCCTTTCTCTTGGAGTGGTTTTTGTTGGATGATCGCTCCTGGAAAGAGTAACAATGGTGTTAAATTTTCTCAATTTGTTCACTCTCTGCCTGGCAGTGGATTGGTGGAGCCCAACATCTTTAGAAATGATCTTGTAACCGTTTCCAGACTGATGAGCATCGACCAGTCTTTTTCTGGGGTCCTCAGAAATCTCTTTTGATCGGGGCATGACACGCATCCACAAACCTGTGTGGTGAAGACCAGACTCTGATGGTGATGAGCAAAGTTTGTTTTTACAGCGTAGTCCATAGGGCAAAGCCGTCTGCAACAGTGTTTGTCCGTCTGTACGTATGTCCCCTCGAACGTATACCAATCAGAGCTGATGATCTGGTCACATGACAGGGTGATGTGATTATGTCTGATGTCACTACGGCGATACAGCGGCTGACTCTCCACACTCTGACCAATAATGACTCTCTACACCATTTCGTTCAGGCTGAACATATCGTCGAACCTGTCATATATCACAATCGCCATGCTCTACCTTTACGTTTTTCATTCTGTGTGAAACCTAAACAAATCGATTGTTATAATGACCATGAAATATCGAAAGCATCGGTGGTATGTCTCTTCCAACAAAACGGTACGTGTAGGCCTTAGGCTTCATGCCTCACCATCGGACCGCTTTGGACAAATTAAGCCCAGGTTTCTTAATACAGAAGTGTATCGTTTCAGTGGTATTGTTTTCGTAATAGTAACAATAATAATATAGTAAATATGACCATACCACTTTATGACCATACCACTTAAACCCAATCCTTGTGGGGTATATAGATTACAGTAGATCTTCCTTCAATTCTGTAAGTAAAACACTTACCACACGGATGTCGGGATTCCTCCACATTTCTTTGTTTAATGCTATAAACAGCATTAGCGGCTGTTAAAAAAGCTAATCATATGTGTTTGTGGTTTATAATATTTTACAAGCCCAGCTCCGCCACTGTTAGACTTTCAGTCTTACTCATATAGGGCAAGGCCACCCAAACTCACTCCTGATTGTCATCCTGACTGTAATTACCCCCTAAATTGAGCTGATTAACCTCGATGATCACCTACAACAGAAATTGAATGTTGGATCATTTTACTCAATAAATAAATGAAAAAGTATATATTTTTTTGTGTTCTAATTGTTGAATCAGGTTCTCTTTATTTAATATAGATTGTTGGACTCGAATAAAATGCTAAATTCTGTCTCAAGAAAGACTGGCGTGTTCCTGATAAAATTGTTCCTGGGCCACTGCAGAAGTGTTTACCACAATGACTTGGGAAGGGTGACTTCCGCTAGTCAGATGGAATATGAAAGGGTCTGCACCTTTTACAGAAACTTTCATGTCAGAATGAAATTATGATTGGTACATCCAATTATTTTATGATGCTCAAGGTGCTGATGCAACATATTTTCGATTTCCAAATGCATTTTAGATTCTTTATTATTTTTTGTTTTTATTTGAACTCCTTTTGTTTGTAGTTCAACGTCACACCTCGACCTATGAGGCTGTTCAACAAGCAATCGAGGTAATAAGGCTCGCTTGGATCGGGAAAAAGAATGACAAAGCCATTTGTCGCTTAATTGCGAGTTCGTTTGTACTGAACCGTAGGTTGAGTGCCATGTGATGAGACATCCATGGCAATTGTTCAAAAGCTTTGTAGGTCGTGGTGGAACGAAGCGGGTTGGGGGTTGGTGGGGAGGGAGGTCGGTGGCGATAACTTGTGCACTCAGTTAAAACAAACAATTACCTTGCCTGGGGCTAGCTTGGGAAAGCGTGAGAATGTGCAATTTGTCTGGGATAATGGAAGTAGGCCACTGGCTAAGTCTCATGATGGCGCCAGATTCATCTCTTCCGCCGATCTCCGTGCTCCGCAAGCCCCGCCGCGCGCGCCCACGTATGCGCGTGCGCTGCCTTCACGGTAGGAGGGGGGCAGAGGTGGTATCTGGTATGAAGGAGAGGCGAGGGGGGGGGGGGGGGGACCAGGTTGCACTGTTCCCAAGCTCCAGTTACAAGGCAGCACTTGAACTGCATTCAGCGCCTTTGAGACACAGACACAAGATCCATTCTGCTCGGCACGCTACCCTGCCTCGATGTGACGCCACTCTCCATCGGTCCTTGCCTCTGGCTAGACCTGCTCCCCTTTTTCTTCCCTTTGTAGATGTTTCGATCCTATCAACTCTGACTTCCTTTCTGGCTTGAGTTACTAAGGCACAAACAAGGAATCGCTTAGGGTGAGATTTAACTCCTGGCAACTGAGCATGTAAGACCATCGGGCATCAGCAGAATCCTCAACAAATTGATTCTTAAAAGTGCATCAATCGATACTTGATAGAAGCACCACACCCTGATACTGATGCTATAACCACGAAGACTTCAAGCTAAGTGGTTGTTCACCGATTACCAAATCGTAATACCTTTAGACCATTTTTGAAGACTATGTGGTGGCAGGGTACTCTTCAACTCGCATTTTATCACTGAGCTCTCTTGTGTGGGTTCCAATCTGGGTTTCATTGCCAATGGATTCGGACTTTAACACATGGAATTGTGTGATTGTCTGGGTTAACGCATGGAGCACACCTCTCTTCGGACGTTGGATGTAATTTAAATTCTCTTGTTTGCGAGTCAGTTCGGGTTGTTAGATTCCATGGTGCTTGGTGAAAAAATAAATAAATATATTTGGCCACTGTTTGCTGCTCCTTTGGCCAAGTTTTTTGTTTAGGGTTAGCTGTATTACTATTACTACGATGTTAACGGCCCTAAATTATTACAGTCGGCTTGTGGGGTTAGGGTTAGGGTTAGGGTTAGCTGTATTACTTATTACTACTACTTTAATGGCCCTAAATTATTACAGTCGGCTTGTGGGGTTAGGGTTAGGGTTAGCTGTATTACTTATTACTACTACTTTAACGGCCCTAAATTATTACAGTCGGCTTGTGGGGTTAGGGTTAGGGTTAGCTATATTACTTATTACTACTACTTTAATGGCCCTAAATTATTACAGTCGGCTTGTGGGGTTAGGGTTAGGGTTAGCTGTATTACTTATTACTACTACTTTAATGGCCCTAAATTATTACAGTCGGGTTGTGGGGTTAGGGTTAGGGTTAGCTGTATTACTTATTACTACTACTTTAATGGCCCTAAATTATTACAGTCGGCTTGTGGGGTTAGGGTTAGGGTTAGCTGTATTACTTATTACTACTACTTTAACGGCCCTAAATTATTACAGTCGGCTTGTGGGGTTAGGGTTAGGGTTAGGGTTAGCTGTATTACTTATTACTACTACTTTAATGGCCCTAAATTATTACAGTCGGCTTGTGGGGTTAGGGTTAGGGTTAGCTGTATTACTTATTACTACTACTTTAATGGCCCTAAATTATTACAGTCGGCTTGTGGGGTTAGGGTTAGGGTTAGCTGTATTACTTATTACTACTACTTTAATGGCCAAATTATTACAGTCGGCTTGTGGGGTTAGGGTTAGGGTTAGCTGTATTACTTATTACTACTACTTTAACGGCCCTAAATTATTACAGTCGGGTTGTGGGGTCTGTTTTTGACTCGTATTTTATGCACCGTCTTGCCACACCTGATGTTTCGCTAAAAGTTTATTTTGAGAGGAATTTATAATTTGTTTAGGGTGCCGGTTATTACTCGTCTGTGCTTCATTAAAGATGTCATGGGATTTTTGACTTCCACGAAGAATAAGAGTACCTCGGATCTTTAACATCTGTGTTGGAGGACTGAAGAACACCCAGCTGAATGTATACACATGTGGGTTGTGCTGAAGGACTGTAGGACACTCAGCTGACATATACCTGTGGGTTGAACTGGAGGATTGGAGGACACCAAGCTGAACGTATACCTGTGGATTGTGCAAGAGGACTCAAGGACACCCACCTAAATGTATATCTATGGTACACAATGTTTGCGAAGCACAAATCCAACGGTTTATAGTTAGGTCAGGAATCAAACCCAGACTAGAATATATGTAACACCTGGGCACGACACTGTCAGACTGAGCTTTATAATTATAGCGCAATCTGAATAATAGGTGGCAATGCAAGGATGCTAACATGGACCAAACGGCCTCTTCGTATTCCCTTGTATTAATCGGAATATATTTTCCATTTCTGCATACACAATGTGAATACAATAAAACCTGCCTCATGACGTCGCTTTGCTTCAGGTAGTTTCACTGACACCCAAATTGAAACATCAAGCGACACTTTGTAGCTGTAAAAGAAAGCCGTTTTACTTGACATTGTGCTGCGCTCAGACCTGAAGCACACCTTTTGCTGTCCTAGTTTTTGAAACATGAAGCCAGCTTTCATTAGCACAATCAGGGACATTTTACTCCAGACCATTGTTCCACAAGAGGTTGCACTGACACCTGCGTCGCCATTGAAGAGGCTAAAGATGAATGAGTCGTATAGAGTTACCAGATTTTCAGTGGGCCCTGGCTGCTCTCCATCCCTGTGGCCAAATGCGCCCGTGCTCTCACTTCTATCTCAGTCAAGAAGCTGTCGCATCCGAGAACCGATCGCCTGCAGTCCAACCATGATCGCTGCCCTTTGTAACTGAATGCTGGGCCTCTGAGCAAAGCGACTGTCGGTTGTAAAAAGGGACAAAAGAAGGTCTAATGGCTTCCCCGTTTGATGCATTTTGCCTGGCAACGCTTGCGGTAACGGTACAAGTGAGTTTCTCCAATTTGTCATTGAGCAGAATTATTTTGGAATTTTTACTACTGCGTTGTCTCTGAAGATGAGCTGTCAGAACTGCAGCTTTGGAATCGGAACCTTTGATAAAGCTCCCATGAAGTGAAATTCATCTGGACGCTGTTTTATCGGCGCACAATCCTTGCTCTTTGTGCTGCTTGGACTTACCAGGAGCATTGTCAGAATAGTGGAAACAGGGTTTCAGGTCTGATGTCTTGATACCAGATCGGTTTGCCCACCTCCTCCTCACTCTCCACAGAAGGCTATTGGGTTGTCTTTATCTCACCTGTCGTTTCCTTTTATAAACAGGAATTTTGGCACAAAGCCAAAAAAAAAAAAAATCACAGGTGGAAAGAAATGTCATTTTGGGAACATCTGGCTTGGTATCTGAGAGGTTGTTGCTTCCTAATCCAGCGAACGATCCAGAATACAAGAGGTGTTGACAATGTTTTATGAACGAGACACTGACAATAGTACAAGAAATGCCAACGTTATTACTTTCCTCGTTTACTCTTCTTGAAGGACACCGTGGGATCTTTAACATCCGCCAACGTGAAAACTTCTCCCCGAGTTTTCATTTACATGTTCCACCCAAGATTTGGTCATTGGGCAGAGAGAGCCGGATTCTTCATTGCGATAATTTGGACATGGATTTGTTCCCGACGACTCAGGAAACGTTACTGAAGGGTTTTCAAAAGCGAAGAAGTGAATGCCTGACGTTTTGAGAAGCCAATAGATTTTCGTGGCACCTCGGATGGTGTGGATTCACGACAGATGGACGCAGATGTTGAATCATGAGGTTGCAACGGAAGAGCATCGAGAAAAAGCCTCGTTTTCACAGTTTAGGTCAGGTGTGCTCTGTATCGCATGTTTTCAGCCTGACCCATATAGCGGAAGACGGGATTTTGCAATCACTTCTGTGTGTCTGTCCGGGCCGTACCTTTTTCCCATTTGAGCTTTTGTCATAAAATTTTCAACAAAGCCTGATTATGAAAATATGGAGAAACCAAATTAATAATTTGTTCCAAAGTTCAAAGGTTAGTATCACATAAAATCCTCAATTTTCATTTTTTAAAGAATTTGCATATTGGGTCACTGAATTGGTTCACCAATAGAAAGCTAGAAGCTGATTGTTTATTTTAGATCAAACGATCGAAGGTTTCAGAAAATTTGTTGACAAATTCGCACAACACAAGCACCTCCTTCCTTTCCAATGGATTGTCATAAAATTGACTTTTTTTTTAATGACAAAGTTTTTTCTCTCTACATTTGTCTTATATTTTCCAAAGTTTTTCCATCTAAGAATTGACATTACACAGGATCTTCCTACAAAATCCATGGAAAGAAGGAGAAGCTTGAATTTATAAAACAAATCTATGGCAATGAGGAGAAAGCCAGTGTAGTATCAATTCTTATAGCAGTCTATGGAAAGAAGGAATAGCTTGTGTGTCCATTACTATGTGTGTCCTCACCAACCAATCTTTCTCCAAAAGCTTCAGCTCATGCGTGGTTTCATGAGTCGACCGAGACACAAGGTCAATTTGTCAATCAAGTTCTGAGACTGTTGAATCTAAAACTTCAATGATTGATTGACTGTTTACTTTGATTGTGCCACTTACCGAATGAACTTACCCAATAAAGATATATAATAAGCTCCTTTACATTTCAGAAACATTTCGATCAGAACCAGTTTGAGAGTGGCCGTGCTGATGGTGCCAAGGCGTTGAAGCCAAATGTAGTGCCAATGATCTTCCACTGGACCTCAAGTGCCAATATGTGCAAGAGAAGGAATGATCCACTGAAAAGATGTGACCCATCTGATGAGGTGTGTGACGAGGGAGTAAAGCGATCAAGGTCAGAGGACCACAGTTACAGCAAGAATATCTCAGAATTTGGAACTACTCCTTTATCACAAAGTCAGTATCTGGCAACCAAATTTTATAAATCCCACTGCAGTTGCATGCGGTTCTGGCTAGCCTTGCGAGACTTTGTACATTATGCTAGTACAGTGGCTTTGTTGACGATACACTGAGTTCAGTTTCTGTAAAAACTACTTCAGTGTATTTATCCTTCCAAATCTGATCCCTTTTCGCAATTTCTTTGTGAATGGCATCAAATTTTCAGGATATCGTTTCCTGTCAAGTTGTGCAATCAAATTCACCAAATTAGTCACTCCCTGACTCTCCTATCTGAGCGTGTTTCAATCAAGGGATAGATGTTAACATGCATCGCCTCCCTTTTCAGGTGAAGTTAAATCCCAGTGACGAGGACGAAAATCCAGATGTAGCTGTGCCATTCTCTAGTCCCGACATTTTGATCGAGGTCCAACGAGTCAATATAGACAGAACAAATTCCACGCCCTCATACATCATAGCGGACTTAGCGGAATTGGAAGCAAAAGTCAAAGTACGATGAGACCACCAAGAACAGAGAGAACTGGAACGGCATTCAGTAGAGAGAATACCCCCGCCTGGTGAACAGTTTACGTTTTGTATCTCAGAGTAGACCAGAAAATCACAATACAGAATCACATTTAATCAAAATCAATCACAGGAATCACCATAGGTCCAGTCTTTCATACCCTGATCCACTCCTCGTTTTTGGCCATATCACGCAATGGTGAAGAATCACTTGAAAACTTCTGCTAGCTGGATCCGGATCCAGATCTTCACCAAAGTCGAATCGATTCTTCCTTGTCACACACACACAACCTGTCCAACAAGTTTCGTCCAAATCCATCCATAACATTTTGAGATATCATGCTGTGTATCGTTTTTGGCCCTATCTGGAAATGAGAGAATTATGCGAAACAAAAATTATGCCAAACAAAAATAATGCCAAACAGGAAATTAGAGCTGTCTCCCTTAACATATCATGTGCCTTCGATACAGTCTGGCACCCCGCTCTGCTCACGAAACTCTCCTCCTGTGGTATCCATGGAAATCTCCACGCATGGCTTGCGGACTTCCTCTCTAGTCGTAGTCAACGTGTGGCCCTGAATGGGTTTCTCTAATCTCCCCTTCCTGTTCAGGCTGGATTTCCCCAAGGCAATGTTCTGGGCCCTGTGCTTTTTCTGGTCTTCATTAATGATCTCTCTGACTCTTGAAAATCATCTCTATTTCTTTGCTGATGACTCCACTCTCTGCTGCTCCATTCCCCATCCCTCAGATCGGCAGTCTGCAGCCTCCCCACTCTCTGTAGACCTGGACAAAATCACAGACTGGTCAAACAAGTGGAACATGTCTTTCAATCCTGACAAATCTCACACTCTTACTATGTCTCTTGGAAAAGATCGACTGGAGAACACTCCCATCTACTTTCTGAACAATCCTCTCCAAGAAGTTCTGTCACTCAAGCTTTTGGGTCTCACTACCTGCGATGAACTTTCCTGGGAAAACCACATTTCCAATCTGGCCTCCAAAGCCAGTCGCCGACTGGGCATCCTCATCGTGCGAAGTCCTTCCTTGGCACACCTGAGCTCCTCACCACATAGAAGGCTTTCATCTGCAGCTCAATGGAATACTGGTCTCCCCTCTGGGCCAGTGCTCCTGCCTCACACCTAGCTCGTCTTCACGCTGTTGAAACCAAAGCTTTCAGAATCATTGGAATCTCCCGCGATGAAGCTAACTCAGAGGGCCTTTCACTCAATCACCGCAGGAAGGTAGGTGGTCTTTCTGTCTTCTACCGACTCCTATCTGGCCTAGCTCCCCCAGCTCTATTTGTGCTCTGTCCCCCAAATATTCCTACAGGTCGCACAAGATCTGCCAGTAACCCTCTTCTGGTGAAATTGCCAAAATCAAGACTCTCTGCTCACCTTCACTCCTTTATTCCTCTTTACTCCCACCCTGGAACAAACTCCCTCACTCCTTTCAATCCCACTCCTCCCTCCAGGTTTTTAAAACAGCTGTTCACCACCATCTCTTATTTTCCCCCATCCAAAATCTTGATTGATCTCTTCTACCCCCGTTAATTCACACCAGATCCACTTTTCTGAAATACCGACTTCTTTCTTGGAAGTCCTAGCTGTGTCCATGTGGTTTTTACCTCTCCCCCTTACCACGCCTTCCCATGCCTCCTCCCCCCAAGCCCTCTCCATCCCACCCTGTTGTCCCTGTTCTCTGCTGTTGTACTTGTGTGCTTCCCTCTCTCTCCCCATCTTGTCTCCCGCTCCCTTTATTGTATACTTTGTGTGTGCGTTTGTCTTTTTTGTCATTGATGTTAGCTCTTTCACGAGCCTCGATCTTGTATACAAAAAAAACAAACAATTCTCACAATAGTGAAGAATCACTTTAAAATAATTAAATAATTCTCACATCCGAATCCATACTCAGATCTTCACCAAAATCGAATCGTCCTTTTCAGACACCCAACCGGTCCACCAAGTTTCTTCCAAATCCGTTCACAACTTTTTGAGATATCTTGCTATGTATCGTTTTTGGCCCTATCTCCCAATAGTAGAGAGAATGAAAAAAATTAATGATCGTTTTAAGGCCATTTTCCCCGCTAGAGCGGGGGTTAGCCTTGCGGGTCCCATGACAATCATGGTTCCCTGTTTGAGGCAATGTTTTTATGGCCGGATGCCCTTCCTGGCGCCAACCCTTGGTCGCCTCTTACGATGTGCAGGGATACGGTGTACCTATTCTAAACCGGGGTACACACCGGGCCAATAGTAAAGAGAGAAAATTAAATAATTTTCATATCTGAATCCACATTCAGATCTTCACCAAAATCAAATCAAATCGTCCTTTTCAGACACCCAACCGGTCCACCAAGTTTCGTCCAAATCCGTTCACAACTTTTTGAGATATCCTGTGTCTTGTCTTCCGGTGTCTTGGATGTTTTCTTGTTTTTTATTTATTTATTTATTTATATATGTATTTATTTATATATTCATTTATTTTAATTTTGTTTTGCTTTACCCTTATATTTTTCTAACTTTCTCTTAGCCCCTTATCTGGAGTGGCGTATGCCTTGTCTGGGGCGATATCCATAAAAATATGCCATGTATCATGCTATATATATAAAACATGCTATCCTGCTATGTGTCGTTTTTGGCCCTATCTCCCAATGGTGATCTGGATCCGAATCCGGATATTCACCAAAATCTAATAATTTCGTCCTTGTCACATACGCTACATCTCTGCCAAATTTCGTCCGAATCGGTCCACAACTTTTTGAGACACCTTGTTCACAAACGGACAGACAAACAAACAGACAGACAGACAGACAGACAGACAGGGGTGAAAACATAACCTCCATCCACCTTTGGTGGCAGAGATAAAAATGGAAACTGGGCCAAGGAAAAAGTGTGTTTGAAGATATGGCACGTTATTTACTTTCGTAATCAGATCCAAGCTGGCTGACTGGTGGCCATTTTGTTGCTTAAACGTGTCCCCAACCATTTCTTGACATGCATGGACCGATTTTGTTGACAGCGCAACATAAAATCGTCAATTTTCCTCCAAATGACCTGATTTTTTTTTTTTACAATTTGCATATTGGGTCACTGAATTGGTTCACCAATCAAAATGTAGAAGCTGATTATTTATTTTTTTTAGATCAAAAGGTCAAGGTTGCCTAAAATCATTAATTTTCTCCCAATTGACTTGAAATTTAAAGAAGTTGCATATCAGGTTATTGAATTGGTTCACTAATCAAAACGTAGGGATTGATTGTTTCTTTTATAACAAAAGGTCAAAGGTCAAGGTTTCAAAAAATCGTCAATTTTCATTTTATATTTGTTTTTTAGCTGTTTTCGTCATGTTTAGTATATGGAAGAAGAAGATGTCTGCATACAAAGTGAATACGGATGGGCTTTGCATTTGCAGATGCTTTCTATTTTTTCTTGTATTCATACGAATGGGCAAAAATAATCTTCCATTCCTACTGTTCCTTATACTGTAGCCCATAATGTATGGTTAAAGGTATAAATCATTGTAAGACAATATTGATTGCTTTTTGCTAAGGGTGTTAATGGGATCTATTCAGTATTAACACACGTTCTCCTTTGCACCAAATTAAACTTGTGAATCGTTTGTTTGCAACGCTGCTTGCAATTTGAGATTATGTGTGATGCATAATATAAAGAGAATAAAGGATAATATAGGATAATATATATATATATATATATATATATATATATATATATATATATATATATATATATATATATATATATATATATATATATATCATAACTCTACATCCCTCTGGGACCTTTATATAAGATTGTACAGTGAAGAGCAGTGAACGAATTAATACACCGCGGTGATAAAATAGTACTCTACCCAAAGCGATTTAAATTAGGGTAATAAAAAGTAAGGTTGTTCCTCAAGCTTTTCAGCCCACACTTAATCGTCAAATTGAATGGTTAGGTACTTATAATGTCGCTAAAGCATTGTAAAAGCACATCGAGCCATACAGAGGAAATATCATCAAAGTTTCCCACTATTACATTTACATCGCCTCCGATTTTATACATTATATACAACAGGATCCGAATTTGGTCGATAATGTGTGCGCATTTATTTCATGCCAGTAATTGTACAACAGCTCAATTCGATACTCGAAGCATTGTGAGTTGTGACCACATGTAACAAACGCGCTGGAAGGATATCTTGGAGGTGTGTGCACTCGCCTCTAAGCTGCCTAACCTGGGTTCGAATCCCGACACAGCTATAAACGGTCGTTCCAGTGCTCCACCTGCAGAGCGAGGTGTCAATGTGTGTGGTGGTCCATCGGATGGGTGCTAAGTAGTCGGGGAGGCCGTCCTCCATCACTGCTCGTCGGTGGACGTTAAATATCATACAAAGAGGAAATTTCCAAGAAGAAAAAGACATAAATTGTTATAGCCCCCGTGGTTTTAGTAATTTCGCTGTACGGAGTTGAAGTCCGCCTGTCGGATTACAAAACAAAATATTCTACATATGTACACACTCAGGTATTGTCTTTGTGCCAAGTTTGAACAAAGTCGGTCCATGCATGTCGAGAAATGGTTGAAGACACGTTTAAGTAACAAAATGGCCACCAGTCGGCCATGTTGGATCTGATCTCGAAAGACCCATCATTTGTTTGTGCATATTCGTGCATATATATTCGTTTGCTTTGTGTCAAGTTTGAACAACATTGGTAAATGTATGTCTGAGAAATGGTTGAGGACGTACTAAACATCGGGATTTTTTACCACTAAAATGGCCGCCAGTCAGACATCTTTGATCGCATCGCGAAACAAAATAATGTGCATATGTACACCATCATGTATTGTCTTTGTGCCAATAATGAACAAAATCGGTCCATACGTCTCCAAGATATGGTTGCGGACGGACAGACGGACGAGACCCAATCCATAAGCCCCCATTTCGGACTAAGTCCAACTTGGGCTAAAAATGCTGTGATCTGCTCAGTCTTTATGGAAAACATTTCAGACAAGGTCTTCTTTTATCATAAAAACCACCAATAAAAAGACGGAAAAGAAAACGTGGAATGGTGTAGAAAATGCAGAATCATTATAATTTTATGACAAAAGAAAATGATTTTGTGACCTGATGGACCCATGAATGGTCGTGAAAATATTTAATGACATTGTTCCAGTCGATGAGTTGAGGCTGACTGTTACATTAATTAAAAGAATGGATATAAATAAATAAATAAATAAATATATATATATATATATATATATATATATATATATATATATATACATATATATATATATTGTTGCGGATCTCGGGGGTCGGCGCTCCCCTTGTCCTTTAAGCTGGCCGTCCCGAGTCCTGGAGCTATGATGTCACTTCCGGTCAGCGCTGAATAGGGTGGTAGGCCGAATTGTTCCTATTACCTAATTACCAGCGCCTTCCGGGAAGCGAGGAAATGAGCCCCGCCCGAGCCGCAGCGTTGGTGGACACGCCGAGCGAAGGGAGCCGCGACTCAGGCCATTAACAATGACTAACCCGATTCTGAGCGGTTCCTAATGGTGCCACAGGTACTCAATTGAAAGAAAGGACGGATGCGATCGGATTAGGGAAAACCAAGAAAGAACAAGGTAATTTATTTACAAACCAAAAAGAAGAGGAAAGGAAAGAATGTACAGGGAGAAGAAGAAGAAACAGGGCAGTCTTAACTACACAGTCTTAACTTACGACCCCAGACAAACATATGCACTCACACGGGGATTGTAGCTGGTAGGGTGGAAGTTCCAGGTAGATGGTCCAGGCTCCAGTCGACTCCGGTCCAGTGGGCGAAAACCTGGCAGGCAGCTTCGCGTATCGTTGGGCGCGAGCGGACCTTGCATATGGTGGGGGGGGGGGGCGGGAGGGGGTTGGTGTCCTTTCACGTACATAATAAGTGGATGGTCATGCTAAACGCTCCCTCTCTCTCTCAAGTTCTCATTCAGTGCCAGCGAGTGAGTCTTCCTTTGCCAATGTGCGCTTCCCAGCAGGTCCTTTTTACAAAAGTGCCGCCGTATAAGTTCTGTAACAAGAGCGCCGCTGAACAAGTCCTCGCAAGTCTGTTGCGCAAGAAGTCCCCGAAAGAGGTCCGTAAATGGGCTTTGTGCTCGTGCTTTTATAACACGCGCCAAGATCACTCCGCGCTCCACAAAGGCCACGCCCGTCGGTGATCTTCCCTCAGCCCTGGTTGGCTGGAGAAGGCTTACCGGCCACGCCTTTGACGGCCAGTTGACGGACCACACCTTGTTCTTGGCGTCCTGCCCCCTTCTTCCTCGAGCCGACCGCATGGTCAATGGCGGTGCCTGAGTGAACGCTAACAAAGGCGCGTAACAGAATTGGGAGAGAGAGGTTGGCAAAATGGATGAAAGGGCCTACTCCTTATTTGATTGATGCAACGCAGATTCAACTATTGGAAACACGGCCTTAACTAAAACAGATAATAATGAAATAACTGAGAGTTCCTATGGTGGCCTATGTGTTGCTTGTGGACTAACTAGGGGTGCAAACTTTAACCTTTAATGTCATATTTACAAGAGTTTCATATTTACAACAAGTGTGGGTTCTAAAACCGCAACAATATATATATATATATATATATATATATATATATATATATATATACATACACACACTACACAGTCGTGGCCAATAATATAGGCACCCTTGCTCTTTTTTCAAATAACTCACAATTTTCTCTAAAAATACGTTGTAATTGACAAAAGTGTTTGGTCTCCACAATTATTTATTTCACTGTTAATATTACAGAACCTTTGTTTTTGATTCAGAACTTAATACATCCTTTTAAAACAGGAAATAAAAAGAAATGGCATTGACAAAAATTTTGACACCATAGACTTAATATATGGTATCACAGCCTTTGGACAAAATAACTACAGTCAAGTGCTTCCTTTCGCCATGAATCAGCTTCCTATACCTCTCCACTGGCAGTTTGGCCCACTCTTCTTGTGAAAACTACTCCAGTTCTCCCAGGTTTGAAGGGTACCTTCTCCCAACTGGTGTTTTACAGATCTCCCCACAGGTGTTAAATGGGATTTAGATCTGGACTCATTGCTGGCCACTTCAGAACAGTCCAGCGTTTTGTCTAGAACCATTCCTGGGTGCTTTTTGAAGTGTGTTTGGGGTCATTGTCCTGCTGCAAGACCCATGACCTTCGACGGAGCCCCAGTTTTCTGACACTGGGATGAACATTGTGCTCCAAAATGCCTTGGTAATATCGTGATTTCATGATGCCATGAACACATTCAAGGCACCCAGTCCAGTGCCAGAGGCAGCAGAGCAACACAAAAACATCACTGAACCTCCTCCATGTTTGACTGTAGGGAAGGTGTTGTTTTCTTTGAAGGCTTCTTTTTGTTTTCTGTAAACATCGAGATGATGTGCTTTACCAAAAAAGCTCTAATTTGGTCTCATCTGTCCACAGGAGTTCTCCCAGAAGGATTTTGGCTTGTTCAGGTGTGTTTTGGAATACTCCACTCGGGCTTTCTTATGTCTCTCTCTCTCAGTAGTGGGGTCCTCCTGGGTCTCAGATGGAGTCCTCCTGGGTCCTTCTGGTAGAACCCCCTTTCATTGAGTTGGTGACGGATGGTGCGAGTTCAAACTATCGTACCTTGTATCTGAAGGTCAGCTTGAATCTGTTTGGCAGTTAATCAAGGTGCTTTCTCCACCATTCGAACAATCTTTCACTACAATCTTCAATGAAGTTTTCTCTTGCGGCCACGTCCAGGAAGGTTGGTTCCAGTGCCATGGGCCTTAAACTTCCTGATAACATTGCATATGGTGGAGACAGCAACATCAAGGTCTCTGCAGATGGATTTTTGTAGCCTTGAGATTGTCCATGCTTGTCTACAATCTTGTGTCTGACCTCCTCAGACAATTCTCTGGTTTCTCTCTTTTCTCCATGCTCATTGCGGTACACACAGTGACACAAAACAGCAGAATGACTTCTTTTTTCTATTCAAACTGCTTTAATGAGTGATTTTTATATTGCAGGCACCTGCAACTCACCACTGGTGAGTTCATTTCCAAAGTAAAGGAGAATCAGCTGCTTGAAATCCAGTTATTTCTAACAACTTCGAAAAGGTACCAAAAATATTGTCCGGGCCATTTTAGGATTTATGTGTGGAATAAGCTAAGATTTAGTAATTTTTCAGCTTTTTTTGTTTTGTTCCACTGCAAACCAAAGAAATACATTTGTGAATCCCAAAATAATTTTGTGTAAATTTTTAGTGCAAAATAAAATTTTAATTTCAACAATTTTTTGGAAGAATTGGTGCATTATTTGAAAAAAGTGCAAGAGTGCCAATATTTTTGGCCACGACAGTATATCTACATTCACGTCAAAAAGTAAGTACACCACATGTAAAGTTTTGACTTTTTCAACATATTTCAACATACAGCTATTTGATCTTCATTTCAACAATATTGACAGATAAAGGTGATATAATATAACTAATAACATGAAACATTTACATTTTGTAGTCTATTGTATAATTTAAATAAACATAAATGCAAATTTCGCATGTGGAAAAAGTAAGTACACCCCTACATTTATCAGTACTTCAAATACCTAAAATTAGAATCAGGTGCACCAGCTCAGGTGCAAATGATAAGCACATCATTCGAGAGGATCTTGGAGGAACCTGTCTTATTTAAACCTCAGACATTTAGTTTGGTTTGCTCTTTGTTGTTGAAGTGTGCGGCGTCACCATGCCGAGATCAAAAGAGCTCTCTGAGGCCTTCAGGAAGAAGGTTATAGATGCCTACGAGTCTGGGAAGGGATTTTAAAAGATCTCCAAACAATTTGAAATCAATCATTCGACTGTCCGGAAGATCATCTACAGGTGGAGAAGATTTCAGCAAGATGCTGAAAGAAGCCTCTAAGAACCCCAGAATGTCATCACGGGACCGACAGGTAGCTCTTGCCACTGTTGATGTCAAAGTGCACGAGTCTACCATTAGAAAGAGGCTGCACAAATTTGACCTACTTGGGAGGTGTGCCAGGAGGAAACCTTTGCTGTCCAGAAAGAACATCAGGGCAAGACTAAAGTTTGCCAATGAACACCTAGGCAAAGACCAGCACTTCTGGAACAATTTGCTCTGGACAGATAAGTCAATAGTAGAGCTATTTGGCCACAGTACCAGAAGACATGTTTGGCGAAAACCAAAGACAGCATTTGACCACAAGAACCTGATACCAACTGTAAAGCATGGTGGTGGAAATATTATGGTTTGGGGCAGCTTTGCTGCATCAGGGCCTGGGCAGCTCACCATCATAGAATCCACTATGAATTCTTCATTGTACCAGAGGGTGCTTGAGGATAATGTGAGGCCATCTATCGGAAAGTTGAAGCTCAACCGAAAGTGGACCTTGCAACATGACAATGACCCTAAACATAGCAGTAAATCCACCAAGGAATGGCTGAAAAGAAAGAAATGGAGGGTTCTGGAATGGCCAAGTCAAAGCCCAGATCTAAATCCCATCGAGATGTTGTGGGGGGATTTGAAACGAGCTGTGCATGCAAGAAACCCCTCAAACATCGCACAGCTGAAACAATTCTGCATGGAGGAGTGGGCAAAAATTTCTCCCAGGCGATGTCAGAGAATGGTAGACAGTTATAAGAAACGCCTACTTGAGGTTGTTTCTGCCAAAGGGGGCAATACCACCTATTAGAGCCAAGGGTGCACTTACTTTTTCCATATGCAAAATTTGCATTTATGTTTATTTAAATTATACAATGGACTACAAAATGTAAATATTTCATGATATTTGTTATATTATATCACCTTTATCTATCAATATTATTGAAATGAAGATCAAATAGCTGTTTGTTGAAATATGTTGAAAAAGTCAAAACTTTACATGGGGTGTACTTACTTTTTCCATATGCAAAATTTGCATTTATGTTTATTTAAATTATACAATGGACTACAAAATGTAAATGTTTCATGATATTTGTTATATTATATCACCTTTATCTATCAATATTGTTGAAATGAAGATCAAATAGCTGTTTGTTGAAATATGTTGAAAAAGTCAAAACTTTACATGGGGTGTACTTATTTTTTCACGTGACTGTATATATATATATATATGTGTGTGTGTGTGTGTGTGTATGTAAAAAGTATACATGTGTATATTTTACTCGTATAAATAGTAAATACACTCTCCAACAAAAGAATAATTTGGCTTTGAATGAAGCGTTTCCCGGGAAACGCTCGTGACGCTATTGTGCAATTGTGGCAATTGCCATAATGTGAATTGTACTTTGTCTGCAGTGATACTGTGATTCCATTTATAACGTGTAATCCTGCAGTGTATTTTTAAGGAGTCACATGAGTCATGATTGAATGCTGATACTAACTATATGTCGAGCCTGCATGGTGGTTTGAGTATGTGTTAAGTGAACTGATTGAAATCATGAATGGATGATGGATTGTCAATTCTTTTCGCCTTATTACCTTCACGAAATGACCCAATTCGAACCTATATCTATCGTGGTCATCCTTCCAAGTGAGTAGTTTAATCGATCCATGGATGCTAAGGATAATTGGGAGCCTTTGTATTGCATTTTTCTCTGTCTTTACATTGATGAATTTATTCTTGCTATTTTTGGCTTTTTATCTTTCTTTCCCAGTGAGAGTTTAATTTTTTATTTTTTCACACCCTTGCTGTGATGACTGCTCCGCTAAGCATCGGCGTGTGAATTCCATTTGTATGTCGTCCATTGCCATTCATCTAAGCACCTGGCCAGACAAGATGCTGCACCGTTGTCTCGTCTTGGTTTGATTCCTGACCTGACTGTAAACTGTCCAATCAATAATTAAATCAAAAATTAATTAAAAAAAAATAGCGATTTGAACTTCGCAGACAGGGCCTTGCATCACAAAGAGCGCCATCCCTTGGATGGATTTTAAAGGGAACTCACTCAGACCACCTCGATGCTAATCTATCCCTACATACCCTACCAAATAGATACGATGTCTTTTTCCGAGTCATGATTTATAAAGTAGGTACTTTTGTGATAAAAATGTTGAATCTTCTTCTTCTTCACGCCCAGTCGTGACGTCACTCTCAGAAGTCCACCACCAAATCCATATTGTCTGCAGGTCACATCGCGGTTCGTGTGAATTCGCGGTACATGTGAATATCTGGTACGATTTAACTCAGACGGCAAATAATTGTCAGTTTTCCACAAATATGCCTCGCCCGATGCATCCATGTCAGATGTAGACACAAATTTTCAATTTTGTGCTCGGAACATTTTACAGAGCACTGCTATAAAACAACAGAGATGGCTCGATCGTGCCACGATCGAGAGAGGACGTCTTTACATAATTAAGCGGAAGAAACAGCCGTCACAAGAAACTGTAAGTCTACCGAGCTACCAGCGCATGTGCATGGGCAATTTCAGCGTTTGAGTGTGCATGTGCATGGGCAATTTGAGTGTTTGACTGTGCATGTGTATGGGCAATTTAAGTGTTTGATTGTGCATGTGCATGGGAAATTTGAGTGTGCATGTGCATGGGCAACTTGAGTGTTTGAGTGTGCATGGGCAATTTGAGTGTTTGAGTGTAAAAGGGCAATTTGAGTGTTTGAGTGTGCACGTGCATGGGAAATTTGGGTGTATGAGTGTGCACGTGCATGGGAAATTTGAGTGTTTGAGTGTGCACGTGCATGGGCAATTTGAGTGTTTGAGTGTGCACGTGCATGGGAAATTTTAGTGTTTGAGTGTGCACGTGCATGTGAAATTTGAGTGTTTGAGTGTGCACGTGCATGGGAAATTTAAGTGTTTGAGTGTGCACGTGCATGGGAAATTTAAGTGTTTGAGTGTGCACGTGCATGTGAAATTTGAGTGTTTGAGTGTGCATGGGAAATTCGAGTGTGCATGTGCATGGGCCATTTGAGTGTTTGAGTGTGGATGTGCATGGGCCATTTGAGTGTTTGAGTGTGCATATGCATGGGCAATTGAGTGTGGATGTGCATGGGCAATTTGAGTGTTTGAGTGTGCACGGGCATGGGCAATTTGAGTGTTTGAGTGTGCACGTACATGGGAAATTTGAGTGTTTGAGTGTGCACGTGCATGTGAAATTTGAGTGTTTGAGTGTGCATGGGCCATTTGAGTGTGTATATACATGGGCAATTTGAGTGTGGATGTGCATGGGCCATTTGAGTGTTTGAGTGTGCATGGGTAATTTGAGTGTTTGAGTGTGCATGTGCATGGGAAATTTAAGTGTTTGAGTGTGCATGGGCAACTTCAGCACATGTGCATGGCATAGATACGACGGTTGGACACGGACATGACATAGCACGGCCACAGACACAAATGGCGTCCCGGGAAAATATGAAACGGGACGATCCTGTTACATCCCGGACACTGGGTCAGCCTGCGATGGTGGGACAAAGCATTCGTCGCCCATTTGGCGGTGGGGTCAGCGTGTGCTCAGGCGGTGTCCGAGTACTGTCCAAGTGTGCATGGATGGGGTCCATGCTGTGTCATGCCATATTCCTGCTGGAGTAATATGATGTTGTCGAGTCTACTCGGGCAATGATGGCATTGCCTTTCTATGGCTGGTAAGTCTGTGGTTATAGACAGGGGTCACCACTCCTCTCTATAACCAGTTATCTGGTACTCATTTTTCCGACCTCGGAAGGATGACAGGCTGAGTCAACCCGACCTGGCGTTAATTCAACAGGATTCGAACTCAGGACCTTAGGATCCCAAGCCCGCCACCCTAACCATTAGGCCAACACCAGGTATCTGGAGTAATATAACTGATTTATCAATACAAAAATCCCTGATAAACCGTCAATTTAACGGAAAACCAAAACTTCCCAATCTGTAGTGAACATGCGACTGGCCTTTTTATTTTCACTAATACCTCCATTGTCACCATGTTCATCTGAATCACTCACATAGGGCTCGAAACTATACGGCTCCATAATTCCCCCGAAAGTGTTTCATCACTAATTTTGTCTCCAATAGTTTCTTCAAAATCCCACTGATCAGTTTAAACATACTGATATCCTTCAGAGTTGCTAAGGAAGGTGGAATCCGTATCGTAATCCGAGCTCGAAATACACTATTTTTTATATAAGCTGCCATTTCTATCAAGGTGGGCGTTCTGAGTATGACGTCACTGGCAAAAATTGAAAATTGACATTTTAGGGCTTTTTTCAGCACCTTGTAATTAGCAAAACAGAATGAAATTTTTTTCCCTACAATTTAGACCATGATTAATGATTTTCAATGGATTTCCAGAAAAAAAAAATTGGTGTTTGGGTTCCCCTTTAACCCTTGGATGCAGT
Source organism: Myxine glutinosa (assembly GCF_964187855.1). NCBI lineage: Eukaryota > Metazoa > Chordata > Myxini > Myxiniformes > Myxinidae > Myxine > Myxine glutinosa. Next base: position 208,872,869 of record NC_136262.1, on the reverse strand, counting down.
GATTGGGCCTCGGAGGCCCACAAGGTTTTTTTGTTGCAAAAACTATGCTGTACAATTTTTTTTTGGAATGAGCCTCATTTTCACCGACTTTCATGTTGTTACACAAAATTCAGTGAAATAAAAAAAAATCATTCAGGCTCGTGGGAAAAATCTTCATTCTTCACTTATAACCCGAAAATCCGACACAAATGCAGGCCTGGTGCCTTCAAGGCACCACATAAATGTTGTTGTACTACTATTTTATATCATTATTTTCTTGATATGAGCCTCATTATATGCTCCTATAACTTGGTTACAAATAATTCAGTGACAAAAATATGAAAATTTAAAAACTTTACACGAATACATTTGTGGGGCCTCCGAGGCCCAATGGCTGCATAGGTGTAGGATTTTTGACAGTTGTGGACATATACATTCTAAATAAAACGATTAGTGAATCATATTTTTTGAGCAAATACTCCTCCTTGAGCCTCAACCTTTTAGAGAAAAAAAGTTGAAAAACCAAGAACAAAATTTTTTTTTGCAAAAAAAAAGGAAAAGATTCATTACTTGTATGGGATTCTTCCAACTATATCAATCAATTGATCAATGATCAATCAATCAATCAATCAATGATCAATGATTCACATTTTCTGAGCAAATACACATCCATGAGCATCGACTTGGATTGAAAAAAGATATGAAAGAAAAAAATCGATTAAAAAAAAAACTTAAAACAACATTACACGAACACATCCGTTGGGCCTCCGAGACCCAATGGCTGCGTTTATGTAGGATTTTTGACGCCTGCATCTAAGAGTTAAGCCGGGTGTCCCATAAGCCAGCAATAGTTAGGGGACGTTAAAGATCCCACAGTGTTTTTCTATCCTGGGTTTGATTCTCGACGCAGCTATAAACCGTCACCTAGTGTTTAACATGTGGGAAAATGAATCAATGTATGGACCTTCCATCGAAAGGAAAAGTCTGGTATTGGCTTAATGGTTGAGGTAGCTGACTTATGACATTATGGTATTAAATCTGAGCCCCCTGTTGTACCTTTTGACTCAGCCTGTCATCCTTCCGAGGTTGGCAAAATGAGTACCAGCTTATGGGAACCAGGGTACTGCATCAGCAGCACAGACGTGCTTCCAGCAATGATACAGCCAGCATAATAATTCCTCGGTGTCTTTCATGAAGAGGAGGTGTTATCACCGGCATCCTGAACAAATTCCTAAATCCAGCCCAAAATAACCTTCAAACATATGTCAGGCCAGCCAGCCAGTTCATGAAAGACTTGGGCCATAAACTTAAACCAAATGACCACACAATAATGTGCAAATATGTACTTGTATATATGTTTATAACGTATAAAAATAATATGTGTGCATACAATACACAGCATATGATGTCACACAAAACAAAACATGCCAAAGCAAAACCAAACCCAAAGTCAAACTTGTACAAACCATACGCGTGCATGTGTTTATGCAAATCCTGACCCATTTGCGTGTGTGTCATCCTTCCACTCGGGTGTGCCAAATCTCAGGCCCCCTCCCACTCGGGTGCGCCAAATCACAGCTCCTCTGCCCTCTTCCCCCCCCCCCTCCCCTTCCAATCTGGTCCATCAACAGATAAGTCCATGCAGTAGTTGCATTTGTAGTAGTTGTATTTGATGTAGTTGTGGGAGTAATTGTACATATCAGCCTATTTTCTGTCTGAGGTTTTATTGTCGCAGATTAACATCGGGCTTGAACTGACAAGTGACTTGAACTTCCTTCTGATGTAGTGCCAGCAAAGGGAAACTTATTGTGGACAACACAGTTCTTTTGGAAAAACGATCTCTACAGGGCATTGCCAGCAACACCGACCCGAAGGGACAGTGGAGAGTGATCTCAAATATCTTTACAAGTTACCACATCTGAAATGAGCAAGTAAAGATGTTATGATATCTTCAACAAGAGATGATTGTTTGACTGGCACCCTGGTCCATTTCTCAGCATGGCATGTGATCATCATGTTACCTTATTAGCACCTTATTCATCCAAGTACAAACACCACAGCAACGCCAGAAGACTTCACAGAGAACTTCCAACAGGGTATCCGATCCGATTATGATTCCTTTTGTATGATTAGAACTAAAAATAAAATTGTACCAGTAAAAAGCTCTAAAGAACATCAAAAGAGCTTTGAAAGAGCAGGGACAGGGAATCTGTAGCCACAGGCCCGAGGATGTTATTTAGTGTTTAAGGGTGAAACGGACTCCTCAGAATGAATCCCCATGGGTCATTTCAAATGCTTTCTTTCTCGATTCACTGCCTTCTCTACAGAGAGAACATGTCACAGAGATTTAGCATCATTTTTGACATTAACCTTGAAATTTCCTGGTTTAATAGCAATGGCCTTATGAGAATGGCCAAATCCCTATAGCACTACACCTTTGCGAACACTCAGGTGTTTTACCATTACATTGTGCATAGGTTAGGTTCTTGCATGAGGCTTAATGTCAAAAGATAAATGATCATGACGGGTTTTTATTGAAGTCGAATATAATAAAAACTACAGAGTACTTCCAAAGAATGTTTCTCTCTTGAAGTTAGCAACGAACTTGACAAGGAAATATTTTTTTTTTCTTTTTTTTTTTTTTACTTTAGGGCTATATTTTGGCTTAAAAACTGTCAATCTGTGCCATATATAATGGAGCAAGTGTATATGTATGTATGTATGTATGTATGTTTGTATCATTTACTCCTATGAGAAAATTTGGCCTAGGAAGCTGAGACTTTCAGGGATTCATGAGGGCACCCTGAAGTTGTGCATGTGCAAGTTTCATTTGATTCCATCAGGTTTTGAATAATAATAATAATAAATTCCCATCTTGGCATTTTCTTGTTTTGGGGAGGGAAAGGAGGGTGGGTGCAATTGGAATTATCCATGCTATATAACCACAGTGTATTATATATGCACATAAGCAGTACACATGTTTTTCACTGAGGTTAATTTTATTTTTGGGAGCGATCGAGGCAGCGGTCTGTTGCCTATACACCACCCCAATAAAGGGGCATGTCCTTAAGGACTCAGAAGAATGTGTCGCACGCCCTTGGAACAACATCGTCCATATTGTAGGTACACTGCTATGGTATTAAAAATCATAAAGATACCGCTCCCCCAAAGGACCGCCCCCCCCCCCGCCCCCAGCGGCTCACATCGAGAGTGGGTGCTTCTAGTGTAAATAATGCAAGTGTCAAATTACTCTTTCAAAACCAGTTTCTGATGCTGCATGAAAATTAGTGCAAACAAATTTTAAAAACAAGTGGAATATTTACATATTTGAGGATTTAGGACCTTTGGGCATTTTCTTTTTCTTTTTCGACTGCATTGTGTACTGACCATACCGACTGTGTATATTGATGGTTTTGCCCAATCGAAGAGACAAAAACAAAATAAAGCAAACCATAGATCCTCACCCCCGATTGGAGGAAAGCGCTCGGCATTCAGTCAGCCATTTACAGATCACACAGTAATGGAAGTTAAGAAGCTAAAGTGTTCTACAACTGCTGAGCGAACTTTCAGAAGCAGCAGTTTCCATCTGAATGATCGCTCAGCCCTTCACACTGAGCAATAAATGCTCAGCACACCCCAGAGAACATTCTCGCCTTATATTTAAGATGCACTTCATTCGATTCATTCTTTATGGGAATAAATATTTTAACAACAGCCTTTGCGTTTGACAGGGGAAAGTAAAAAAATCAGCCTTCTTTATGGAGCTGCTCGACTGAATGTTTGCACTTTTTATATTTGCTTTTGGCACAAAGCATTTTATTTGCAAGCATAAGGAGCAAGTGGAAATGCAATTACAATAAATTCAATACAAAAAACACTTTAACCCTTTTTATTTTAAATGTGTAATTTTACTTGCTTTGGATGTATTTTTAAGATTGTAGGGACCACCATGTAACACCCTTATGAGAGGATAATGATACCGTATTTACTTGTCTATTAAATGACATACCAAGAAAAGCCAAGGTGTGTGTATGTGTGTGTGTGTGTTTGTGTGTGTGTGTGTGTGTGTGTGTTGGTTGTTATCTCCATATGCCGGTTTCAAAAGGTGGAACGGAGCCCTCCCATGTCTCAAAGTATCCATCTTCGTGCGTGCATTTACAGTATATATGTATGTGCATGTGCAAGTGCGTGCCTATGTCTGTGTATGTGTGCAATATGTCATGCACAAGACGTGTGTATACAACATACCACTGCAGAACATGTCACATATAATGTGTGTATACAATACAACATGTGCACAATATGTATATATGTACATAATGCATAAAAATAACACACAATACACAGCATACGATGTCACACAAAACAAACATGCCAAAGCAAAACAAAAGCCAAACGTGTACAAACCATAATCGTGCATGTGTACTTGCAAATCATGACCCAAGCATGTGTGTGTGCATGCGTGTATGCGTCATCCTTCCACTCGGGTCTGCCAAATCTCAGGTCCCCTCCCACTTGGTTCTGCCAAATCTTAGGCCCCCCCTTACACTCGAGTCCACCAAATCTCAGGTCCCCCTCCCACTTGGTTCTACCAAATCTTAGGCCCCCCCTTACACTCGAGTCCACCAAATCTCAGCCCCCCTTGCACTTGTGTCTGCCAAATCTCAAGCCCCCTTTCAACTCGGGTTTACCAAATCTCAGGCCCCCTTCCAATCAGGTCCACCAAATCTCAGGGCCCCTCTCTGTGCGCATGTGTGTCTTCCTCGGGTTAAAGTCGGCAAAACCTTTCAAGCCACGGGAGCCTCTCCCTGCTCCCACCAAAGCCACCCAAGAGGCTGTTGTATCCAGCATGTTACTGGATCTTACAGAGCTTGGCTCCCTGCAGGCACAACATGGCTTAAAGTTATCCTTAAAGTCTCCATATCCCAGGCCCTCGCTCCCAGCATGATGAGGTCAGAGAAGCTTCCAGGTTGGAGAACCCAGCAAGCCACCAGGCAAGGCTGCATCCCAGACAATCCACGCGACCCTCCACCCCACCAAAGCTGCTGTGCACTCCAAAGCCGCTTTGCGCTCCAAAGCCACTGCACTCAGCATGAATCTTCAATCTCACCTAGCTCTCTCACATCCTCAATGGACAGAGCTCTACAGGAGGAGGTCTGCCAAAGCCCAGGCTCAACCATCCAGCAGCACGGGGCCCACAAGTCCCACCAAGCTCCAGGTCCAGACCACTCAAACGCACGTTGAACGGTGCAACACAAACAACCTCTCCCGTCCTCTCCATTCCAGGTGAGAGGGAGGAGGCATGACCAGCAAGTCATGCCGCCCCCCTCACCACTGCCATCTTACACACATCACATGTGTGTATGTTATTGTATGTGTGTTGCTGTTGAGTGGTGTAGGTTATAAGGATAGTTGATTGGTTGGGTACTCCAACATGTGTTTTCGGTGCTGTGGATTCTGGTAGTGGAAGCTGTTGTTTTGTTGTTGTAGTTTGTGTTCTTGTTGGCTGGGGGTGGGAGTACATATGCATCCAAGTGCAGTTGCTGCATGTGGAGGCATCTGTGCCCCTGTTGGCCCACCTTAGCTGACTGTATCGAAGTTTAAGGGCTGAAACAGGATGATGCTGAGGACTTCAACTGCAGACCCAGTCAGTGAGGCACACTTGTGTCTGATTACATTATCTGACTCAAAAGTCTGATTTATTGCATTTTAATTCCAGGCTATAAGGCAACAAAAGGTGAAAAATTTGAAAGGAGGTGTAAACTTCCAATAGGCACTCTAACTGGATTTGTAATTAATGTAATTGTAATTTGGAGACTGACGCTGGATTTGGACGGTTTGGATCAAACAATGCTCTGCACAATAATTTTTTGCAATGGTCCCTGACCATATTTGTGTTTAATTTATCAGCATTACTCAATCATTGGTCATTTCAATTCGCTTGTGGATGACTGCCATTCTGTTGCGGTGTCAGCAAGGGGCGCTGCATCTCTGAGAGGGCCATCCTTCAGAAATGGACAAAACATTGGCTGTCCTGCTTGCATTTTCCTTGTGCATGTTAAAAAATAGGCCATTGTGTACTAGATAGCTAATATGCCTGCTTGAGTTAAGCTAATTAGCTTTACTTACATTCGCTGGGAATTGTGGGGTGCAGCTATGGCATGGTATTGATGGGCAAAATGGCCTCCGATGCTGAAATTTCCTGATTCAGTATTTCCTCATCTAAAAATGCATTATGTGTCTTTAAAAAGTAATAGATGTTTCAAATATCATTGGTCTCTCCGCTTGAGAAATCTAACGATGGAAGTGGACCCTCGGCAAAGACCATCTGCACATAATTCCCAATCGAAAAGCTCAAGACCTTTACTGCGCTCAATAGCCAGAGTTTGACACTCTCGTAGCTCCCTGGAGCATCCATTTGTAGCTCTCCAAGCCCTTGACACCCATCCCTCACTGGCCGAGATCTCATTGATTGGTTGCTGGCTGCAGGCCATTCCGGCCAGTGAAAGCAGATCCGCTCCAGCACACGGGGCCTTGCCCTCCTCTCAACGGCCCTTTTGATATGACGAGAACCTCACTTGGCACCCAGTGACAAAGAGCATCTCGAACGCTTTATTCTTGATGGAACCACGTTTGGGAAGACTGTTTAGTTTTCTCAGGCGATGCATGCTTCCCACATAAAGTTTTGGGGGAAAAAAATTATGCACATATTTTCGGCTCTTAGAAAGCAATCCCATTCTCCAAAAGGTGGAAGTAGTACAGCACCTGGTTCAATGTAGTAAAGTACCTTTTGCCATGGTAATTATTCTTGGGTGTAACCTGAAACCAGTGCCATGACCAAATATTTCAAAGTGTAGTCTCTTTCATGTCTATAACAATCGTGGCAGTTCCACAACTCTCCAGAAATTGTTCCTCAGACAAGTAATAAGACAAGATAAAATCAGAACTCTATGTCTGATGTTTTGTACCTCCCTTGATACGTCCCTGTGTTGTATTGCGGGAAACTCACTTTCTCAACATCCATTAAAGTATACCTTGCAAATTCTCACTAAGCCTTCAGGTCAGCAAGATTGGAGGTATATTTATTGGATAGGTTGCTTCTGTACAGGTTGGTGGCCACATTATCTCTGAGAAGACCTTTCTGTACTTCCTGCCCGTTCATGCATATCGTGACATCTCACCCCTCGCCCCCCTCTGCCCCCGTTCCAAAGCTCCCCATACTTTTGAGGCCCATCAGTGGCCTCTCTCAGTGGACCAATGCAACTCTAATGAAGTGTAAATGAGTTCTAACCACAGTTCCCTGAGCTCCACTCGATCTCTCGCATTTGTTCACGTTTTTTTGCAGAGCTGTCTCGTTAGCAAACAAAAGGAGCTCATTATTAACCATTTAACTTTGGAGCAGGGTCACAGCTGGGACAGCGAGGGGCTACAAATGGGACGAATTGTGGCTACCAGCTTGGACATTGTCTGTCGTTCAAAGGCTCATACTTACCAATCAATTTTGGACCATAAATTAGAACTTAACATTGTCTGAAACCTCTTATTGAGTTTAATTGCAGTCGCTATTCAATGACTTTTTGGAAGTCATGTACATTGTATGCTATTGTATTGTATGCTACATTGTATGCTATAAAATCATATAATTAAAAAATCATCTTTTGAGCAAACAAACAAGGACTGCAGTTGGTGGAACCTCAATCTGCCTAATTCTTAGTGAGGAAATTATCAACTGCGTTCTCTTCATTTGTATTGAATGCAAACGAGATGGTCAATATACTATATTTTCAAAAGCATGGATCAAGCAGAAATTATCAAATGCCTTTTGTCTTCAAATTTACTTCTGCAAATTTACTTCTTCCCTTGTACGCAGCATGGGATGTTCATAGGATCGATTCAAGGGAGTGCTGCTTTGTCACTGATGCAGTGCTCCCTCTAGGTGAGAGTATGAATTTTTGACTTTTGGTCAGGTTGCCAGTGACAAGTCACCAAAGTCTTCATCAAAAGACACCATTGAAAACTTGCTCAAAGGCAAGTGTGCCACCTCTGCACCTTCTGGAAAGTGCGTGACCAGTGTACCATCCTGCCAGGACTGCGAATGTTTTAATTGGTCAAGTAAACAAAAGCTTCACTATAGTTAAGAATTATTGGTTAATTGGTGGAAATTCTGATTAATCCAGTAGGATATTAGAACGGCACTCGGTGAAGAGCATACCTACGCCAGGCTAAACAGTGTATGTTTTGTATCGCACTGATAGGCCATATGTGGATCTGGACCTGAACCAAAATCTAATCGGCTTATTCTTGTAACCAAACCAACTCGTCCACCAAGTTGTGTCATAGTCCGTCCACAACTTTTTGAGATATCGTGCTATGTATAGTTTTTTTGCCCAATCTCTCAATGGTGACGAATCACTTAAAAATCTCTGATCTGGATCCAGATTTGAATCTTCATCAAAATTGAATCAATTCTTCCTTGTCACACACCCAACCTCTCCACCAAATTTCGTTCATAACTTTTTGAGACATCTTGTTCACAGACAGACAGCCAAACAGACAGACAGACAGGGGTGAAAACATAACCTCCATCCACCTTTGGTGGAGGAGGTAATAATAAGATTCAAATCAAATACTAGACTGGAAATTTTGATTTGAATGTCTTGCCAAATCTGAGCTCTTATCACTTATTGGTTAAGTTATCATTAAGAAATCTATATCGACAAGTAATATATAACTCAGACAACTCTGAACTGGAATGGTGACAATAACTGCCTGTACCAGACCAGCACTTGCTGCAAGAATCCTGACCATCAAGGGGTGCATGCCATACATCCACCCTGTTTAGGTACACATTACCAATACACGACTTTAAAAATGACGTATGAATGCTAAACGAGGACTTTTGCGCATGCGCTGTGCATGCATTTTCAGTGACTCGGTTCGACTCGCCTGGCACTTTTAACCGGCTGGCCGTTTCTATTGCAAAATGTGCAATTCAAATAGTATTTTCAACATAATTTTCAGCATTTAGATGAAAGAGTGTCAATTTCAAAATGGTTAACCTTAATTGTTCTCTTCCTTAGTGCAAATCGAACTCACGGAAATATAGGAAATACAATAGATTTGTTGAGTTCCCCCACATGGGCATAGATTTCTCTCCGTTTTCCTACCCTAGCGAGCCCCCACTTCACGGAGGTGCTGGTGTCGCTTACACCGTCTCAAGATTGGTATGATCCTTGAGGGCATCTCATCACCCTGGCATGAATGATATTGCTTTAGAAACAGCTGTTAGTACAAAGGAAAACGTGATCGCTCATACTCTGCTGAGGTTAAGAGTTAAAACCAACCATACCTCCTTCGTGACTGAGTACATATTGACGTCATACATTCTAAGAGTACCTGAGTGCATTGAAGCGTCAGTTAAATTTATTTTTTCACATTTTAAAGTGGACCGACAGTAATGTTGGTTGCTTGAGTATTCTGGATTGTTCAGTACTACTTGTGTAGCATATGATAAAAAAAAAACTGTCTTTCATCTGACAAGGCAGAGAAACTCATCTTTTTAAAACTAATCTAAGCTTTATGGACTTTAAATATTAAAACTCTTGAACGTGGCATAGTCCTTATTTTGAACTATGTGAGCATGGGTAACAAAGTTGGTCTACATCTGAGCTTGTTAAATCACAGGGTGTGTAGCCGCCACTCGTGTGCCGATACCAGCATTTATAGCAGAGTCAAGGGCCAATCATACTTACTGTATGAACGATTGTTCGGAACGGAATCCCTTTGTAACTCGGGGTCTCCCTGTACTGTATTTTGTATAAAACTTGCTTTTGTACAAGTATAAAATGCTTCATTTTATATCTGTCAATGGCTTATCTAATGAGCACATGGTAGCTCACTGTCTGTTTAAAAATAATAGCATTCTGTGCTGTTTGATGCACCAATCGATTTGAGGAGGGATTTAAGATGTATCGATGCACAGCCAATCAATAACGTCAATCGTGAGCATGGCACCGATCCTGTACGGGCTCCACTTCATGTGTGCACAATGCACTAGGATGTCATTATTTACCACTTTATAATCAGCACTATAAAGCGGGGGTGAAGTTGGTTTATTGTAGTCCGGGAATGGGGTCGCCGAAGCATCCCAGGTTCAGCATACAGTAGACTCCCGATTCCAACTTTACTGTATGTGTCGGATTTGAAATGGATTTTGCCACATTCAGTTCAGTGCAGCAGCTGTTGCTTGTTCATCATGTTCCCTCTCTCCTTGATAAAGCTGCCGGTGCTTTTTATATCCTCCTCAAATTGTCAGTAAATGTTTTGGCTTTGTTTTTTCATGGATTCTCAAGGTCATGGCAGCCTTTGGTGCACTGCAGCCTTGGCAAGTGTCATTGTGACCGACCAGACTTTCAACAGCCAAAATAACTTTCATCACCCAAAAGCACTGAAATTACATTTAACCTTTCATGCAAGGATTAAGTAAATATCTGTTCGAATAATTATAAAGTAAAGCAGAGTAAATATCTTGTTGAAGGCAGCCTGACAATTATATGTTAATACTGGATTATAACACTCTGGTGAAATAATCTATCTATAATTCCAGTAATCTCTGTGTGTATGTATGTATGTATGTATGTATGTATGTATGTCTGTGACCGCTGTTTCTCGACAACCACGGGTCCGATATACTTTAAACTTGCCAGGTATATTGCTGGGGACCCGAGGATGTGCCTTTTCAAGGTTTCATATTAATCGGACAAGTAGTTACCAAGCTATGTCCAAAAAACGATTCAACCAATCAGAGAGCAGCGAGCTATCACGTGTGCCGAACGTGGCGAACAGACTCTGCCTCGGATGGCACATTTGAGAGCGTATTCATTTATTTCACGTTGGAAAACTATGTTGCCGTTAAACTATGTTTTAAAACTAATTAAAACTAATTTGCGATTCATTCGCTTTCCTGCGCGTTTGTGCACGCGATGGCGATTTCTTTACCAAACTCCGCAAGCCGTTCGCTTTGGACCAAACCATTTCATGTAAATAGAGGGGGGGGGATTGTCACCGTACTCGCAAGCCGTTCGCTTTGGACCAAACCATTTCATGTAAATAGAGGGGGGGGGGGGGGATTGTCACCGTACTCGCAAGCCGTTCGCTTTGGACCAAACCATTTCATGTAAATAGAGGGGGGGGATATAATTTTAGATATATATATAGTACGGGCATGCCCTAGTACAATTAATGTCAGTAACACTCTCCCACTTCAAGGAAGAAAGTTTGTATGGAACAAGAACTTTCTTACCCTTTATACAATATCCAAACACCAATTTTCAGAGATACAAAATAAAAACAGCTTATCCCTCAGTAATACTTCATAACTGACGATAAGAATAATCCCCGAGTTCAGATCTTGACAGAGCATCTGCAATTACATTGTATTTGCCTTTGATGTGTCAAATTTTCAAGTTGAATTCTTCTAAAGACAAGCTACATTTGATCAATTTCTGATTTTTCTTCTTCATTTCTTCAATCTTCTTCAATCATTTCCTTCATATTAAGAAAAGTTAAGAGATTGTGATCTGTGAGAAAAACCACTGGAAAATTAGTTATAACCAAGTATACCTCAAACTGTTGTAAAGCTAACAGAAGAGCAATGGTCTCTTTTTCTATTGTCGAACAGTTATTTTGGTGTTTGGTAAACTTTTTCGAATAATAGCATCCCTATGTTCGAATAATATAGATCAGGGTGATCTATGCCTGCAGCATCTTCCTGTAAGAAAATAACTCTAACCCCAACATCGCTAGCATCTACAGCCAATTTGAAGATTTTCTGAAAAAATAGGTGTGGCAAGAACGGGAGAACTCATTAGCATTGAGTTGATTTTGTCGAATGCAACCTGACACTTGCCATCCCATACAAAGTTTGCCTATTTTACTGAGCAGATTAGTGAAAGGCATAACAACGTCAGATAAATGTTTACAAAATCTCTAATACCATCCCTCATTAGCTCTCATTTTTATCCTTAGGTGCTGTCAAGCTATCAATTGCTTCCACCTTTGCTTTTACTCACTGAACCTGACCTTGACCCACAACATGACCGAAGAACACAACACGTCCTTTAGCAAATTCAGATTTTACCAGATTCCCAGTCAGTTTGGCCTCTGTCAGTCTCACAAACAAAGCACAGATTCTCATAAAGTGATCATCCCAAGTCATGGAATTGATAGTGACATTGTCACTGTATGCTTCAACCATCAGAAGATCGAGAATAAGGTAATTGATGATGAGGCCTTCAAATGTAGCGGAGGTGTTCTTTAGGCTGAAAGGAAGAACTTTATACAGGTAAAGTCCTTTCAAGGCACAAAAGCCGAGATTTTATTTGCTCGTTCAGTAAGAAGAATCTGCCAATGCCTTTTCAATAAGTCAAACTTGTTCATAAACTTGGCTTGACCAATCCTGTCAATGCAATGATCAATCCTTAGAGGGATTGGATAAGAGATTGCAAAAATTCCGTTTTAAGTCAGTGCAACAACCGAAACTGCCATCTGGCTTGGGTTGATCTAAAATGGTTCTAAAAGGACCCTTTAGCGTCTAAAATGGTTTCACGGTCCCTTTACTGGACAAAAACTAATGGAACGTTTTTCATCAATTCAGGACCCACTCATCTTACATAGTTTTCTCTGCGTGAATATAATCGTGTTATCAGGCCTTTTAGCCCCAGTAGCCCTAATTTTCCATCGACTCAAACTGAAAATTAACTTTATCACTTGATGCACCCAAGCTATGACCACCCTCCATCGGGGGACGGCGGACGCACTCCATCAGGGGATTGGGGGTCCCACTTGGGAGTATTCATATGTCCTGCTCACGAAGCCTTTGAGGAAAAATGGCACTCTCCAGGGGTGATGTTGATGCACACCTGAAGCTCAATTTGACCATTGCACATCACCATTTTGGATATAGGCCGCTATTCATACCCTGTGGAAATCTCTCCCTCCGCGCATAAGAGGTGCATTATTTTTTTCCCATCATTACTCAAGTAGTCCTACTTACCAGATTACTGGTGTAATGTTTCATTTCATAAATATTTATATGTATTCAAAAATGTAATCTGCCCAAATACTGCATTGAAGTCATCAGAAGGAACCTGAAGAAGTAAAGAGCAAAGATTGAGTCATCAGGAGGAACCTGGATAGGATTCGTGTTTCAGCTGATACTCCTCTAACCCCAAACCCATCCAGGCACAGCCAATTGAGCCTTAAAAATAATTTGTAAGAATTCACTTCTCTGTGGTCATAGACAGATAGAAATTAAGCGTGGGAGTGGATACCTCCTTTAAATACGTTGAGAGGGCTTGGGGCATCTTAGGCATAGTGTTGGTTGCATCAAAGAATGTGCCATCCTTTGGATGAGATGTTTAGCCAGGTGTCCTTTCTGTCAGCAATGATTGGCAGATATTCCAACAATTCAACAATATATTATGAAAACAGTAGGCCAGCATCGATCATGTAGTGGTTGGAGTGTGTCCTCTGAGTGTGGCGTGTCGGTGCTTCGAACCCCGTCCAAGTCATACCAATGACCCCAAAAAGGCTTACCAAAGGCTTTAAAGACATACAATAAACTCTAGAAATTGGACTTCCTTGCTTGATGCAAGCCTACTGTATAATAACTGATGTAGAAATTTTTTGATAGTTCATTGTTAAGAACTTGCCAGTTAATCATATTTCCATGCGTGGACCATAATATTATTCCATTATAAAATCAACGTATTCATCAAACACAATATATCACCTTGTGTTGTGGGACAGCCTTTAAAGGAAAGGAGTTCCATATTATACTGTCAAATTACGTGTCGTGTATAGCATGGATGTAGTTACTTATTGTGACGCTAGAACCAATTTTATTTGGGGTTCCGTGATCAATATGCTATAACAACAATTTATTGGATGAAAGCGTCATCCATGGAATTAACCGGGATGCATTACTCCAGCGTTGCGATTTATCTTTCTCTGTGACAAGGGGACTATATTTGTAATGGATCCTGGATATGGCCTACAAGAAAAATAAACATGCAATCGATAAAAGATACAAACAGAAGCGAATTCGGAGTTCGAAAAACCTGCGAGATCAATTACTTCTGCGAAATGTACGTTAATAAATGGCGGTGCGTGTATCTGTTTGATTCGACGCACATCATTCCTTCCACCCAGCGCATCATTTGCGAAGGTATGTCGATCGATGGTTGGATAAATAAGTAAAGGGAACTGCACGGATTTGGCGACCTGGCCTGCTGTGAAATGTAAAAGAGCTTTGATAAATGCCGTCATTACACCGCTGCCTCTGTCCATGCGCCCTCGGCACGTGATGGATTTCCAAGGCGTACGTGGAAAGATCCTTGTTGCGGAGCAGACCGCTTCAGCGAAATGGTCATTGGCTGTTGGGCAGAGCAGCTGTAGAATAAACGAGGAGGCTTTGTGTTTAAATCTCGTGTAACCTACTTTGTGATTGGTTTTCGTCGAAGGATATTTTTTGTGAGAGGTGTCGGACTGAACCTCCAGGTACTTTCACAGAGAATGAAGGTACCTGGCATTGTAGCCCTCCTTCCTCCAACCACCCTACCTCTCTGGACTCCCACCTTTCCCGACAAGATTTTCATGAGTTATGATATTTTTCAATACACTGCATAAGAATATCTACAGTATTTAAGGATTTATTTTTCTCTTACTAATATCCAATACTATCAGAATACCCAACCTCTGGTTGAGTGGAGTTTACGCATTTAAAAAGAGTATAGAATGTATATGAAATATCACAGAATCCGGTTGCTCGTGGGACCTCTAATGAAAGCGAAGCAATTCGAATTTCGCTCATACATGTATAATAGGAGTTTCCCGTCCTATCTATCTGTGGTCCTTGGTCACGGAGTAGTTACCAGACATAGTGATGGTACTGGTCCACCACAGTGAAAAAATACTGTAACCCAAATAATAATACCAATGGGAAATCAGAAAAAAGGAAAAGTTTCGAATTTATTTTTGAAAGATGTTTTGTGGACAACCTAAGTAGGGATCCCCTGATTATACCCTGAAAAGTTGGTGTCTATCTACCCAAGGGTCTCGGAGTAGTTGCCAGACATAAAGACATACAGCCATACACACTTTTGCTTTTATTTATTAAATAAATAGCACCGCAAAGTGGGCGTAACCCCTCAGCCCATGCATGGTGGAAACCAATTTCAAGATGGCTGCCGTGGCGGCCATATTGAAAATCGCAGCGTGCCAATTTTCAAACGGAACCTTCCTCTACTCAACCCCAACACACACTGCAAAAATGGATTTAATCGGACAAGCCGTTCTGCTTGAAATTGACGGAAACCAATTTCAAGATTGCTGCCGTGGCGGCCATATTGGAAATCTCAGCGCGCACATGAACCTTCCTCTACTCAACCCCAACACACACTGCAGAAATGGATTTAATCAGACAAGCCGTTCTGCTCGAAATTGACGGAAACCAATTTCAAGATGGCTGCGGTGGCGGCCATTTTGAAAATCGCAGGGCGCCCATTTTCGAAAGGCACCTTCCTCTACTCAATGCCAACACACACTGCAAACATGGATTTAATTGGACAAGCCGTTCTCCTTGAAATTGACGGAAACCAAAAGTTGACGGACGCCCGGACGCCCGCCCGGATGCCCGCACGACGCCCGTGACGACAATACCCCTTAGCCCAATTTGGGCTGAGGGGTGAAAAGAGAAGATATTTAGATGTTGAAAAATAAATAAATATGTTGGCATTTCTATAACTATTGTGAGTATTTTATTTCTGAGAATATTTTGCATATTTCCACGTCTTGTACAATGTCCCTGGGGCAGTTGTACACCGTTGGTTGGTAAAGTGTGTTCAGCAAATATTTGCCGCCATCTTATCGAGGAACTGTCTGCCAGTCCTCAAATGAGATCTACTTTAACATGCTTTTCAGATCATGCTCTCATTCAGAAGAATTAACAAGCTGGCTATCCTAAATGCTTCCACATCGAGTTCAGTAAATGATCCATACGTCGAGTTTTCACAAAGTTCTGCTCACAAGATCGCCTTTAAGAGGCTATTTCCCCCCGCAGAGCGGGGGTTGGCTTTTGTTTGGGCACCCTGGTCCCCTTTTTGAAGCAATGTTTTACGGCCGGATGCCCTTCCTGCCGCCAACCCTGTTAGTCGCCTCTTGCGACACACAGGGAAATACCAGTGAAGTGGTACTCAATTTGTCGACCTCGGAAGGATGACAGGCTGAGTCAACCCCCCTGGCGTTAATTCAATGATCGACCCGGATTCAAACCCAGGATCCTAGGATCCCAAGCCGGCACCCTAACCGCTAAAGGTTCTGCTAACAAGATACTCACATTGTTCCAATACGTGGCAAATGAATGTTTACTATTACTATTTTTAATATCCCGATTAACAGAACCTTCCTGCAGTGTGGGGTTGGCTGCAGTTAAGATCTGCCCAGTCTGACATTGGCCGAAGTGATTTGGGCAGTAATTTGGCATTTGTCCAGGTTGTCGATGATACTTTGCCCATTCTTCGTCCTTCCATGAACCATCCTTCCGGACTTATAATTCAGATACCTCTGATATTTCGCACACTTGGGTACTTTGCCCGATAAGTTTAAGCCTAAGTTTTGCCTTTGAAAAAGCCAATTGGGTTAATTATGTGTCATGGCCGAGTGACGATTGGGTGCAGATTTTGTGGCTCAGTTATTTACACATCCGCTTTATAATCTGTAAATTGTAATTAATACTAATGATTCATATTTGAATTACTGCAGTTTAATTCAATGGTTCATGTTTGTGTGCACTGTAATAATGAATTCATCTTGTTAATTAACTATTTAGCATATTTGATTTGCTTGTAATATTTACAAGAAGGGAGAGATATTACATTTCGCAGCGTCTCTTATCGAAGCTTCTTCTTCTTCTGAGTTTTATTTAAATTCAGAGACGTCACTACATGCTGGAATAACTACATTTTGATCAATGTGAAGGAGGTCTGGAATTTTGTTCGTGCCACTCTCAACATTGCTGCTTTCACCACCAAATCGTGAGTGTTCAGAAAATTAATGGGTGATCAACCCATGCAATTCCTCCTTTGTCGAATTGAATTCCATGAAGTTAGAAAAGTTTTGACCTCCTCCGGCCGATAGCAGATGTCGTTTTTTTCTGCGAAATAGCATGGCTCCCACATTGTAGTTGCATACACACCAGGCTCGGTGGTGTAATGCTTAGAGCATCTGTTCCAAGTCTGATAGGCTGGTGTGTTCGCTTCTTTGCTTGACAATCGACATGTATAAAGGGCTAGGCATTTTTACCTGTCACCTCGCTGATGGTGTTGTGTTAAAGAAGTGGCACGACCGCATAGATGAGTGTGGAGCTGACTGCTTTAATCATGCATATATGGTATAGCATCGGTAATCTCTATGCAAAATGTCAGTGTTCCGTAAACCAGTACAGTCGTCTTCTAGCAAACTTTATCCCACAGCACTGACATAACATGCCAGTCTGCAGATACAACAGATGGATTTAATCAAAATACAACATGTTGTACTTCACAAACATTCTGCTCTGTCCACTCTGTTATTTGCATGGGGTCATCTTCCATCTGCTTGAAAGTCAGCTAACATCACTATACTAGCTTTGTCACCCAACTTCTTCTTCTTCTTCTTAACCACCACAATGGTTCCCAAGTTTGATCTTTGGAGTTGGCTGGGGAAGTTTGGCTCAATCTTCCATAAACTGGCTGGCCAGGCCTGACGTTCGACTAAGGTTAGAGCAGGAATCTGTAATTTGGCCATGGTGCCAGCGATAGCTGACCTATTCTTCGCAAAGGCTACTGTGGGATCTATAACATCCACCAACTAAAGCCACAGCAGATGTGACGCCTGGTTAATGATGGCCTGTGAAAGCCCGAGATGGGAGCTTACAGCTGGACCAAGATTCAAACCCATGCAAGACAGCTTAGAGGTGAGTGAGCATACCTCTAGGGTCTAGGCAATCCTGTCACCCATCTTCATCAGCAATCCCCATTGCTTATATACTAGGACGTGCCCGTACGTGGGTGCCCGTTCCTTGCCAAAAAAAAAAAAAAAAAAAAATTTGTGTAGGGGTGTGTGTGTGTAAACATCCTAGGGCGTGCCCGTACGTGGGTGCAAAAAAACATGCGTGCAAACAACAACAAAAAAAAACTTTGAAACCACGTGGCAGTAACGACCACAGAACCCCCCCCCCCTCTATTTACATGAATGGTTTGGTCCATTCGCAACGACCACAGAACCCCCCCCCCTCTATTTACATGCAATGGTTTGGTCCATTCGCAACGCCAAAGCGAACGGCGAACGGCTAAATCGCCATAGCTCGGTAAGTACTTGTCCGATTAATTACAAACCTTGAAAAGGCACATCCTCGGGTCCCCAGCAATATACCTGGCAAGTTTCAAGTATATCGGACCCGTGGTTGTCGAGAAACAGCGGTCACAGACAAACACACACACAGACACACAGACACACAGACACACAGACACACAGAGATTACTGGAATTATAGATAGATAACGCTAGAAAAGAAATCACTTCTGCTTTGCTGCGAAGCTCATTGTTTGCTTTGGTTTGAACCTCTGCTTAAAATGAGTGAAATGAAACATTTTGAAGATTTCTCACTCCAATTTCATTCTCTCTCAGATTTCAACATCACTGTAATGCATATTGTTAAGTTGTTTGAATTTTCTTTATCGGTTTTTCCTCAGTCAGAATGATTAGTTACATTACTTTCTTGCATATGTGCTGTTGAAATTAATAACACATCATTTTAGGCACATGTCCGGCCTTTGCAATGCTATTGAAATTGATATCTCTAAAGGTCATCTTTGCCAACCATCCTTGCTGCTTATATCTGCATATGGCATGAGTAAAAATCACTTCCGCTTCACTACAAAGGTCAGTGTTGGATTCTTTGGTTTAAACCTTCACTTTAGATGAGTGAAATTAAACATTTTGAAAATTTATAATTATTCTCACTCAGATTTCAACATCACCGTAATGTTGTTTAAACTTTCTTTAGATTATTTGTAATATCAGCTACCACCAGGAGTGCTATTCGATGCACATTTATATATGTATATTTAAACAAACAAATAAACAAAAATAAATAAACAAATATATGTACAAATGAGATTTTATAGTATAGATAGAGCATGGACAAACAACTATAAGTTTGCAACCATTATGCAGGCTTGATGTCCCAAATGGTCTAGGACTCTAGGTTCCTTGGAAGGGAACCTGTATTAAACCTTCATGGGGAAGAATTACAAGTTAGTGATTGGAAGACGAACTTCCATTTTCCATGACATTATTTTATAAATTTTTGCTTTTCTTTTTCTCAAAATCTTCATGGTATTTGTATTACTAGTACACCCGCTCACTATGGGAGCGGCAGGAAGGGTCATTCCTCTTTGGGGTATATAGATTACAAACGATCTATGGTGGGGTGTCAAGAACTTTGGGTGTGTGTTCATTTACCAAGTTTCTTGTGGAGCGATCGCCAAGTGGTTTAAGCATTCGAGCAAGCACTCCATTCAAAATCATTAAGGAATGGCTGGCTTGGCAAACGCAAGGTAAATGAGCTTGGTAAATGGTAAATACTTGGTAAATGAACACACCCCGGTCTCCCTCCCTTTCAGTTTCGTGTTAAACAGCAGGAGCGAGTTTCAAAAGTTCATGACAAAAACGCCACTGTAGCGGCAAGAAAGGTCATGTCATTAACCCAACCCTTGTGGGGTATATAGAGTACCGTAGATCTTCGCTCAGTTCTGTAAGTAAAACTTACCTCACAGATGTCGGGATTCCTCCAAATTTCTTAATTTAGTGTTATAAACGGCATTTGTGACTGTTTAAAAAGCTAATCATATGTGTTTGTGGTTTATAATATTTTTACTTCTGTTAGAGGCTGTTGCTCCCACGAAAACGCCATGAAAAGCTATTTATAAACGTTGACTCGACGTTTGTTCAAGGAGGAAAACCTCGTTGTGGAGGTGGGATATTATTGATATTAATATTGTTCTGTAATAACATTAATATTATGCTGTTATTGTTAGTTTTGTTATGAGAAGCGGCCTTTGAAAAACGCCACGATAATGCTCATTTCACATTAATATACACTTCAACACGCACCCCATTGACGGCAACGGCGGGGAAAACCCGCTCGGGGGAGAAAACCCCCTTGGGGAGGGGGGCAAATGAATGTGCTACAACCTTCATTATGTAACCCTTAGGCATCCTGTTAAGTTTGGTTGAGATTGGATAGGTAATGACGGAATGTATCACGTTCAAAAAAATCATCAGACAGACAGACAGATGCCAAATTGCATATTTTAGTATAATTGTTTGAAAATAATTAAATCGCAAGTAGAGGGTGATTTTCTTTTTGATTTCAGAACACTTAATAATTCCTATACACTAAAAACTATATCTGTTAGGAACGTAATATTTTGCGTAAACGCAGCCGAATGTTACAGAAAGACCCAACATGATCCTGAGAGTTATCAGGTATCACGTGATTTATCACGTGACTCAGCGGTGATGTTTAACGGTTTTCACCCAGTCACGACATGCTGCTCACTGTGTAAGGACGTGTGTTTCTCATTGAACATTACATCAAGAATGCATCCTTTGGGGAATGTCAAAATGCATTAAAAAGTCGCTTTGGTCGTTGTACGAAACCTTCAAAATCAGTGATATGGAAACTGGTGAAGCAGTTCAGAGAAACAGGCTCAGCGAAAGTTAAAAATCACATGCACCAGCCATGTGTTTTACAACAGAGAAAGTGGATGAAGTGCAGGAAAGGATGGAAGCAAGCCCGAAGAAATCTCTGAGACATTTTTGCACAACAAGCTCACTGTTCATATTCCAGTGCAAGGAAGGTGGTCAAGACACTCAAACTTTATCCCAACAAAATTCATTCAGTGCATCAATTACTGGAGCCAGATGAAGAGAATTGTGTAGCCGACTGTGAGTGGCTCCAGAGGATGGTAAGAGAACAAGACGATGTTTTAGATTTTATATGTTTTACAGACGAAGCATGGTTTCATCTTTCTGGGAATGTAGATTCACAAAACACTCGTTTATGGCTACGTGAACAACACTATTCAATCCATGAAAGGCCATTGCATTCCGTGAAAATTGGTCTTTGGTGTGCTGTAAGTGGGAAAAGAATTATAGGTCAAATTTTCTTCTCAAAAACAGTAAACCCAGAACGTTACATAAACACAATCCATGACATTCTTGGGCACCTTACAGAAGATGAAATCAACCGATGATGGTTTCAGCAAGATGGTGCCTGAGTCACACTTCACGATACAGCATGAACGAACTCAGGCTGCTCCTTGGTGACCGTGTAGTGTCCAAGTCATTATGGCCACCTCAACCCACAAATCTTACGTCGCCAGATATATTTTTGTGGGGATATTTGAAGGATATAGTGTACGCTACAAAGCCACGCACTCTTGATGAATTAAAATCAAAAATCGGTGGCGCAGTCAGCAATATTCCCCAAGAAATGCTCCACTCTGTGTCGGAGAGAATGCAGTGAAGAATGAATTTGTGCCTGCAACATGGTGGTGGACACATTCAGCACTTCATTTAAGGTAATCAATTGCATGGATCATGTTACTCTTTCTGTAACATTTGGCTACATTTATGCCAAATATTTGGTTCCTAACTCATATAGTTTTGAGTGTATGGGAATTATTTAGGGGTCTCAATTTTTTAAAGATCAACCTGTTTAATGTACAGAGTTACAGCCTGGTGTTGGCTTAGCGGTTAGGGTGCCGGCTTGGGATCCTAGGATCCTGGGTTCGAATCCCGGTCGATCGCTGAACCAACACCAGGGGGGTTGACTCAGCCTGTCATCCTTCTGAGGTCAGAAAATTGAGTACCAGCTCACTGGTAATTCCCTGTGTGTCGCAAGAGGCGACTAACAGGGTTGGCGGAAGGAAGGGCATCCGGCTGTAAAACATTGCTTCAAAAAGAGGATCACGGTGCCCGAAAAAGGCCAACCCCTGCTCTGCTGGGAAAAATGGCCTCCAAAGGTGGTCATAATATACAGAGTTACTACATGTGGAATCATTTTCCTTGAAATTTATCTTGGTAAAACCTTCGCTTCATCTTGTGGCTTTTGTTGCCGTTTCCGACAGTGTACTTTGTTGTGTGAATTTTGCATGTCGATTTGGATTGATTTTTGTTTATAGCGCAGCCATTTTTCAAATGTCAAATCCCACCACTGCAGCGTCGATGCCGAGGCAGATGCATGCGATTTTAGAAGGCAGTGGGGCTCATTTAAAAAAGTTTGTGTTGATCTGCATGTTCTTCGTTGCGATTGCCTGCATGAAAAAGTCCTAACCGGAAAGTTTCTGCCGACTCCACGTGATGGTACTCTCTTGATTGATGCACGACACTGCATTGCTGAACTATATTGTACAGCATTCATTGGTGCGTAGGTGCATTTGGTAGGAGGAGACCTAAATTGACATGTGGGAAGGAGTATGGACGTTTTTGAGGGAGTTCATGGGGGTTACGGATATGGTGTGAGAAATGGAGAAGGTGAAAGGATTTTGGAGTTTGCTGATGGAGCTGATTTGTTGATTTGTAATACTCAGTTCCAGAAAGAGTATAATAAGCTTGTTACATACAGGACAACCGTTGACTACCTGATGGTGTGTAGCCGAGATAGGGGGCACCTCCAGGACACAAAGGTGGTCCCGGGGGAGAAGGCTGTTTCACAGCACCACTTGGTTGTCTGCGACATAAGGGTGAAAGGTGCGAGGAGAGCTCGGCGGGTGAAGTACCAACTGAGAATGAAGGTGTGGAGGTTGAAAGAGGTGACAGTAACGGAGGTAATAAAAGAGAGGCTGAGTAGGGCAGAGGATGATGTGGTTGAGCTTGAAAGTGGTTAGATGTCAATGAAAGATAGTCTGTTGGGAGCCGTTGGTGAGGTATGTGGATGGACAAAAGGACCACCGCGGCACTCGGAAACATGGTGGTGGGATGATGAAGTTGGAAAGAGGATTGACAAGCAGAGGAAGAAGTTCAAGGAGTGGCAGAAGGTGAAGGGTACGGGGGCAGAAAAAGCAGAGCATGAAAGTTATAAGGCAGCCAAGAAGGTAGCAAAGGCACAGGAGGCATGTAGGAAAATGTTCGGAGAACGCTTGGATTCGGAAGAGGGTCAGAGAGCGGTATTCAGGATTGCAAAGCAGATAGCGAAAGACAGGTGTGATGTGATGGGGGTGAGTTGCTTGAAGGATGAAGTGGGACAAATCATTGTGGATCCAGATGGAATTAAAGGAAGATGGAAGAGATATATGGAAATGCTGTTGAATGCAGAGAATGAATGGGATGGCAACATAGAGAGTAACCCAGTTTTAGGACCAGCAGACAAGATAACTGAGAAGGAAGTTGAGGAAGCGATAAAAGCAATGAAGAGTAGAAAAGCGGGAGGTCCGACGGGAGTTGTGGGAGATATGTCGAAGGCAGCAGGAAGTTGGGGTGTGAAGAGAATGACAGAGATCTGTAATCTGGTGGTGAAAGAAGGCCGCATTCCAGTGGATTGGGAACTGAGTTCCCTCGTCCCTCTATACAAGGGGAAAGGTGACCCTCTGGACTGTGGCTCGTATCGAGCGATAAAGTTATTGGAGCATGGAATGAAGGTATTGGAAAGGGTGATGGAGAGGAGGATAAGGAAGAAAGTGAAGATCGACAAAATGCAGTTTGGATTTATGCCAGGAAGAGGAACGACGGACGTGCTTTTTTATTGTAAGGCAGTTGCAGGAGAAGTACATGGAGCAGAGGAAGAAGTTGTTTCTTGGGTTTGTTGATCTGGAGAAAGCATTCGATAGGGTTCCACGCAAAGTAGTGACATGGGCATTGAGGAAGTTAGGAGTGGAGGAATGTTTGATCAGAGTAGTGATGGCAATGTACAAAAGAGCGTGCACAGCTGTAAGGATGAAGGACGGGAACAGTGGTGAGTTTGAGGTGAAGGTGGGAGTGCATCAGGGGTCGGTACTAAGTCCACTACTATTTGTAGCTGTGTTGGAAGCGCTGGCTCAGAACGTAAATGAGGGTTTACCGAGGGAGTTTTTGTATGCAGATGATCTGGTGTTGATTGCGGAAAGTATGGATGGACTGAAGGAAAAGATGAACAAGTGGAAGGAATGTATGGAGACAAAAGGTCTGAAGGTGAATATCGGAAAGATGAAGGTGATGGCAAGTGGTAAAGCATGTGGTGAGGTGGAAAGAACTGGGAAGTGGCCGTGTGCTGTGTGCAGGAAGGGTGTCGGAGTGAACTCCATTCAATGTACAATGTGCGCTGAGTGGGTTCATCAAAAATGTAGTGGTCTGAGAGGGTCATTAACCAGTGTGGCAGCTACATTCAAATGTTAGGTGTGCACAGAGGGAGCTGCAGATGGAGGAAATGTTGAGTTGGATCTTGGAGATGGCGTGAAGCTGGAAGGTGTGAAAACATTTTGCTACCTCAGAGACATGCTGAATGGAGAAGGTGGATCAGACTCGGCAACGGTTGCTGGAGTGAGATGTGCAAGGAAGAACTTTCAGGAACTGAGTGGCATGCTGATGAGGAGGGGAGTGTCGTTGAAGCTGAAGGGAAAGGTGTATGCTGCATGTGTGAGAAATGTTGTGATTTATGGGAGCGAGACATGGGTAATGAACGTAGAGCAGCAATGAAGGCTGGAAAGGATGGAAATGCGAATGGTTCGGTGGATGTGTGGAGTATCGTAGAGAGAGAGGAAGACAAATGTTGAATTGCGAAAAATGATGGGAATAGAGCCTGTGATTGATGCTGTGAAGAGGAACAGGTTGAGATGGTTTGGTCATGTGTTGAGGAAGGATGAAAGTGACTGGTTGAGAAGAGTGATGGAAATAAATGTAGAAGGAAGTAGAGGACGGGGAAGACCGAGAAAGACTTGGCTAAAGGTGGTGGTAGAAGAAATGCGGGCAAGGGGGTTAACAAGGGGAAATGCAGAAAATAGGGCAAAATGGAGAAGATTGTCATGGGGACCGCAAGGCTAACCCCCGCTCTCGCAGGGAAAATGGCCTTAAGATGCATGTTCTTGTTGATGTTGTTGTATTCATTGGTGCGTGAAGTATCCGCAATGATATTACATGAATGGAGTCGATCATATTCAGCAAATTAATCGTCTTGAAACACAGCTTGACACTATAATTTGCCAATGTTGGTAAATTTGTCTCGTGTTGTCTCTCAAACTAATACCCTAGAAACGACGTAGTATTACATATACAGTAAGAGCAGATCGAAGCCCGTGGTAAAAATACCACGATAGGAAAAAAAGGAAGCCTTTTATTCTTGCACGGGTTGAAAGAGCTCAAAAATGGAAGGTTATATAAGGAATGGCTTGAATTGTAATTGTATGCACCTGGAACTTAAGGAATAGAAAAGAGTAAAATGAGTGTAACAACTTATTGAATTATTTTAAAACATTTGATTAAAGTAAATCTTGATTCTAAATGTTGCACTATCTGTACTTTACATGTGTATGCAATCTCTTGTGCACAACTTTGTTTTTACCCTGCTCTTGCGAAGCGAAAAGCAGGGTTAGGCATTCGTTGCGTGCATAGTGTGGCGTGTCTGCATTTTAAAAATTCATTTCATCGGCAATCATTGGTCCGATTGACACCATATTTTACCAAAGGAGCGCCTCCACCTGTATAATTTTTTTTACGGCGTAGCCCATAGGGCAAAGCCATCTAGAACAGTGTTTGTCCGTCTGTGCGTCCCCTCAAACGTACACCAATCAGAGATGAGGATCTGGTCGCATGACAGGGTGATGTGATTACGTCTGATGTCATTATGGCGATTCGGCGGCTGACTCTCCACACTCCGACCAATAATGACTCTCCACACCATTTCATTCAGGCTGAACATATCGTCGAACCTGTCATATATTACAATCGCCATGCTTACCTTTACGTTTTTCATTCTGTGTGAAACCTAAACAAACCGATTGTTAAAATGATTATAAAATATCGAAAGCATCGGCGTTATGTCTCTTCCAACAAAACGGTACGTATAGGCCTTAGGCTTCATGTCTCATTTTCGGACCGCTTCGGACAAATTAAGCCCGGGTTTCTTAATACAGTAGTGTATCGTTTGAGTAGTATCTTTTTCGTAATAGTAACAATAATAATATAGTAAATATGACCATAACACTTTAATCTCAATGTTGTGAATACAAAGTTAATTGATTGAAGTGGTGTATGGTTCATGAATCAATAAGCGGTATACGGTACTAACAACCGCTGAAGTAAGGAATTGGCCTCGGTTTTTTTTATAGCATGTTATTAACCAAATCCTTGTGGGGTATATAGATTACAGTAGATCTTGCGTCAGCTCTGTAAGTAAAACTTACCTCACGTATGTCGGGATTCCTCCACATTTCTTTGTTTAATGCTATAAACAGCATTAGCGACTGTTTAAAAAGGTAATCATACGTGTTTGTGGTTTATAATATTTTACAAGCCTGGCTACGCTGCTGTTAGACTTTGTCTTGTTTATTCATAATTATTACATCATAGGTCTCTCGGCAAGGACTCCATCTTCGAAAAAGGTTACACCTCTATATCTGCTCTGTTACACGAGATACATATATCTGTTATCTATATCTGTTACACGAGATACATATCTCCCAAACCGCTCAATGGAATGAAACAAGGCTCATTGTCAAGTACTACCCATGGGGAATAAGATATGGTGATGATGACATCATCGGTGCCTTCGTTATGACGTCGTAATTCGACAAGTACAAGGTTTGTTCTGATCAGTATGAAAAAATTTTCTTCCCTTCTGCAACCATTAGTCCGATGGACACGAAATTTGTACCATAGGAGAAACTCCTGTATAATTTTTAATGATAATTATGCCATCACAGGTCACGTGGTACAGGTGCCATCTTGGAAAAATCGAAAAATATTGCACCTTGGTATCTCCGAAACCGCTCCATGGAAATAATGGAAACATGGCTCATTGTCAAGTACTCCCCATGGGGAATAAGATAAGTTCATGATAATGTCATCGGTACCTTAATTATGACGTCATAATTCGAGAAGTACAGCACAATTCTTGCTCCGATTGACACGAAATTTTCACCATTGGAGGCTTCCTCCTGTAGAATATTTGAATGCTAATTATGATGTCATAGGTCACATGGTACAGTCGCCATCTTGGAAAAAACGAAAAATGTTGCACTTCTACATCTCCAAAACTGCTCCGTGGAAAAAATGGAAATGTGGCTCATTGTAAAGAACTCCGTATGTGGAATAGGGTTTGTTAACCATGATGTCATTGGTGCCTTAATTATAACGTCATAATTCGACAGGGACAACGCTTAGTCTGATCAGTTTGAAATTTATTGAGCATGATCTATGCAACAATTATTTTACAGAATATAAATTTATGATGTCATCTCTCACGTGATCTGGCAGCCATATTGGATCAAAGAAAAAAAACCCCTTCAAAACAGAAGAGTTGGCTCGCACCAAGTTGACTGGGCAGGGTAAGTATTCTGTGAATACCATCTAGTTAATATTGTTTTCCTGTAGGTTTGGATTAACTTGAAGCAACTTTTACCTAACTGTTTCTCTCCAAGGAGCATTTCCGTGTTTTAGGGGGTACGGGACAGACAGACAGCATATATATATATATATATATATACATATATATATATATATATATATATATATATATATATATATATATATATATATATATATATATATATATACACAGTGCACACACACATATATAGTGGAGTGAGACTGTCACTGGCAACATCAGCATCCAGTGATTCAAATGGCTGGGTAATTGGTTTATGGATTTGGTTACTTTGAAGAAAATTAAAATATACGCTCATACGAAAAGGAGTCTGTGTCTGAGGGAACTAAGCCTTCATCCAAGCTTTGAAGCTCACCTGGATCTAGTCTCGTCTTAAAACAAGGTACAAGTAGGAGGATTTTACTCACTAAAGCTTTTATCATGTAGGCCAGGCATTGCATCTGAGTGTGATGTCCCTTCGACAGATCTTAATCTGAGAGACCTGACTACAAGCATGAGCTGTTGGATGCTAAATATTCCGAGATACCTTTGGAAAAGGTAAAGCATTCGTGTGCTAGAACTTTAGTCAAATGCTAACTTTCTGCCACATTATACACAGAAGCATGGCACCAGCAGCACATCTGCATCATATCGATTATGGAACCAGCGCACCAAATTCTAAATTGATTCCTGGCCCAACATGCCAAGAAGCAAGATACAAATGACAAGAAGATGGGATTAATTTATTAGTGCCATTAATAAAGTAGTAGTAGTCGTGGTAGTAGTAGTAGTAGTACTAATGATGAAGACGACTTGTAGACTGCTGAGCTGGAGTGTGGATTAACCCTGTGAGCACCTGTGGTGAGACTTCTCACAAAATGCAACATTAGTGGAATGGGGGACTTTTACAGCAGGCAGTGCTGCGTAAAAGCAGAAGGAAATTGCATGATTAGTTGTCACGGGCCACTGAACTCGGCTGCACTTTGCAGGCCTCCATGGCTTCAATCCACTGCAAATCGTACGTGTTCGTAGTGTGAAGGCAGGTAACTGTGACAGAGATCAGTCATTGTTTCAGGCAATGTGCTTGGTTTTCTATAGGGGTTTCCATGCTCGGCTGATCCTAGGTCTAAAGCGGGATCATTCCTCAGTCAGTGAGACGTCAGGCACAATTCTTCATGATTATTGTGTTTGCTGCTTATTATTACTATTATTACTATTATTACTAGCATGTAAGACGTGTCACTTCGCTGATGGGAATACCAATCTTTGAGTAATTGGGGGGAAAAAAACGGTTGTTGTTAATGTGGGAAAATAAAATTAGAAGATGTATAGATATCATCAACGTAGCTGTACACTCGCTTTGCTGATGGGAAGAGAGAGAGAGAGAGAGAGAGAGAGAGAGAGAGAGAGAGAGAGAGAGAGAGAGAGAGAGAGAGAGAGAGAGAGACTTTTGACTTTTGTATCTTTTTATTATAAAAATAGAAAAAGAAAACCCCCAAATAGGGGTCACATTGTCATTTCAAGCAGAGAAACAAACAAAAAATATTAATACAGTAAAATACAGTAAAATTATGCACAAAACATTTCACAAAACAATAAACGTTTCTCCAGGATTTTACAAATGACTTCTTTCACGCACCATTTGGTCTCAAACTGTGGCAGCCTTCCTGTTATGGAGAAAAAGGCAAAGTCTAACTTTACACGGCTCGTCACAAGATTTTTAAACAAGAATAAGGCATTTTCCTCATTAGCTCCGAGATCATCAACTTTTCTTTTTCTTGATTTATACACTGCCATTTTTGCCTGTGCAAGCAGGAAATTACCTAACACATCATTCATATTCTTGTGTGAGATGTCTAAGCCATAAATGAAAACACAAGTGTTGAAAACCAAGCCAATCCTGCCAAAACAATTCTTAAGAAAGATAAATAAAGGAGCCAACCGTTGACATTCAACATAAATATGAAAGAGGTTTTCAGGCCTTTTACAAAAGGGACATTCATCTGCTAGGAGACTTGAGAAGCGGTGCAGCAAGTGGTTAGAGGGGAGGATCCAGTGTGCAAGTCTCCATTGGAGGTCACCATGTCGTGGCGGCACAGGAGGATGATAGAATCCTTTCCAATTAGGAAAATATGGGGGGGAACAAGGTAAGAGGTCTCTCCATCGAACCCTCCGCTGTGTCATTTGCCCTTGCAAAAGGAAACTTACGCAACCCAAATAGAGGTCTTTTTGTTTAGGAAACCCATTGAATCCTATGCTAAAGGGGGTACACGGAGGAGAGTTGGCAAGAGAAAACTTAAAAATAAGTTCAGGAAAGGCAGCAGGAGAGGCACCTTGTTCGTTGTCTGCTTGGACTTGCTCCCAGTTAGGTGCAAGCTGTACATAGGTATGAAGCACACAGCGTAGCATACGTGCCACAACTCTGGAGGATCGCACGCCAACCAGGCTTGCCAATGCATCAGCTCCAATCCAACTGCCACTTGGGCTTAAAAGATCGGCGACCGATTTTATGTTCTTCGCGACAAAGCATTGAACGAGACACCTATCAGCAGGCATATCATGGAAAATTGAATTGTAAAACAAAGGTTCCATCAAGAACATTTGCTTTGTGTACGAATGCGTAGCTCTTGTTGTCGTTAGAGTTCGCCATGCGTTTAGTACACTTTGATAAAACCTGGAGAGGGGAGACATATCAAGATGCGAGAGATCCATCAAGAATATAGCGTGGTCATAGCCTAGTCTCCCCGCCTGCTGCAAAAGGCGACGAGCGACGTCGACCCAAGGTGGAGAGGGGTGCATGTACAGCATGCGTAGAGCAACCGAAAGTCGAAAGGCCATTAACCGGCTCTTTATGTCAACCAGGCCTTGGCCTCCATCGGTCAGTGGCAAGCTGAGGACCTCGGGTCGCAACCAGTGCTTTCCATCCCAGAAGAAAGACACAAAGCACTTCTGGAGCTGTTGAAGCAACACTACCGGAGGGTGCAGCACAAAGAACCTGTGCCATAGGGTAGAGGCCACCAAACTGTTGATCACCAAGACCCTTCCACGATAAGACAGTTGTGTTATCAGATTTCTCCATTTTTGCAGTTTCCCTTCAACAAGATCCAACAGACCAGCCCAATTCTTTGCTACTGTGGCGTCATTACCCAAGAACACTCCAAGGTATTTCACGCCATCAGTGGCCCATGCAAGAGGAGCAGGGAGTTTGGGTGCCGAGTGACATGACGGACCAAGCCAAATGGCGCTCGTTTTCTCCCAATTCACTTTGGCTGAAGAAGCCTTTTCAAACACGGATAGACAATAACGGACAACGTTAATGTCATTGAGGTTCCGCACAAAAACACACACATCATCAGCATATGCCAGCACCTTAATGGGCCGTTCAAGATGAGAAAACCCAACCCCGGTTAGTCTAGCACGCAAATAACCCAGTAAGGGTTCGATGGAGAGAGCATAGAGCAAGCCAGAGAAGGGGCAACCTTGTCGAATTCCCCTGTTGACAGGCAAGGGTGTAACAAGTCCATTGTTTATCTTAAGCACACTAGAGATGTTGTTATACAGTATCTTAATGTAAGAAATGAAGGTCGGACCAAGTCCAAACCGTTCAAGCACTTTGAAGAGGTACCGATGATCGACGCGGTCAAAGGCCTTCTCCTGATCAAGGAGAAGAAGTCCCAAATCTGTGGGGTTTTCTTTGCACAGTTCAATCATGTCTCTTACGAGGGAGATGTTGTCATAGATGGAGCGCTTGGGTACACAATAACATTGGTCTTCTTTCAACAATGAGGAGAGATGAGGAGTAAGTCGCAATGCCAGGGCTTTTGAGAATACTTTATAGTCTGTGCATAGCAAAGAGATTGGGCGCCAGTTTTTAATATAGAGCAAGTCTCCTTTCTTTGGAATGAGGGTGAGAATAGCCCGTCGGCAACTCTGAGGGAGCTCTCCAAGCTGGCAGCTTGCGTTCAAGGTGTTGAGGAGTTCGGGACCCAGTAGATGCCAGAATTTCTTATAAAATTCAGTTGTGAGTCCGTCCAATCCAGGCGCTTTCCCAACAGCAAGGCTGTGCAGAGCGGCGCCAAGTTCGTCCAAGGTAATGGGCCCCTCCAGGTAGGAACGTCCACCCTCACACAACACTGGCAGCCCTACGGAGATAGAGGCGACACTGACGGGATTTATTTGCTCCATCGAGTATATTTTCGAGAAATATTCCTTTGTGAAAAGTTTAATAACTGATTGGTTGAAAGTGATGGATGAGTCTGCCAAACGCAGTTGAGAGAGCTGTTTGTTCGGGAGGCGTTTCTCTAAGGAAAAAAAATACTTAGTTGGTATGTCTGTCTCGTTAAGGTGCTGCACCCTCATCCGAACTAGGGCACCACGTGCATTCCTCTCAGTTATTTCTTTCAATAAAGACTGTTTTTCGGTTAAGGCTCTTTGCACATTATTATTTTGTCCTGTGACCCTCTGAAGATGTAAAATCTCTGATTGCAATAATTTCCTTGCTTCATAATCAGCCCTTTTTGAGAAGCTCTGGTATTGTTGGCAGAAGCCTTTGATTTGGGTTTTTACTAGATCCCACCACACCAGTGGGTTAACAGAACAGCTTAGCTTCCGTTCCAAGAGATCTGTCCAGAAAGATTCAAAAGCCTGAATAAAGTTGAAGTCTTCTATTAAACTATTGTTGAACTTCCAGTGAGAACTCCCTGGACACGGTTTCGAGAGTTGAACGAATGCTCGAGCTAGGAAGTGATCGGAGAAACCGGAAGGCACGATGTCAGATTTGCAAACTCCATGTAACAGGTGAGAATTTACATAAATGCGATCAAGCCTCGCAAGTGAGATGTGGTTGTTGGAACAACGACACCATGTGTAGGATTGTTCGGAAGGGTGTTGCAAGCGCCAGACATCATGGAGATTATATTTTGCGATGATATTTGCAAAGAGTTTTGCGGTACATGGTTGAGGTTCCGGCCCGTTTCGGTCGCATGAGGCATTAACAGTACAGTTAAAATCGCCACCAATAATTAGACAAGTCTGCAGATCCAGTGTTTGGAGGAACTTTCTCAGTTCAGCAAAGAAGGAGATCCGCTCACCATTTTTGCTTGGAGCATACACATTAAGGATTGTAAACTTGACCTGATTGAGATAGAAGGTCACAGAGGCAAGATGGCCATCAATGATATTCGCAAATTGAAGCAAGGATGGTTGGAAATGTTTCCCTAAGACAAACATGATTCCTGCCTTAGACGAGGAGCTGTTACTAAAGAAACACTCCTTATCCATAATGAGCCGCCACTGGGCCTGAACAGATCTGACAGCGTGGGTCTCCTGCAACAAAGCTATGTCGAGACCGTTTGCGTTTATCAGCTGCTTGATCTGGATCTGGCGGAGTGAACTTCCACCACCATTGACATTTACTGTTCCAATCTTGAAACTCACCATGAATTAACTTAGAGTCTTTTTCGTCTTGGCGATCAATTTTCTTAAACGGTGACAATGTGTCTGAGGAAAGTTGAATAAGTCAGGCCTGCGTATAATAGCCTGAGCACACTCAAGGAAGGACGGTAAATCGGGAAAGTATTCTGTTAGGTTTATACTGCGTTTCCTGTACGTATTTTGCAAGAAAAGTCGTATTTGTTCAGGGGAAGTAGGACCTAGACTGGTAGGTTTCTCCATTGCTTCCACCTGGCTGTTTGCTTCCTCCAGGTCAGATTCGTCGGAGTCAGTTTTAATTTCCGAATCACACAAACTTGTATAATCCTGCATGTCGCTGCTGTCATCAATATTGGCACACGGACCTGCACTAGTTGTAACATCTGTGTGCTCTCCCACCGTGGGAACATTGCTTTGAGGAATAACAGCAATAATCTGTGGATTTTGTGAAACAGAAACAGCATCAGCAGATGCAGCGATGTTGCTTCCCCCGACTGCAACAACCTCCGATGGTGTGGCGGTATCTAGCAGAATAGGAGTCTCTTGCAAGATATTGATTCCTGCGATTCCAGCTTCACCCGGTGATGAAGTGAGAGCAGTAACTGGGACAGTTTCGCTATTTTCTGCTGGCGGGAATTCAGCATCATCATGCTCAGGATTAACATTTTCCAAAGTGACAGCAAGTTCATCACCAGTGGCCTCGGCAGGTTCATCACCAATGGTCTCAGCAGGTTCATCACCAGTGGTCTCGGCAGGTTCATCACCAGTGGTCTCGGCAGGTTCATCACCAATGGTCTCAGCAGGTTCATCATCCATGGTCTCGACAGGTTCATCACCAGTGGTCTCAGCAGGTTCATCACCAGTGGTCTCAGCAAAATCATCAGAGGACTTTCCAATAGCCGAGTCCGTAACAGGTGAGACGATTCCATTTGATTTGTTAACAGGTAAACCAGTCCCTGCATGTGGAACGTCTATGTCCTCACATGAAAGGGGGCCGAACTTGTTGGCTGTAGGTACAGGGTTTGTCCCAGGTAAGCCTTGTAGAGTGGCATCGGTCACGACTGGGGGGGTGTTACCGACAGGTTGCTTATTGTTAAATGCTGCCTTTTTCTGAGTTAAATGACCGTCGGGAAGGGTCTTTCTCTTCCTTGACGGAACAATGGTGAAACCATCCCCGACGTTCGTTGTGCTGTTTGGATCATCGGGATGGGAAGGCTGAGCGTTATTGCCGGACATGGAAGATGTTCCCTTCACAGCCGAAGCAAAAGATGAAGAAGAAGAATCCTTGTTGTTTACGTGGTTTGTCCCATCGTTCGACGAAGCCGTTTTTGGGCAAGAGCGTTTCAGGTGTCCGAATTTACCACATTCAAAACATTTCAAGGTGTCAGTGGTTACGTATAATTGGTAATCATGATTATCAATTTTGAATTTCAAAACAATGTTCAGCGTTCTTTCGACGTTAGAAGGAGGAAGTACAAGATAAGCTTGTCTCCTGAAAGACATCACATGTTTAGCCCGGTCGTCCTGGCAACGTAAAGGTAACATCGTGACATGCGAAACCACAGAACCATAACGAGATAGTTCGGAGACCAGTCTCTCGTTCTTCAGGAATGGAGGACAGTTCGAGATGATGACCTTAACGGCTGGAGTGTCGAGAGGGGACACGAGTACGAAATGTCCGTCATCTGTCGATAATCCTGTACATACAATCTCGTGAACCAGTTCAGCCTCGGATACGAAAATAACGACACGTTTGTTCATTCGTGAGGCCGCGCGAACTTTATCAATACCGATTATGTTGCCCACAGCAATAACGAGGTCTTCGACGCTGACCTCGTTCGGTGGGACACAAACAACGCCATGTCTACGAGTTAACGCTTCATATGCCGCGTAACGTGAAAACGAAGTCATAATTTACAAGGGACGAGGGTGGGGGTGGGACAGGGGACGAGGGGGGGGGGGGACAATGGACGAGGGTGGGGGTGGGACGGGGGACGAGGGACGGGGGATGAGGGACGGGGGACGAGGGACGAGGGACGGGGGACGGGGGACGGGGGACGGGGGACGGGGGACGAGGGACGGGGGACGAGGGATGGGGGACGGGGGACGAGGGACGGGGGACGAGGGACGGGGGGGGGGGGGGGACGAGGACGGGAGAGTGAATATCGCTCTCGAACAGTGATTAATTAATTACGAGCCGAGACAGATTTTCAAAGGCGAAAACAAACACAGCTGGTGGAGAAAAAAGCGATCAGCCGGAGGACGAGATGGGCCGCCGATTAATGCAAAAGTTATCCACAAACAGCTGCGGGCTCTCTTTCTCTCTCTCAGAAAAGGAAAAGGAAACAAAGGACACGGAGTGAATATAAATACAAACGAGATAAGAAAAGGGAATCGAGGAGGGAAAAGGGAGGCAGAGGGGGATCGGGGAGGCCGAAGCCCCGAAGTGTTGGGTCTGATCAAAGGGGAGGGGTTGGGGCACAAATGCAGAGTAAGGATGTAAAGATAAACGAGCAGGGGGAAGGAAAGGGTGAGATACGACGTGGAAAGGGACAAAAGAGTAGAACAGCAGAGCAGCTCGTACCTCACCACACATGCACAGCCACCATCTTGCCGCGCCCAAACACACCGACAGCCAGCAGGGGGCGAGAGAGCGCGAGAGAGAGAGAGAGAGAGAGAGAGAGAGAGACTTTTTTAGACTTTTTATTACAAAAATATAAAAATACAAGCCAGTCGGTGAAGATACTATTCAATACAGGCACAATAATCAAAAATACAGAAAAGAAAAAGAGATAATGACAGGAAATCAAAACAGTCCAATGAACTAGAAAAGAAAAACAACAACAGAAAAACCGACCACACACTGATTCAATCCCAACAAACCTACAAATATATCAATAATTCATTCTCCTGCACCATGCAGATCCCATCAAAACACCAGATGTTCATAAACTCATCAATACATTTCTTTCTTCCAGAATCACAAAATTCAAGTTTGAGTCTTGCAGATATCAAGGCATTAAAAAAGAACAAGACATCACATTGCCCAATCGGCTTTCCTTTCAGTTTTTCCTTCCTCGATAAATAAATTGCCATTTTCGCCGTGGCCACTAAAAACAAAAACAACATATGTACATGTTCTTTCATATCATTGAAACCAAAAATAAATGATCGCAGAGAAAAAGTGATCTTCATTTTTCCAGCCATGTAGTTCAGCCATTGAAATAAAGGCACAAGCCTTGCACAATCAACGTATGCATGGAACACATCCTCTGTGTAAACACAGAACGGGCAACACGTAGATATGGGCGCGAAATGACTCACTAATTTATTAGATGGAATGATCCAGTGTATCATTCGCCACTGGAGATCACCTGTCCTTTTGCTTACCAGCTTACTGTATACTGATTCCCATGCAGGCTCAGATGGGAGTCCTTCCGGCATTAGCCCTTTCCACCTGGCCACTCCATTTAACGGTGAGTTCCCAAGCAGAACTGCAGTGCATAACCGATACAGGTCTTTACTACTGCATTTCTGAAAAATGTTTTGTCCCTCACTAATTGGGGGCAAGTCTCCGTGACTAGGCTGTACCAATAAACCAGGAAAATGCCAGTCATTGGATGTCACCAAAACTTCCTGGGTCCATCTTAGTCCAAGTTGGAAGCTTTTCTTTACTATTCCCTTTAGTATTCTTCCGATTATTCTGTTTGACCTTATTCCAGTCATATCGGCTATCTCTTGCACCGACTTCCACCCCCAACCAGAATCATGGCGGAGGTCCAACACTTTGATTATGCCCGCTGTAATAAAGTGTTGATAAAAGTCTCGGCTTCTTGGAATTGCAGGAAACAGTAGGTTGTAAAAAAGGGGTTCTTCCACAAACATGCTTGTCGCATAGGTTTCTTGCTGGCGACTAGTCGAAAGGCTTTGCCAGGCATTCAGAAGGCTCTGATAGAATGATGGTAGATGAGATGTGTCGACATGCTGGAGTTGGACTAAGAAAAGTTCAAGGCCATATCCGAGCCCGCTTGCTTTTCGCAGCACGTGATAGGCCAGAAGTCGGCTTGGCAGTCGTTCCTTGTACAGCAACTGCTGTATGGTACACAGCCGAAAAGCCATGATACGACTTTTTATGTCGATCAGTCCCTGGCCACCTTCAGACAAGGGGCTACATATGACATTTGGTAGTAACCAATGGTGACCACTCCAAAAAAAATCCACAAGTAGCCTCTGCACTGCCTTTAGTAGTGCCTCTGGCGGCTGAAGGCAGATAAACCTATGCCACAGGGAAGAAGCCACCAAATTATTCACCACTAGAACCCTGCCTTTGTAGGAAAGGTGGGGCAGAGCTCGTTTCCACAGTCCCAGTCTTTTTTTGACATGCTCAACAATCCCGTCCCAATTTTTGAGGACGTAATGTGGAGATCCCAGGAAAACCCCAAGGTATTTGACTCCGTCTTCCACCCATTTTAACTTTGTTGGTAGATGCACAGGTGGTACCAGCACTCTTCCAGGTGGAATGTTCTTGAGACAGGGAATCCATAAGGCCTTACTCTTGTCCCAGTTACACTTCAAAGAAGAAGCGAGGCAAAAAAGATTTAAACATTCAACAAGTGCTGGGATATCACTCTCCTTCTTAACAACCACACAGACATCATCTGCATAAGCCGATACAACTACTGAAGGACTCCCAGGGGATACAGTCACTCCTGAAATATTTTTCCTAAATAAAATTAGGAGTGATTCCATTACCAAGGAAAATAATAACCCAGAAACCGGGCATCCTTGTCTCACCCCTCTTTGAACCTGTACCGGAGAGCTGAGTTCGTTATTTATTTTAAATAAACTAAATATATTGTTGTACAACAAAGTCACGTAGGCCCTAAAATTGACACCAAAGCCACATGCTTCTAGCACCCGATACAAAAAAACATGATCCACACTGTCAAAAGCCCTTTCCAAATCCAGGAATATTATCCCAAAATCTTTTTCCAAGCAATCACATTCCATTAAGTCTCTAATCAAAAAAATATTATCATAAATAGATCTGTTTGGGATGCAGTAACTCTGATCATGGTGGACTAGATCACCGATTACCGTCTTCAACCGACTGGCCAACACTTTTGACAATATTTTATAGTCCGTACATAATAACGAGACCGGCCGCCAATTCTTTATCTGTCGTAGATCCCCAATCTTTGGAATCAGCGACACCACTGCTCTTCTGAAGCTTAGTGGGAGTTCTCCAAGCACCAAGGATGATTCCAGGACATTCAATAATTCAGGGCCCAAAAGGTCCCAAAAAGCCAAGAAAAATTCTGCCGGTAGGCCGTCAATCCCAGGAGCTTTCCCCGAGTCCATTTCACTTAGGGCCTGCGTTAGCTCAGGCAAAGTAATTGTTGAATCCAGGCCCAGGCACTGAGGCTCAGTTAGGGATGAAAGGTGAGAAGTTAAAAATTCCATGGTTTGCTCACAAACATTTTGTTTTGCATAGACTTTTGAAAAAAACTCTCTAATGCACAACCTTACATCTCCAGGGTTGGCAACCATGTTTCCCCTAAAGTCTTGTACAGAGAAAAGGGTTTTGGGTGACTTATTGACAAAATCCATTTGGAAAAAAGATTTACTCGGGGTGTCTGATACCTTTAAATTGTTTATTCTTAATCTAATTAACAGGCCTGCTGCTTTCTCCTGAATCAGCTCTCTCAGTTGAGCCTTCTTTTCAACCAATAACCTGTGGTCTCTTCTGATATTATCTTTAGCCAGTTTACACTCTAACCGTATAATATCAGCTTCTAAACAAGCCATTGTTATATTTTTTATGTCAGTTCCATTTGAAACAAACTGCTGACAAAACACTCTAATCTGAGCTTTTGTATTATCCCACCATAATGCTAAAGAAGAGAAAGAGGGCTTTCTTGAAAGTTGGATGACCCAAAAAGCACGGAAGGCGTCTTTAAACAAAGCATCTTCGAGAAGACTGGTATTGAATTTCCAGTATGCACTTTTGCGTAAGGGTTGAGGGAAAAAGAGGCCCTTGGTAACTAAATGATGATCAGAAAACAAAGATGGAAAATGATTTGGAGAGATAACCGCATTCCTGAACTGTGAGTTTATGTACCAACGGTCAAGTCTAGCGAAGGTCATTCTCCCATTGGCACATCGTCCCCAAGTATACTCAGATTTGTTGGGGTAATGCAGTCTCCATGCATCTAGCACACCCACTGCCGAAAAATAATTTAACAAATCAGTACTACCTTCGGGATGAGGTTCTGCTGTATTTCGGTCTATACTGGGTTTAAAGGTGCAATTAAAGTCACCCCCCATGCAAATACAATTATTGAGATCTATCGACTGCATGTGTCGAATTAAAGATGAAAAGAAAGCTCTTCGTTCCACACTCTCACTTGGTGCATAAACGTTGAATAGTGTAAACCGAAAATTATTAATGACCAGTTCCAATGAAATAAACCGGCCTTTAATCACCTCCTGGAAGAGGCATGACTCAGGTACCAGGCCTGGTCTGAGTAAAAAGGCTACACCAGCAGAAGAAGAAGACATGTTACTAAAAAAGCATTGTCCTTTAAAGAGGCGACACCAGTCGTACTCCCCATTTTGAATTATATGGGTTTCCTGGAGTAAGAGTACATCAATTTTCTTACGCTCAAATAAACTTTTCACCTGAACCTGGCGGTTTTGGCTTGCACCTCCGCCATTCATATTTAAGGTTCCAAAGGTGATTTTTTTCATGGATTATCAAAAGGCGTGAGCGGTTGCTGGGAAATCTCGCTCCCTGCTTTTGTAACAGCCTTTCTAAGCCGATGAAACAGCGACCTTGTTAAATGAAATTCATCCGGCCTCCTAATTATGTCCTTTGCAGCCTGGATGAATGAAATTAAATCAGGAAAATGATCTTTTACAATCACATTTCGGTGTCGGTAGGTGTCATTCAGAAAAGAAATAACGAGTTGAGGGGCTATGGATGACTGATCAGATGAAGATTGAGACAACTCAGTCATCTCAACTTCATCCTCTGAATCTGACAAATCAGAAACAGCTCCGCCCAGGTCACATATATCAGTCTGCACAGTCCCCATTTTGATTCCAGCCAAGTCCGAAGATTTGCTGGAATGTTCTATGGTAGAGTCATCCTCACTCTGGTACCCGTGACATTCAGCAGGAGCTGAAATCTCGGCTTCACCCTCCTGCAGGGAGATGTTCACTGGCTCAGTTGACGAACCAGTGTCATGATTTAGATCTTGCAGGGGTAAAGAGGAGCTTGGGGCTGAGACATTCCCAATCCGCTCGGTCTCAGCAGGTAGTAAAGGTGGCGGCTCACTAATGGGCTCACCATCATCTTTAGTCTCACCATCTACTTTTTCTCCCAGGTTTTCGGTGCTGCCCGATAATGTTTCAGAATTAATTAATTCATGTTCCTTCTCCCTGGTGTCAACACAGCTTGTGGACACCTGAGAAAGACGTTCCAGGGCGTCTGCACCCACACTGTCTTTATCCAACACTACCTTTTTCAAAGTAATGTTGGAGTTACAAGCACCAGGTGCTCTTCGTTTCTTTGTCACCACAATGGGATTTTCTTCCATCTCCTCACTGCACGTAGCATCTGCCACCACAGGTGGGTTATCTGGGGTTATTTCATTATTTACCGAATCAGCGGTGTTGTCGTTTACACTAAGACGAACAGGAGTATTATCCCTACTCCTCGAGTGCGAGGGAGCGTCGGTAGGAACCGTTCGGGTATTTCGGTTTACGTTGTTTCGTACGTTAGAGACCGGGGTGTTATCTCTTTTACAATCAGCGTCACTATGACCTGCTTCACCACACCTTACACACGATACCTTCGGACAAAACCTTTTCACATGGCCAAAAGCTCCGCACTGAAAACATGTTAATGAGGCCGATGACGCATACATCTGATACTCATGGTTGTTCACCTTTACCTTGAACGTGATGTTTAACCCCGTGTCATCGCCTCGATCCGGAAGCACCATATACACCTGCCGTCTGAAGCTCATCACGTGTTTAACACGTTCATCCTGAGACCGGAGCGGAATCATTGTGATTTTTGACACAGCTGTTCCGTATCGGGACAAAACGGACATCAGCTGGTTGCAGGTTATAAATGGGGGTACGTTAGATATGACGACCCTCATCGACGGAGTGTCCATAGGCGACGCCAAGACAAAGAGACCTGTCTCTGTGGTTAAACCCGCACTTACAACATCGTGAACGAATTTTTCATCGGACACAAATACAACAACTTTTCGATTCATTCTCGACGCTGCTCGTACATTTTCACAACCGATTATTTTCCCCACCGACAAAACAATGTCCTCAGTGGAAGTTCCTTCGGGTGGAACACACACAAATGCATGCTTCCTTGTTAAGTTGTCGAACGCCTCAAACCGAGAGCGTGCATTCGCCATCCCAGCGAATTAACACCCCCCCCACTTGTCCGAACCGGACAAGTAGGTACCAAAACGAAATAAATCAAACTAGTGTGGCGGACACAAAAGCCCACTGGCGTGGTGACATCATTCCACGCACCAAGTGGGCGGTGGCCACGTCCGAGTGGTAGGCGTGGCCTCATGAGAGACACCGGGCGCCCAGCCCGGAGCGGTACAGTGTTACAGTGTAGTCTTGAATAAAGGCGTTTATATGTTACCGCTTGTCCGCTTCCTCCTTGCTCACAAGCAGCGCGCGTAACGCCGCGCTTTATTGGTGACCCTCGACGTTGGATCTGCCGGAGCGATCCTTCCACACGCGACGCCATCGCCATGGCCGCCTTCGTCAAACTTCCGGAATTTTGGGAGGCTCAGGCCGAAGTCTGGTTCGTCCAGGCCGAAGCCCAATTTCAGCTTCGGCACCTCACCGGCGATGACACGCGCTACTGCCACGTCGTCGCCTCCCTCGGGCCCGGCACGGCCGCTCGAGTTGTGTCCGTCCTTCGCCACCCACCGGACGGCCACAAGTACGAGGCACTCAAGCGGCTACTCCTAGCCACGTTCAGACTCACGGACGACGCACGGGCCGACCGCCTCCTGGATCTCCCCGAGCTCGGTGAGACGCGCCCGTCGGTCCGAATGGACCATATGCTGTCACTGTTGGGCGACGAAGCCCCCGGTTCGCTATTCCGGGCGCTTTTCCGTCGCCAACTTCCAGCGCAGGTTCGCCTCGCGTTGGCCGGGACCGGGCTAACGGAACCCCGAGCATTGGCGGCCGAGGCGGACAAGTACTTCGCCGCTTCGGACACGCGGGCGAGCGTTGGCGTGGCCGTCACGGCCTTCGACGCTGCTGTTCCACAGCATCATCTTCTACAGCACGCTGATGTTCCACAGCATCATCTTCTACAGCACGCTGTGGTTCAGCAGCATGCTGATACGCACCTCGTGAACGCCGCCACGCCCCGCCCACCGCCGCGGCGAAAACCGCCACCGCGGGGAAACCCGTCGACTCCACCGGCCTGGCGGAGCCAGCCGCGCTCCTCCAGCTCCACCACCTGGTGCTGGTTCCACGCCAAGTTCGGCCACGAAGCTCGGCGGTGTCATCCGCCGTGCTCCTTCAACGGGTCGGGAAACGCCCGGGCCGGCGCTCAATTGTGGCGATGAGCGCCGGCCGTTCGAGCAGCCTGCTGTTCATAACGGACACCTTCTCCGGGCGCCGTTACCTGTGCGACACGGGAGCACAGGTGAGTGTCATTCCCGCCGGCATGTCAGACAAGCACGCCGCGGGTGGGGGCCCCGCGCTGCTTGCCGCGAACGGGACGCCCATCCGTACGTACGGAAAACGCTGCCTCTCTCTGCGGTTTGGAGGGCAGGTTTTCCGATGGACGTTCGTCACCGCCGACGTGCCCATGGCACTGCTTGGCGCGGACTTCCTGTGCGCTAATGGGCTCCTGGTCGACGTCAAGCGCAGACGGCTTGTCCAGGCCGAGACGTTCAGCTCGCTCGCATGTGCGTTGCCCAGCTCAACGAGCGGCTTGCCGAACGATTCGGTTCCGGCCACGTTGGTCTGTACGCTTCCGGCAGCGGACGCATTCACCCGCCTCCTCGCCGGTTTCCCGGCCCTCACGCGGCCCACCTTTTCGGCGGGGGCCGTCAAGCACGGGGTGGCCCATCACATCCCCACCGTCGGGCCACCGGTCTACGCCCGGGCACGCCGCCTCGAGCCGACGAAGCTGGCGGTGGCAAAAGCGGAGTTCGCTACCCTGGAGCGACTCGGCATCGTTCGGCGCTCAGAGAGCGCTTGGGCGTCGCCGCTGCACATCGTGCCGAAGCCCGGCGGGGGATGGCGACCGTGCGGGGACTATCGCCGTCTCAATGACGCCACGACTCCCGACCGCTACCCCGTCCCCCACATTCAGGACTTTTCCGCCCGTTTGGCGGGCAGGTCCTTCTTCTCGAAGGTGGACCTCATACGCGGCTACCATCAGGTCCCCGTCAGGCCGGAGGACGTCCCGAAGACGGCGGTCATCACGCCATTCGGACTCTTCGAGTTCCTGCGCATGCCCTTCGGTCTGAAGAATGCGGCTCAGGCGTTCCAGCGACTGATGGACAGCGTCCTGCGCGACTTGGATTTTGTCTACGTCTACCTGGACGATATCCTCGTCGCCAGCGCGTCCCGCGAAGAGCACCTACGCCACCTCCGCACGCTCTTCGAACGCCTGGGCCAGCATGGCCTGATTGTGAACCCCGCAAAGTGCCGGTTCGGCGCCGCCACAATCGATTTTCTGGGGCACCGTGTCACCAGGCACGGAGCCGTCCCCCTGCCGGCCAAGGTGGAGGCGGTGAAGGGGTTTCCGCGCCCCCGCACGATCAGAGGGCTGCAGGAGTTCCTGGGCATGGTGAACTTTTACCATCGGTTCCTGCCCCGTATCGCCCAGCTCCTGCGCCCCCTGCACGAAGCTCTCCGAGGTAAGCCGGGCAAAGGCGACGTTACCTGGACTGAGCAGATGCACACGGCGTTCACGGGCGCGAAGCTCGCCTTGGCTAACGCCACCATGCTCGCGCACCCGGCGCCCGATGCACCGATCGCCCTCACCACCGATGCCTCGGACTACGCGGTGGGCGCGGTGCACGAGCAATGGGTGCGTGGAGCTTGGCAACCGCTGGCGTTCTTTAGCCGGCAGCTTCGCCCGCCCGAACGCCGTTACAGTACCTTCGACCGCGAGTTGCTCGGACTTCACTTGGCGGTCAGGCACTTCCGCCATCTGCTCGAGGGCCGGGCGTTCACTGCCTTCGTCGACCACAAGCCGCTGATCTTCGCGATGGGCAAGGTCACCGAGCCGTGGTCGGCCCGGCAGCAGCGTCACCTCTCGGCCGTGTCCGAGTACACGACGGACATCCAGCACGTCGCGGGGAAGGACAACCCGGTGGCGGATTGCCTTTCCCGGGCCGTCGCCCACGCAGTCCACCTCGGCATCAACTATGCCCGGATGGCAGCGGACCAGGCCGCTGACCCCGACGTCCAGGCCTTGCGGACCGCCGTCACGGGCCTCCGCGTCACCGAGGTGCCGTTCGACG
Organism: Myxine glutinosa; assembly: GCF_964187855.1. Lineage (NCBI taxonomy): Eukaryota > Metazoa > Chordata > Myxini > Myxiniformes > Myxinidae > Myxine > Myxine glutinosa. The sequence continues at coordinate 208,828,260 of NC_136262.1, read as the reverse complement.
GCGCGGGCGCAGCCCTCTTGTGCGACGTCTCCCTCGGGCGTCCTCGCCCCATTGTGCCCGCGGGCTGGCAGCGCCAGGTGTTTGACGCCATCCACGGCCTGTCCCACCCGGGCGCGAGGGCCTCCCAAAGGCTGATCGCCGACAAGTTCGTCTGGCATGGCCTCCGGAAGGCCGTCCGCGGCTGGGCCAGGACATGCCTCGCGTGCCAGCGTGCCAAGGTGCACCGGCACACCCAGGCCCCGTTGGCCCCGTTCACGGTGCCGGAACGCCGGTTTGACCACGTCCACGTGGACCTGGTGGGACCTCTGCCCCCCTCGCGGGGTTTCACCCACGTCCTCACCATGGTGGACCGCACCACCCGGTGGCCGGAGGCCGTGCCCTTGGCGTCGACAACGGCGGCCGATGTCGCGCAGGCTTTCATCGCCACCTGGGTCGCCCGGTTCGGCGCCCCCTCAGACATCTCATCCGACCGCGGCCCCCAGTTCACCTCGGAGCTCTGGGGGGCGGTTGCGCAGGGGCTCGGGGTCCGGCTGCACCGAACCACGGCCTACCACCCCCAGGCTAACGGCCTGTGTGAGCGATTTCACCGCTCATTGAAGGCCGCGCTCCGGGCCACCCTCCGCGACGGCGGCTGGGTCGACAGGCTCCCCTGGGTCCTGCTGGGCCTCCGGACGGCGCCCAAGGAGGACCTGCGCGCATCCGCGGCGGAGTTGGTCTTCGGGCAACCGCTGCGGGTGCCGGGCGAGTTCCTCCCCGACTCCACGGCACCATGGTCCGCGGCACAGCAGCGCTCCGCTCTGCAAGAGACCGCCCAGAGGTTCGCCCCGGTGCCAACGGCATGCCACGGGCACCCACCGGCGCACGTCGCCCCGGAGCTTCGCACGGCGGAGTACGTCTTCGTCCGCCACGATGCCCATCGGACACCACTGCGGCCCCCGTACGACGGGCCTTTCCGCGTGCTGGAGACCGGGGCGAAGCACTTCACCCTGGACATCGGCGGTACTCCTGACCGCGTTTCGGTAGACCGCCTCAAGCCGGCCCACCTCGATGTGGACCATCCACCGCCACGCCACCCCCCGGTCCTGCACCCATCCCAGGAGCAGCCAGGGGCATCCCACCTGGCATCCCTGCACCCCGGACGCCGCCGATCGCCAGGGGGCGCTTCGGCCGGGTCATTCGTCTGCCCCGCAAACTGGCCCTCCATGTGCGCGGGAATTCTGGGGGGGCGCGTGTGGCGGACACAAAAGCCCACTGGCGTGGTGACATCATTCCACGCACCAAGTGGGCGGTGGCCACGTCCGAGTGGTAGGCGTGGCCTCATGAGAGACACCGGGCGCCCAGCCCGGAGCGGTACAGTGTTACAGTGTAGTCTTGAATAAAGGCGTTTATATGTTACCGCTTGTCCGCTTCCTCCTTGCTCACAAGCAGCGCGCGTAACGCCGCGCTTTACTAGAATAAATAATAAACGTGCAGTATAAGCACAAAAAGGCTTACAAAGCGTCGTCGAAGCCGGTAGGCCGCACCCAAAATGGGTCCGCTCTCAAACCTCTCTCTCTTGAAGACAAAGGTATAGGAAGGATGAAAAACAAAATGCCAAAGTACACAGGATGGAAAGGAGAGGGAGGGGGGGGGCAGGGGAGGGCAGGAGAGGAGGAAAACTCACAAAGAACTCGCTACACCACAGAGCAGTTGCTCACAGCCGCCATGACGCCACGCCCAACACACGAACGGCCAGCAGGGGGCGCGAGAGAGAGAGAGAGAGAGAGAGAGAGAGAGAGAGAGACAGAGAGAGACTTTTGACTTTTCTTCCCCTTTATTACAAGGAAAACAAGTTTTACATGGTGAAGGATGTTTGTACAGGCATCAAAAGAAATAACCAGGAAAGGAAGGGGTAACAAAGAAGCAATACTTTAGATTTAGAAATTGATTGTTAGAACACCACCAACCATACCACATAAGGATTGTTTCGCACACCACCGGTTTTTAAATAAAGCAGGATCTTGAGTTTCAAACTCAAAAAGAACACGCGATGTAACCAATGCTTTAAAAACAGTTAAAACGTCATCAGCTAAAACGTCAGTGTTCTGCAGTTTTCGTTTCCTCGATAAATAAATGGCAAGTTTTGCCTCAGAACACAGAAAGTTTGCTAAAAGACATTCATTTTTACATTGATACAAGACATTAAAACCAAATATGAAAACACAATGTGTAAAAGTCAAGCCGAGCCCCCGGATCACACGTGACAGGATTCTAAAAAGCGAGGCCAACCTTGAACATTCAATGAAAATGTGAAAAATGGTCTCTGGGGTGTCGCAAAAGGGGCACAATTCCGAGTTTTCAGGACATATACGGTGGGACAGGATGTTGCAAGGCAGGATATGGTGCGCTAACCGCCATTGTAGGTCACCCGAGCGCTTGACAGTAGGTTCTTTGTACATCACCTGCCAGTTTATTGTTGTGAAACGGTTAGCTTGAAGCAGCGCTCGCCAATGAGCTTGTGGCTCTGCAGGTTTGCCAGGAAAAAGAGTGAGAACACATAGATTGTACACTGAGGATTTCTCCATCTGGTTAAAGTGCCTAAAACTTTGAAATAAAATTAAAAGATTTGGGAAAGGACATTGGGATCGATGGAGGGCATCTTCTATGTCTGGGTCCCATTTTAACCCGGTTTGCTTAAAGGTCCGTAAAATCACAGAGAAAATTCTGCCAATGACTCTGATGGACCTCACACTGGTGGCCACGGCAATGTCAGCAGCTGGCTTCCATCTATGTACAAAGGGGTTCCTGAGGTGTTTTACTCTGGTAACGCCGACATCAATAAACTTTTGCATAAAAGATCTGTCACTACAGACCCCATCAAAAAAAGAATTTAAAAATATTGGTTCATTTAAAAACATCTGAAGGGAGTAAGCACTGGTGTCGCGGCGAAAAGAAACAGCCTGCCACGCTTCCAGCATGCTTCGGTAGAACAACGGGACCGATGTCATATCCACGTGCTTCGCGTCGAGAAGAAAAAGCTCGTCACCATAGCCAAGTTTCACAGCTTGCTTAAGCAAACAATGGGCAAAGGCTTTCCATGGGACGTCGGAGTATAGAAGCCTTCGTACTGAAAGGAGGCGAAAAGCCATCACTTTGCTCGTCACATCTATTAGCCCCTGTCCACCTTCTGCAGTCGGCAGGCTTAGTATTCCCGGCCGGAGCCAGTGCTTTCCCCCCCAGAAAAAATCTACAAAAGAGCTTTGAAGTTTTTAAAGGATAAAACCTGGGGCCTGCAGTGCTTTGAAAACATGCCAGAGCATTGATGCCGCGAGATTATTAATGACCAGAGTACGACCCCGGAAGGAAAGCTGCCTCAATAGTCCCCTCCATTTTATCAACCGCTGCTCAGTTCTGGTAATCAGCGACTCCCAGTTTTTTGAAATAAAATCTTGAGTTCCAAGAAAGACACCGAGGTAGTGTATTCCTTCATTGGTCCATACAAGCTGCCCTGGTAGGGTTGGAGGGGGAGTTTCATTCTGTGGACCTAAGTAAAAAGCTTTGCTCTTTTCCCAATTAACTTTAGTCGAGCTTGCCAGGCTGAATTCCTCGACAGACTCAACCAGAGCGCGAACATCGTCATCGGAGTACACAATTGCGCAGAGGTCATCCGCATAAGCAATGGTCTTTACGGGATTTTCTAACGGCAGAGGATAAAACCCTTGTAGCCGTGTGCGTAAACGATGTAGTAAAGGTTCAATTGATAGGGAGTATAGAAGGCCAGACAGGGGTCACCCTTGACGAATACCCCTGGTAACAGGGAAAGGCTGACTTAAGATGTTGTTTACTTTGAGCAAGCTAAAAATATTATTATACAATATTTTGATATAACAAATAAAATTTTCCTTAAAACCAAACCCCCGTAAAACAGCAAAGAGATAAGAGTGATCAATCGTGTCGAAAGCTTTTTCTTGGTCTAAAAACACCAGACCAACATTTCTATGTTCAGCAATACAAATGTCGATCATGTCACGTACAATAAAAATGCTATCGTGTATTGTCCTTTTAGGAATGCAATAGGATTGATCGGGGTGTACAATCTCCCCAATCAGAGGTTTGAGGCGGTTGGCAAGAACTTTTGAAAAAATCTTGTAGTCCGTGCAGAGGAGCGAAATGGGACGCCAATTTTTAAGCTGCTGGAGGTCTCCTTTCTTAGGTATGAGAGCAAGTATAGCCCTGCGACAGCTGATTGGTAACAAGCCTGTTCGTAGGCTATCAACTAAGAGGTCAAGCAACTCAGGTCCCAACAAATCCCAGAAGGTTTTGTAGAACTCTGCAGGGATTCCATCAAGTCCAGAAGCTTTACCTGTGGGCAAAGTTTGCAAAGCAGTAAAGAGTTCGTCAAGAGTCACTTCCTTGTCAAGTTGTTGACATGCAGGTTCGGACAAGGTGGGCAAAGAAGTGGTTAAGGAACGAATCATGTCTTCTTTAGTGTTTCTGGCACAATACAAGTCAGAGAAGTATTGTTTTGTCAAGCTTCTAATGTCTTTTGGATCGTGTGTTGTTCGGCCTCCTGGTGCCTGCAGCGAAGTTATTTGCTGGTTTCTCTTTTTTCGTGCTTCCAAAGCAAAGAAAAACTTGGAAGGAGTATCAATAAAGCTGTAGTTCTCCATTCGTAGCCTTATTAGAGCCCCTCTGGCTTGTTTTGCGCAGAGTTGAGCAAGGAGTGCTTTCTTCGTTGCTATTAGAGAACTAGTCCTTTCGGCACTGGGAGCTGGAAGGCTTGACTGGAGAGACAATATTTCTTTGGCAATTAGAGATTGCAGCGCAGATTCATTCCTTGTACAAAAGGAGCTATATTGCTGGCAAAAGGTCCTAATATGGGTTTTCGCATTGTCCCACCATTGTGTGAGGCAGGAGTAGGAAGGCTTCCGTAGTAGTAAAGCTTCCCAAAAGGCTCGGAAGGCGACAGGAAAAGCGTCATCTTGCAGAAAACTCACATTGAAGGTCCAATGGGCAGTGCCACGATTTCGAACCGGGGAGAGTATATGAAGAACAACCATGTGATGGTCCGAAAAACCACTTGGGGTGGTGTCAACATGGTCTATAACATTTAGAGAGTCATTATTGATGTAAAATCTGTCTAGCCTTGCAAGAGATAACCGGCCATTTGCACATCGGCACCACGTGTATTGCCGTGCAGATGGGTTCTGGAGTCTCCATACATCCATAAGGGAGAATTTGGACAATGCTCTCTTTAAGGGTGTTGTACTTGATGGGTGGGGCTCTTCTCCATTACGATCAAGGGTGGGATACAGTGTGCAATTAAAGTCCCCACACAGACAAACAAGACCATCAAAATCAAGGTGTGTGAGGGACATTTCTAACTGTGTGAAAAAAGCTAATCTTTCTGTGCTCGTGCTGGGTGAATATACATTTATTAAAGTGTGTTTGTAACCATTATAAAAGAAATTAACTGAAACTAAATGCCCTTTAATAATCTCCTTAAAAGTGACATTTTCAGGACAGAAAGAAGGATTTAAATAAATAGCCACTCCAGCACTAGGACAGGTCAAGCTACTAAAGAACCACTGTCCTTTCATGATGCGAGTCCATTCGCTCATGCACGAAGAGCTACATCTTGTCTCTTGCAAAAGAGCAACATCGAAATGTTTTTGCTCGACAAGCAACTTTACCTGAGCTTTACGCAGGGGTGAACGTCCCCCGTTTATATTTAAAGTTACAACAGAGAAGGTCATGGTGTAGGTAGGGAAGATTTATCATGTACAGGGAAGTTGGGGTGTGCTTGTAGCTCTTTCCGAGCTTTCAATACACACTTTCTAAGGCGAAAAACTTGTGACTCAGTCACACCAAGTTGTTCAGCCTTAAGGAGGAGACGTCTTGAGGAGTTAAAAAAACCAGACAGGTTCGGGAAGAAGGTTATAATTTTGACCTTTTTCTTTCGAAAGGTGTCCTGAAGAAACTTTAGAATTTCCGTGGGTGATAAATCATCATCACCCTCCAGTTCCTTGGCTATTGCTGGGTCATTCCAGACCTCGCTACTAGCACTAGAGGCAAGCGACGAGGCCCCATCTGAGTCGTAATCCGAAAGGTCTTCATTTTTTTTCCCACACACCGAAACTGATGCTCTCATAACGGGAATATCGTCTTCTACTAAAGGGGCAGCTGTTTCCACAGCGGGAGTTTTAAAAACCGTAACAGGGATTAACGTTTTTATATCAGAGGCTTTGCACTCTCCTTCTTGGGCTGCTACTTCTTCTGCCTCCATTACCTCAGACACTTCATCGTCAGCAGGGCGCGGGACGAGAGCAGGTTTGTGGTTCTTGACTTTAGTTTCAGTAACCGGGGTGGTTACCACAACATCTTGGGGCATTGCGCTTGGTCCTTGTTCATGAGAGGAATGAACGGAAACGTCTTCTTCCATTTCAGCAAACACACTGAACCTATTCTGCAGCAGAAGACCAGCTGCAGGAGCTTCTGTTTCTAAAAAAGAAACATTACGTTCATTCGACGGCGCTATCTTTTTCGAAACGCTCGCCTGTATGTCCTCATTACCGCTTCCTCTTTTATAACTCCTCCTGGAGGACACGGTAGTAAAACCCGCGTCATCAGCCGGTGAATTATCGATTTCCGCGCTCGAATGTGAAGGCTGATCTGCCGTCCCAGACGCGTCATTATCATTGCGAAGATCGACATTTGGTTCTGTCCGTCTAGATGTGCCACTAGGATCGGCATTTGTTCCTGACTGTCTAGATGTGCCACCGGATATACACTTCGGACAAGCACCTTTTAAATGTCCGAAGGCACCACACGTGAAACACGTCATTGTCTCTGTTGCGATGTACATTCGATAATTTCGATTTTCAACGACCAACGTAGCTGAGGCATTGAGCGATTGAGCATTGTTTTTTTAACACCATGTAACAGTGCCGCCGGAAGGACATGATATGGCGGACTGTAGAATCCGAACGCAAACGGAAGGGAATCATGGAGATTTTTGACACCACGGTGCCAAACTGTGTTAAAACGGACAAAATCTGTTCGTTTTTAACAAAAGGCGGTAAATTAGATAAAGTGATTTTCACCGCCGGTGAGTCCAACATACTAACGTTAACGAAAATATCTGGCGGTAAGGACAAACCAGTTTCAACCGCCTGAGCGACATAGCGCTCCTCGGAAAGAAAAACAACAACTCGTTGGTTCATCTTTGAAGCTGCTAACACATTTTCAAAACCAACGAGTTCACCCAAGCCCATCACGACGTCATCGACCCGAACCCCGTCGGGTGGGCTAACTATTACCCCATTTTTACGAGTAAGTGACTCGTAAATGCTGTTCTGCAAACGACTGTGTGCCATAGCGATAAATGAACCAAAACTAAGGAAATATTTGAAAAAGCAAAACAAAATAGAACCTATCGCAAGCAAAGCCTGCAGGCGAAGGTAAAAAGAAAAGAAATAGAATAAGGGAGCCGAAAAACGACGATAATAAGGAACACGGCAAGCAGAGCACAGGCCCGAAGAACACAAGGTTCTTTAGGACTCGCACCAAACTCACCATGCGTGCTCTCTTTCTCTCTCTTGTCTCAACAAAGAAGGAAAAACACGGGGAAAACTTCACAAACACGTACAAGGACACAGAGGGAGTGAAAAGGGGGATGGGAAAGGCAACAACACAACACAGTACTCACAGCTCCTCACACACAGCAGCCATGATTGCCACACCCCCGCACGACTCACCAACGACCAGCAGGGGGCGCGAGAGAGAGAGAGAGAGAGAGAGAGAGAGAGAGAGAGAGAGAGAGAAAGAGAGAGAGAAAGAGAAAGAGAAAGAGAAAGAGAAAGAGAAAGAGAAAGAGAAAGAGAAAGAGAAAGAGAAAGAGAAAGAGAAAGAGAAAGAGAAAGCATTAATTTTTGACTTTTGAAGTCCTTTTATTATCAAAATAATACAAAAAAATGTATTTATATCTTTACACCAATCATAAATACATGAAAAAGCAATGAAACGAAAAGGTTACAGAAGTATTACGGCACACAATTTGCCAAAATAAACCATTAACTTTATACAACCTACAAAAATATTACCAGTTGGTTCTCACGAACCTCACACAACCCTTCATGACACCAAGTATTGGTGAATTCATCAAGATTGCTTGCATCCTTATAGAAACAAAACTCTAGTTTAAGTCTTGCTGACACGAGGGCACTGAAAAACAACATTACATTGCATTCCCCGGCAGGTTTACCGTTCAATTTCTCCCTTCTTGAGAGATATATTGCCAGCTTGGCTGTTGCGACAAGAAACCTCATTAACATATTTTCCTTGCTTGACTTGGCATTAAAGCCGAAAATAAAAGAATGCAACGAGAAAACAACCTTCATTCTGTGTGCCACAAGATTAAACCACCGAAACAAAGGAACCAATCTCACACAATTAATGAAGGCGTGGAACACGTCCTCCGTACATATGCAGAATGGGCAACGTGTGGATGTAGGAGAGAAATGGTTGATTAACTTATTGGAGGGGACTATCCAGTGGATCAGTCTCCATTGGAGATCACCAGATCTTTTACTTATGAGCTTGCTATACATGGAGTTCCATACAGGTTCAGAGGGGGGTCCCACAGGCAACAGTCTCTTCCACCGGATTATTCCATTTAGCGGCGTATCCCCCAGCAGTAACTTGACACATGACTTGTATAGCTCTTTACTGCTAGTCTCTTGAAAGGGGCTTATCCCCATGCTAACCGGGGGTAAGTCTTCCAACTTGAAGTGCACCAGTAACCCAGGAAAAACCCACTCATCGTGCAATGGTTCGAGCTCGTGGGACCAGCATACTCTCAGCCGTACCCCTATTCGTATCACCTCTCTCAACACTTTTGCAGTCACTCTTTCGGACCGAATTCCTGCTAGCTCGGCTACTTCTCGAGCTGATTTCCACCCGCAACCTGAAACTTGCCGGAGGTGCCATACTTTTGTGATGCCGGCAATTATGAAATGCTGGCAGAGGTCCCTACTTTTGGGTATGTTTGGGAAAAGCCGATTGCAGAACAAAGGCTCTTGTGCAAACATATGGATGTCGTAGTTGTCTTCTTGATGGCACACTGTGAGGTTCTGCCAAGCATTCAACACACTCTGATAAAAAACAGGAAGAGGAGATGTGTCAACTTGTTGAAGCAGGACCAAGAAACATTCGTGGCCATATCCCAGCCCACCAGCTTGCCGCAAAATGTGGGTGGCCAAAACATGGTTTGGTAATTGTTCTTTCACCAAAAGTTTTTGCACAGTGCATAGCCGAAAGGCCATTATGCGGCTCCTGATGTCGACCATACTCTGGCCACCCTTGGCCAATGGACGGCATACAACGTTTGGCCGTAACCAGTGATGCCCTCCCCAAAAGAACTCCAACAGTTGCCTTTGCACTTCCTTCACCAAGCCTTCTGGTGGTTGCAGGCAGATGAATCTGTGCCACAAGAAGGAGGCGACGAGGTTCTTGACTACCAAAACTTGGCCCTTATACGAAAGGTGAGGCAGGGCTCTCCTCCATCTACTCAATCTCTTTTTTACGCGTTCAGCGACACCTTCCCAGTTTTTCTGGCCGTACTGTGGGGATCCAAGGAACACTCCAAGATAGCGAACACCTCCATCCACCCACTTTAAACTTGCAAGAAGGTGTATTGGTGGGTCTTGCGCCATTCTAGATGCACTGTCCCTGACAGAGGGAACCCATAGCGCTTTGCTCTTTTCCCAGTTGCACTTCAACGAGGAAGCTAAACCAAACAAATGTAGGCACTTAGCCAGAGCTGCAATGTCGTTATTGTTTTTAACAATGATTGCAACATCATCAGCATACGCCGATACGACAACTGGAGGATGATCAGGAGATATACTCATTCCAGAAACGTTATTCCTTAGTAACACGAGAAGTGATTCCATTACAAGGGTGAACAGTAAGCCGGAGACAGGGCAACCTTGCCTTACCCCCCTTTGAACCTGTATGGGAGAACAAAGCTCATTGTTCACCTTAACTAAACTGAATATATTGTTGTACAATAAAGCAATATAAGTTCTGAAATTATCTCCAAATCCACAGGCTTCAAGCACATGATTCAAAAAGACATGATCGATGCCATCAAAAGCCTTTTCTAAATCAAGAAAAATTATACCAAAGTCATTCTGCACACAGTTGCCATCTATGAGATCTCTAATGAAAAATATGTTATCATACGTAGATCTACCTGGAATACAATAACTCTGATCAGGGTGAAACAAATCGCAAATTACCCTTTTAGCTCGATTCGCCAGAACTTTTGAAAGGATTTTATAATCAGTGCATAGTAGAGAAACAGGTCTCCAATTCTTCATTTGTCGCAAATCACCAGCCTTTGGAAGAAGGGACATCACCGCTCTTCTCAAACTTAAAGGCAATTCTCCATGAGTCAGTGATGATTCAAGAACATGCATCAGTTCTGGACCTAATAGTTCCCAAAATTCCACATAAAATTCAGCCGGCAGACCATCGATTCCAGGGGCTCTTCCCGAGTCCATTCCAGCCAGGGCTTGCGTTAACTCCTCGAGCGTAATTGGCGAGTCCATATCCAGCCGCTGTGACTCGGTTAACGAGGATAGGTGATAGGTTAAAAGTCTCATTGTTTCATCACAAACTACCTGTTTTGAAAACAGTTTGGAAAAGAAGTCTTGAACACATAACCGTCTGTCTCTGGGATTTACAACGACAGCTCCGCCAGGATTAATTACAGAAAAAATGTTCTTGGGTGCTTTACTGACAGAGTCCAGACGAAAAAAAGCTTTACTAGGGGTATCTAAAACCTTTAAGTTCTTAACCCTTAGTCTGAGCAACAACCCTGCTGCTTTCTCCTGGATTAACTCTCTCAGCTGAGTCTTCTTTTCTAGTAATAACTGGAAGTTTCTTGCATTATTCTTTTTAGCAAGTTTACCTTCGAGCTGTACAATGTCAGCTTCCAAACAAGTCATTATTATATTCTTAACATTTGTAATGTTTGCTCTAAACTGTTGACAAAACACCCGAATCTGGGCTTTCGTATTGTCCCACCAAAGATTAACTGAAGAAAAAGAGGCCTTTCTTTGGATTTGATTAGCCCAGAAAACTTGGAAGGCTTCTTTAAATAGACCATCTTCTAGAAGACTGGTATTAAATTTCCAGTATGCACTTTTATTTATTGACTGAGGAAAAAGAAACCCCATGGTTACTAAATGATGGTCTGAGAATATTGACGGAAAATAATCTGGAGAGACTATAGCGTTTCTAAAAGGTGAGTTTATATACCATCGGTCGAGTCTCGCCGCAAAGGACACTCTTCCTCTGGTGATGCGGCTCCAGGTGAACTTAGGTTCATTGGGGAAAAGTACCCTCCATACATCTAGCAAACCCACCCGAGAAAGGAAAAGGGATAAATCAATACATGATTCGGGATGAGGTTCTGCCGAGTTCCTGTCCAATACAGGTTCAAAGGTACAGTTGAAATCACCCCCGATACACACACATTGGTTTAGATCAACTGTCTGCAGGTGATTAATCACAGACGCAAAGAAAGCTTTCCGTTCTGTGCTCTCACTTGGTGCGTACACATTGAATAATGTGAAATGGAAATTATTAACCTCCAGTTCAAGAGAGCTGAATCGGCCTTTAATGATCTCCTGGAAGAGGATTGACTCAGGTACTAGCCCTGGTCGAAGTACGAAAGCAACACCTGCCGAAAGGGAAGACAGGTTGCTAAAAAAGCACTGTCCCCCAAAAACGCGACACCAATCATATTCTACGTTTTGGGTGATGTGCGTTTCCTGCAGTAAAAGTACATCGACATTTTTGCGCCGAAACAAACTTTGCACTTGAGCTTGGCGGTTTGGGTTTGCACCTCCACCGTTAATGTTCAAGGTGCCAAAGGTAATTTGCTTCATTCCTTATCAAAAGGTTTGATTGGGTGTTGCGAAATCTCAAGACTGGCTTTTGTAATAAATTTCCTGAGTCGGTGAAATTGTGACCTTGTTAGTGGAAATTCTTTGCCCTTTCTTGTTATTTCCTTTGCTGATTGAATGAATGAACCTAAATCAGGAAATGTATCCCTGATAACTACATTTCGCTGTCTGTAGGTTTCATTCAGAAAGGAGAGTACGAGTTGAGGAGATATCATTGGCTGACTCAATTGAGACTGAGACAACTCGGGCACCTCGTCATCCTCATCAGATTCCGACAAGTCTGACAAGGTCCCTCCAGGATCGAGGATGTCGGCCTCCGTGGTCACTATGGGAATTGTCAGTATCTCTGGGGATTCGCTGGAGAGCTCCACTGTGCAATCCACGATGCCATGGTGATATTTCTGCTCGTCAGAAGTTGAAGTCTCGGTTTCATCCTCTTGTGGAGCACAATCTTCCGAATCGATGAGTGACTCGGTAACACAGTTTTGAATCTGCATCGGTGGAGCAGCACTGTGGAGGGATGAGTCAGTCACTGTCTGCTCGTTCACAGTGACTGATGTCAATGATCGTAATGGTTCGTTCGAGGGTTTATCAACGTATTCAGCGTTGCAACTTATTTCACCCATATAGCAATTTGCGTCCACAGAGTTTGTACACAAACTTTCAGACATATTATCCTCAATTGCAGCACCCGATTCACCATCCTTTTTTTCAAACCCGATGGAAGCATGAGGAACACATTGAGGTGTGTGTTCAGCTACACTGGCCTTCTCCAATACCACCTTTTTTGGATTACTGGTAGAAAAATTATCAACTGACGCCCTTCGTTTTTTAGAACCAATAATAGGGTCCTCCTCCATTCCTTCACTACATGAGGGAATCGCAGCAAAGGTTGTGCGAGTTGGGGTCGCTTTGGTTTCTGTGACAGGAAGTGAAGTGCGATCGTTTTCTCGACTCGGGATATGCCCATCGATGCTGCTATTGTTCGTCTCACTGCAGGAGGGAACAGCAGGAACCGGCAAACTCACAGGATTAACTCCAGTCGGTTGAATAGGAACACGAGTATTATCATTTTTACAATCGGTGTATGCGTGGCCATTTTCCCCACACTTTGAACACGAAACCTTGGGACAAAAACGTTTAACGTGACCAAAGGCTCCACAGTGAAAGCACGTTAGTGAGGCTGACGAGGCGTACATTTGATACTCCCGATCGTCGGATTTTACTTTAAATGAAATATTTAACCCTGTATCATCACCACGATCGGGAAGTACCATGTAAACTTGGCGACGGAAACTCATAACGTGTTTTATCCTCTCGTCTCGGCTCTTCAGAGGGATCATGGACATTCTCGACACAGCTGTTCCATAACGAGAAAGGACTGACATTAGTTTGTCGTTTGATATAAATGGTGGTACGTTTGATACAACGATTTTCATCGCTGGAGTATCCATGGGGGATGCTAACATAAAAACACCACCTTCTGTGGTTAAACCTGCACTCACGACGTCGTGAACAAAGTTTTCTTCGGACAGGAAAATAACAACTTTTTGATTCATTCGTGAGGCAGCTCGGACATGTTCGCACCCGATTATTTTCCCCACTGCGAGTACCACATCCTCAGTGAGGACTCCTTCTGGTGGAACACACACAAATGCATGCTTCCTCATTAGGCTATCGAACGCCTCTAACCGAGAGCGTGCATTCGCCATACCAGCGAATTCAACACCCCCCACTTGTCCGAACCGGACAAGAAGGTATCAAACCTAAATAATCGAACTAAAGTAAGTAATAAACGTGCATTATAAGCACAAAAATGGCTTACAAAATGCCGTCGAAGCCAGTAGGCCGCACCCAAAATGGGCCCGCTCTCAATCCTCTCTCTCTCGCAGACAAAGGTGTAGAACGGATGAAAACAAAATGCCAAAGTACACAGGATAGGAAGGAGAGGGAGGGGGGGCAGGGGAGGGCAGGAGAGGAGGAAAACTCACAAAGAACTCACTACACCACAGAGCAGTTGCTCACAGCCGCCATGACGCCACGCCCACCACAAACGGCCTGGAGAGAGAGAGAGAGAGAGAGAGAGAGAGAGAGAAGAAGAAGAGAAGAGAAGAAAAAAGAAAAAAAGAAAAGAAAGAAAAGAAAAGAAAAGAAAAGAAAAAGAAAAAGAAAAAGATGGAAGATGGAAGATGGAAAGGTCGGGGTGGAGAGAGAGACATGTGGGAGAGAGAGCGAGGGGTCGCGAGAGGTTGCAAGGTACAAGTTGGCATTTGCAGCTTCGCCATGTGTGCCAACTGCCAATAAACAAACCTTTCTTGTTTTTTCTTGAAACATTTTTTTGCCTCACAAACCTTAACGGGAGTTCCCCGAATCCACCGTGATTGGTTTCATTGAAATCCGTTTACCTGTTCTCAAGTTATAGCACAACAGACAGACATGGCTCCTTTTATAATATAGATAATTATCATTATAATTATTATTGTTATTATTACTACTCTTACTTTACCTTCATGTTTCAATGTCCAAGTTGTTGACCCCCCCCCCCCCCCCCCACCCCAACCACCTTTCCAACCCCCAGACTTTGGAAATCATTCCCTTTTCCCATTCCCCCCATTACCCCCTCTCCTATTCCTCCATTTCCTCCCTAAAAACCCCACTGACATGGTTTGCCACTTGTTTCTAATGAATTATCTTCTTTTCCCATCACTTAGTCCGCCTGCAACACCCCTCCACACTCCATTAACTTGATTAATTAATTGGTAATAATTGCAATCATGTTTCCCATAGTAATTAAGATGTAAGGCTATTACATTGTCTGCTATTAAAGAAACGGTGATGAATAACAAATGCGCTTCCCATAGACTTGCTGTACTCCAAACATAGGATTATCATTGGGCTTAGTAAGAAAATGGCTAACTTGACAAGATAGATTGAGTTACATGATTGTAATCAAGTCTTACAATGAGGTTTGGCAGGTATCCGAAATTACCTTGATAATTGCGTTCTGTGATATTACTGACATGAGTCATACAAGGAGAACTCTTTTCCTCACTCGGTATAAGGTCTAATAAATCAACGCAGGTTATATGATACTTCTTGGGATCTCCGGATACCTCTTTATTACCTCCGTCACCGATGGTCACGTTTTTACCTGCGCCACCAAAGGTGGATGGAGGTGATGTTTTCACCCCTGTCTGTCTGTCTGTTTGTTTGTCCGTTTGTTTGTGAACAAGATATCTCAAAAAGTTGTGGACGGATTCAGACGAAATTTCGTACAGAGGTAGCGGATGTGACAAGGACGAAATGATTAGATTTTGGTGAAGATCCGGCTAGGAGAAGTTTTTAAGTGATTCTTCACCATTGGGAGACAGGGCCAAAAACTATACATAGCAGGATATCTCAAAAGGTTGTGGGCGGATTTGGACGAAACTTGGTGGACCGGTTGTGTGTCTGACAAGGAAGAATCTGTTCGATTTTGGTGAAGATCCGGATTCGGATCCGGCTACTAGAAATTTTTAAGTGATTCTTCACCATTGGCAGTTTGGGCCAAAACGATACATAGCAGGATATCTCAAAAAGTTGTGGACGGATTTGGACGAAACTTTGTGGACAGGTTGTGCGTGTAACAAGGAAGAATCGATTCGATTTTGGTAAAGATCTGAATATGGATTCAGATATGTGAATTATTTAATTTTTAAGTGATTCTTCACCATTGGGAGATCGGCCAAAAAACGATACATAGCAGGATATCTCAAAAAGTTGTGGACGGATTTGGACGAAACTTTGTGGACAGGTTGTGTGTGTAACAAGGAAGAATTGATTCGATTTTGGTGAAGATCTGAATATGGATTCAGATATGTGAATTATTTAATTTTTAAGTGATTCTTCACCATTGGGAGATCGGCCAAAAAACGATACAAAGCAGGATATCTCAAAAAGTTGTGGACGGATGATTTTGATTAAATGTGATTCTGCATTGCGATTTTCTGGTCTACTCTGGGATACAAAACGTAAATTGTTCATCTGGCGGAAGTATGCTCTCTACTGCGTGCCGTTCTAGTTGGGCATGTGCTGATGATATTCGATTGGTCCATCGTTGATTTTCAGGCTACAATGGGTTAGTTGTTCCGGTGTTTGGTTTGTTGTTGGGATATATTACAGCAAATGTATTTTTTACACAATTGTAAACTGCAAAGGTGACATCAAACAGCTCTTGATAATATCTCAAGGCAATTTTGAACAGCTCTTCTGTAATTATAATGCCATAAATTATAACCACTGGAGAAATAGCAGGTGGTTCTATTCCCAAACGATCATGTTTCCAATTTTTGCCAAAAAGATTTTTGGGATGGCAGGATTGCTAAAAGGTTCAGCCAGGGTTTGAATCCCGACCCAGCTATAAAATGTCATACAGGTGTTTCACAGGCAGGGCACTTCATCAATGTCTGTGCCGTCCCTTGGAAAGATGTTGAACGGGCGTCCTGTCTACCAGCATTAGTTGTTGGACATTAAATATCCCACGCTGTCCTTTGCAAAAAGTGGGCGAGCTATCACCAGCACCCTGGCCAAGTTCATGCCGTAACTTACTGAGATTGTTTTGATGTTTTTCATATGCAGCCTGTTGCTGCTGGTTTGCATCATTTATCTGGAAGCCACGTTTGTGCTGCTGATGCAGTGCCCCCAATTACCAATTTGCCAACTGAGCTGGTACTGCAATTTGCCAACCTCAGAAGGATGACAGGCTGAGTCAACCCCCCTGGTGTTAATTTATTGATCAACCGGGATTCAAACTCAGGATCCTAGGATCCCAAGCCGGCACCCTAACTGTTAAGCCAACACCAGGCTCCCAAACGTTGTGCACAGGTCATGGTACATGATCATGATTATGATTATGAAAGTAGTTTCCTTTTTTTAAAGGTTCTAAGGCTCATGAAAGATCTGTTATAAACAGACAGAAATGAGGGAATACCCAAACTGACCAGGTAAACATAACTGGTGATCTTGAGGGAAGTGACGCAACATCGCAGAGCAGTCTGGGTACCAGTGATGCCATCTTGTGACATCGATTTTCAGCATGGCAATTGTCAGCAGGGTAATTAATAAATCTCCTTTCCAATGTGTTTGAACCCACAAGGTTTGTCTGTGCTCTCTCCACCATATGCTGAGAATCAAGCGACGAAGCAACATGTACCATTTTTAGTGTTTGGTATGACGGCTGTATTCGGAAATTGAACCGCCAACCTACCAGGGTTAGAGCAGAGTAACCAGAGCACTAGTAAAAAAAAGGGGGATTGACGGTTATTTCTTCACAGTTTCTGAGAACATTTTAAAACAAATTTCCTGAATTTGAGGCAAAAAAAAACCCTTCTCAGTTTCTTATAGGGGGCGGATCCACATGAGGAGCGCAACCCATGAGACCTTAATGTTCTGATGTATCATAACAAATTTGGTCCATATCGGTAATGTAGTTTTTGAGGAAAATGTTTTAGCGAATATGAGGGATTAGGGGAGGAAGCCTATTCTCCTTTTCCAAGGGAGATACGGCCATGGGGAGCACAGGTCACGATGCCACATGGGTAGTTTGGTCTGGATCCTCTTGTCGTTTTCTGAGAATAAGATTATTGAATGAAATACCAATATTTGGGGCAAAACCCCCCCTTTAACGCCTCTTATCGGGGGAACATTCAGATGCTGAGCACATCCCCATGAGCCCTTGCTGTCCTGATGCATTGTGCCACATTTGGTCCATATCGGCCGGGTAGTTTGTGAGGAGAAGATGTTTTAGTCAAATCTTAACGGACGTATGGCCGGCCGGACCCACTCTGAGGTTATTTCGGAGAAATAACCTAACTAGTGTAAAAGACCCTCTCTAAGTCCTTGAATACCCAGATGGTATTCATATAATACTTGCCCTGCACAGTCAACTTGTTGCGAGCCAACTCTTCTGTTTTGAAGGGGTTTTTTTTCTTTGATCCAATATGGCTGCCAGACCACGTGAGCGATGACATCATAAATTTATATTCTCTAATATAATTGTTGCATAGATCACGCTCAATACATTTCAAACTGATCAGACTAAGCATTTTCCCTGTCGAATTATGACGTCATAATTATGGCACCAAGGACGTCATCGTTAACAACACCTATTCCCCATATGGAGTTCTTTACAATGAGCCACGTTTCAATTTTTTCCATGCAGTGGTTTTGGAGATATAGAGGTGCAACATTTTTCGGTTTTTTCAAGATGGCGCCTGTACCACATGACCTATAACGTCACGATTATCATTAAAATATTTTAAAGGAGGAGGCACTCCTTTGGTGAAAATTTCCTGTCCATCAGACCAACAGTTACTGATTTAAAAAAAACAATAATTGGATAAGTGTTGTATTTGTCGAATTATGATGTCATAACGGAGGCAGCGATGACATCATAATTAACATATCTCATTCCCCATGGGGAGTAGTTGACAATAAGCCAGGTCTTGATTTTTTCCATGGAGCGGTTTCAGAGATATAGATATGCGAAATTTTTCCAAGATGGCGCCTGTACCACGTGATTTATGACATCATAATAATCATTAAAATATTCTACAGGAGGAGGCGCTCCTATGGTGAAAATTTCATGTCAATCGGACAAACGGTTGCCGAGAAAATGAATTTTTAAAATGCAGACACGTACGCACCTGAATGCTTAACCGCGTTTACGCTTCACGAGCGCAGGGTAATAATAGTGATTACAGCAAATCCTCTTGAACTCTCACACTTTATTTTGATCACCTACTTTCTTCAGTTAAAAATAATATACGTGAAAATCAGATCGCGATCACGATGCCTCTACATGCTAAGTCAGTGTTACATACGACATCCACCCTCTGGCCAACGATCCAGCCTCAGGGTAAAACGGGCCACAGAAAAGCTGAACCAACCGGTATGACAGGCCAAATGTACCGGTAATAGCCCATTGAGGTTTATAGCAATGGACCTTCCCCAACTTCCATAAAGAGTTTCATTATCGAACCATTAATGGAGGAAAATCTTATTTAATAAATGCGAATTCGGATCTCACATGAGTAAAATGTACACGATGGGTGATCTTTGGTAAGTACGACAAAATAATTTCAATCCATGAGCAAATGGGATGGCGATAAGATGAATCCCCCTCCCCTGGTTGTCAAACATTACAGTTCTCAGGAACACAGGAAAGTCCGATTTGAACCCACGATGCAGAATTGAGACATCATTAAAAGCACACACACACACAGCCTGAAGATCACAAACACTTGTATAACCTCACGAAATAATTTCCGCTGTTATGATGCAGCTTAGCAACAGTGCATAATGAAAACCTCCGTAGTGTTGTACGAACAAAGCCAATTGGACTTAAATTTGAATTGTGAGTGTGTGTGTGCTTGTGCCGATAATTGGGCGAGGAATACAATAGATATTTCATAGATTGTGAGCATAATTGTGACGTAATAAATGTAATTATCAAAGGTGTGTCGAATTAAGTCGCTCATGACTCACCAATAGGTGGTGAAACTAGTCTGGTGGCTGAGGGGTCGCTCAGCATTGGGATTCTCACGTATGTGTTACTTATGGACGGATATCTGCAGCTGAAGAAGAATCTGATTAGGGTTTGAAACAGAAAAAGGCTTACCTGGTGTAGCTTTTCTTGGTTGCTTTAGGCAGTTTTATTTAGCTGTTGAAGAGCAGGGGCGTTAATTATATAAATACAGGGTGTTGCAAAAACACTTGGGCAACTTTGGTTGTTCATATATTTAGACCCAGAAATGACACAATGATACCATTTGTTTTATATGATACAGAAGCTCATAAAGTTTTCTTTCTTTTCAGGTCTGGTGGTTTAATGTAAAAGAAAATGGCGACTCTACAGGAGAAAGCTCAGTGCGTCAAATGGTTCATCGAGATGAGATCCGACACGTAAGTTCAGCGTAATTACCATATGAGGTTTTTGTTCGGTCTTACACGAGCCTCGATTGGGCATAGAAGAAAAAAATGTGTCATGGCCGAAAAAAAATGGCCGAAATCAGGACGGCATGGCGTTGAAGTCGTGGGGACTTACTCCTGTGGAGGAGGGGTCCAATCGTATGACCGACCATGCATTCTGGCCCTTCGGGGTTAGGATGAATGTGTTTTGATTGATCATGTGCTTCAGCCTTCGGGTGGAGGTGCTTGTGTATGCTCAATTGCTCATGGTCTTGTTGGACTGTGTGCTTTGGCCAAGGGGCTGTTGTCACATCTCTGTATCTGTCTGTCTTTAGTTGTAGCCTGACCTCAGCTGCTTTCTTCACAGCTTCCCATGTTTTATCATCAAACTCTAAGGTTGGTCCCACCAGAAGTTTTGCATATGATGCAGAGGGCCTGGGGTTGATCATGTGGCTCATGGTCTCTGTCACTCCCAGTATCAGTCTCCTGAAACATAGTATACATTTAAGGCATTATAGCGCCACTCCTAAAAGAATACAGCACATATGAAACAAGAAATACAATTGCATATGCTGAAAAGGGGTACATTTAAAAATAATAACAGCAAAATAATGAAATTAATCACACATGACATACAATGGTGTTTTGAAACCTCTTATCAAAGCAGAAAAGTAGTTCAACCCAATGTTTCACAATTTTTTGATATAAAATTTCAAAAATTTAACATGGATTTCACATGAGTGCCCTATTAGTAATCTGAACATTTCCGATCTTGGCTGTTAGGGACATCACAATTATGTAACCTAAACTACAAAAGCCGAGTCTCATGTTATTAGAAATACATTGGAACTCCTTTGAAAATCTTGCAATGAAAGATGAGCCAAATTGGTATAAAAATAGGCCTTTGCGGCATATAATTGGAGATCACCATTTGAGATCCAGAACCTGGAATTTCGTCCTCCATTTCTCCAGGATAAACAGTAGAATTCAGAACCTTCTTGACTTGTTATCTGCAAGAAACATGAACCGACATTTGTGACAGGTGAAAACTCAATCAACTTAATCTTGGAATGGTAACTGATTATTACAGTTTACAGGACCCTCCATGCACGTTGCAATCTGGTATCAGTTCAGAGACTAACCTAGATGGGCCCAAGGGCCCATTGGGGGGGGGGGGGGGGAGGTGGGGGTCTGGTAGTCCCAAGGCAGCAGACAGTTGTTCTGTCATAGGTCATTTTGTATTCCCCATGGTGTGATAGATCATTTAAACTTGGTTTCAGCTGGTACCTCCGAAATCTAGTCTAGCCTAGTTGGCCCGCAGGGTCGAGGGGGTCCATTTATGGGGTGTCTGGTACCGGTAGTGCAGCGGAATATTTGTCTGGCGTAACCCATTTTGTACTCTACGAACTCAACTTGTTCATTTGGCATTATTTTTGAGTGGTACCTCGCTTGTCTATGCTAGCCCAATTTTTTAGGCCTTTTGTGGGGGGTCTGGCGGGCCTTTGCAGTGGAAAAAATGTCTGCCGTTTGTGTTGTTGATATAGGCGTGGCAGTGAGCACACCACGGTGGTGGATTTAAGTGGTACCTCACTCATCTATGTAGCACCCATTTTTTGGCCCCTTGGGGGGTCCCCCTGGTCTACACGCAGCGGGTGGTACCCGGCAGACTCCAATTTCCGTTCATTTCAGGTGACCCCCTACAGACTCCCATAGTCAGATATTGGTACCTAGTTCGTCTAACCAAATGTCTCTGGGCTGCCGGTCTAATAGGCAGCTCCGGGTGATGTTTCACCAATGACCACCATAAACAATCTCGAAGCTTTTGAGTGGCCTGGGCCAAAAGACGCCTTGGACGCTTCTGGGAAAAAGCGACGCCTTGGACAGCTGATGTGCAGGATTTTTTTTTATCCATTGGAGATCGGATGGAAGTGCTCGACACACTACACTTTGGTATATATATATATATATATATATATATATATATATATATATATATACATATATATATTATCTATATGTATATATATATATATATATATCGATATATATATATCTGTGCAGTGTCTGTCCTGTCCTGTGTTGTCACTGAACTACTTTCTCAAACTTTTGTGAAATCGTACCAAACTTCTGGTATGCACATATCTCTCCCGTCGGTATGTCCTAAGGGGAATAAAAAAACAAAAAAAATTCCAATTATATTTTTTGTTTTTTTGGAACGTTTTCAGGGAATTTTTTTTTTTTCAATTTCAATTGTTTATAAAATGTGATATCACGTATATTACAAATACATTTGTGCCAAATAATTGTTTGAATTATGATTGGTTTAAACCATGACAAAACGGCAACTCGGGTACAGTCATTTATCTATACTAGGGCATGCCCGTACTATATATATATCTAAAATTATATCCCCCCCCTCTATTTACATGAAATGGTTTGGTCCATTCGCAAAGCCAAAGCGAACGGCTTGCGAGTACGGTGACAATCCCCCCCCTCTATTTACATGAAATGGTTTGGTCCATTCGCAAAGCCAAAGCGAACGGCTTGCGAGTACGGTAGAACCCCCCCCCTCTATTTACATGAAATGGTTTGGTCCATTCGCAAAGCCAAAGCGAACGGCGAACGGCTAAATCGCCATAGCTCGGTAGCTCGCTGCTCTCTGATTGGTCGAATCGTTTTTTGGACATAGCTCGGTAACTACTTGTCCGATTAATATGAAACCTTGAAAAGGCACATTCTCGGGTCCCCAGCAATATACCTGGCAAGTTTCAAGTATATCGGACCGGCAGTTGTCGAGAAACAGCGGTCGCATACACACAGAGATTACTGGAATTATAGATAGATATCTACACATCTGGGCAGTGTCTGTGTTGTCACTTAACGACTCCCTCAAACTTTTGTTTCCGTGGTTGTGAAGTGTTTTTAATAACGTTGTGGTGGTTTTGAATCACGTGGTGGTGAGGTATTTTGAATTATGTGGTGGTGAGGTGTTTTTAAATCACATGGTGGTGAGGTGTTTTTAAATAACATGGTGGTGAGGTGTTTTGATTTACGTGGTGGTGAGGTATTTATAATTACGTGGTGGTGAGGTGTTTTTAATTATGTGGTGGTGAGATGTTTTGAATTAGTTGGTGATGAGGTGTTTTGAATTACTTGGTGGTGAGGATTTTTTAAAATGACGTGGTGGTGAGGTGTTTTTAATTTCGTGGCTGTGAGGTGTTTTTATTACGTGTTTTATGGCTGTGAGGTGTTTTGATTACGTGTTTTATGGCTGTGAGGTGTTTTTATTACGTGTTTTATGGCTGTGAGGTGTTTTTATTACGTGTTTTATGGCTGTGAGGTGTTTTTATTACGTGTTTTATGGCTGTGAGGTGTTTTTATTACGTGTTTTATGGCTGTGAGGTGTTTTAAATTACTGGGTGGTGACGTGTTTTTATTACGTGTTTTATGGTGGTGAGGTGTTTTAAATTACGTGTTTTATGGTGGTGAGGTGTTTTAAATTACTGGGTGGTGAGGTGTAATCGTCCCAAACTTCCAGTCTGCACCTACCCCTCCCCTATGTGTGTGCTGAGGGGTTCTTTCTTGAAAAAAAAACATTCAACTTAAATCTTCAACCTAAATTGCCTATAAAAATGTGATATCACAAACACAACAAATACATTTGTGCAAAATAATTGTTTGTATTATGATTGGTGTAAATCATGACAACACAGCAACTCAGGTACAGTCATTAGCCGCAGCTAAAATAAGCCCATTCCTCAGCAACGACATGTGGTGAGTTGAGCGCAGCGAGCCAAGCCAAGCTAGTATATATATATATATATATATTTTTTTTTGAGAGAGAGAGAGGAATCTGGCATATGCATGCACATATATGTTTTTGTCAATAAAATGTATTTTTTAAATGACAAACTATAAAGTGCATTTTGAAGAATGTGCCGGGCCACCCTTTGGGCAGGAGTGCCCATTGGTTCTGACAACGATACGTTCAAGTCATCAATAACTTTGCTTGACATGTGACCCTTTGCATTGAGCGAAATGATGCCCATTTGTAGCATATCATTAAACATCGATGTTGTTAGTAATTTCATTGTAAAATTTTCATTTTTTTGTCGACAACACAATTTTTCAGTGATATCTTGCCGATGAGTGGTTAATATGATCTGCAATTTTTTTTTGTTTGATTGGATATTATTAAAGTCATAAAATTTTTCCCAGGGACCACTTTTTTGGGCCACCCAGTATATATACAGTACACATACAGTGCATTCAGAAAGTATTCAGACCCCTTCACTTTTTTCACATTTTGTTATGTTGCAGCCTTATGCTGAAATCGTTTAAATTCATTTTTTCCCTCATCAATCTACACTCAATACCCCAAAATGACAAAGAGAAAACAGGAATTTAGAAAGTTTTGCAAATTTATTAAAAAGAAAAAACTGAAATATCACATTGACATAAGTATTCATACCCTTTGTTATGACACTTGAAATTTAGCTCAGGTGCCTCCCATTTCTCTTGATCATCTTTGTAATGTTTCTACACCTTGATTGGAGTCCACCTGTGGTAAATTCAATTGATTGGACATGATTTGGAAAGGCACACACCTGTCTATATAAGGTCTCACAGCTGACAATGCATATCAGAGCAAAAACCAAGCCATGAGGTCGAAGGAACTGCCTGCAGAGCTCAGAGACAGGATTGTGTCGAGGCACAGATCTGGGGAAGCCTACAAAAAATTTCTGCTGCATTGAAGGTTCCCAAGAGCACAATGGCCTCCATAATTCTTAAATGGAAGAAGTTTGAAACAACCAGGACTCTTCCAAGAGATGGCAGCCCGGCCAAACTGAGCAATCGGGGGAGAAGGGCCTTGGTAAGTGAGGTGAGCAAGAACCCGATGGTCACTCTGGCTGAGCTCCAGAGATCCTGTGTGGAGATGGGAGAAACTTCCAGAAGGACAAGCATCACTGCAACACTCCACCGATCTGGGTTTTATGGCAGAGTGGCCAGACGGAAGCCTCTCCTCAGTGAAACCTCTCCTCAGTGAAAGACACATGAAAGCCCACAGAATCTTGTTTCTCACAGTCTGAGAGTCCTTTCGGTGCTTTTTTGCAAACTCCAAGCGGGCTCATACTTTACTCAGGGTACAAATACAAATTCAACTTTGCCTGGGGAGTAACATAGGCTATGTGGCCCCGGCCTCATGCAGGGGGTGTGCGGGACTGGGGGAGGGGTGTAAATTCTCGATGTAAATTTGTACCCTATAGCGCCAGGTGGTGTTGGTGACAGAGGGTATTACAATTTCCTTTTTTACCTGGGCAACACTGAGGTTAGAAGGTACTACAATTTCCTTTTTTACCTGGGCAACACTGAGGTTAGAGGGTATTACAATTTCCTTTTTTACCTGGGCAACACTGAGGTTAAAGCACTCTTTGCACAGGTAATTTTTTTCTCCTTCTCATTCCCCTCTCCCAAAACGGAGGGGTCTGTCAAACCCCCCCCCCCCCCAAGATGTATATGTAGTATATCGTTCCCTTCACCTCTAGCACCCCCTCCCCTTCCACTCCCCCACTCCCTTCCTCACACCTCCCTCTCCTGCCTCCTCCTTCCCCCTCCCTGGCAACGCCGGGTACTCCTGCTAGTTGCTCGTAATATATATATATATATATATATATATATATATATATATATATATATATATATATATATATATATATATATATATATATATATATATATATGGTGGTCCAAAAATTTGAGGATTGGATTTTCATTTCTCCACAAGCCTGCCCCTATTGCTTTTGAAGAAAGTAGTTTGTGGTGAAAATTTGAGCTTGATTGGACAATATTTAGAGGTTGCTAAAATGTTGACAAATTTTAATGAATAATAAGAAACAGAATTTTTAGCATCATACATCAATTCATAGATAATTATCTATTTTCAATTACTCAAATTATTTATTATTGTTGGCTTGCACTTGTCTTCAATGGTATGACCAAGAGATTGTGCAAAAGCACTGGCCACAAACATAGCACGCCGATCTGAGAGATTTACTCTGTCCAGAGTTGCCATTATTGCTGGAGTGATCACCTTGATGGGAGCCTTTTTCGCCTGTTTGGCAGAAAATGGACTTTGGAGTTTGAATTCATTGTCCCCTGAATTGGAGCTTTCAATCTCAGACTCATCATCATCATCATCAACCACAGCCGATGTTGATGGAACAGATTGCATTGCTGTTAGAGTCTCAGCAACATGTTTCTTCTTTCTTTTATCTTCATTCTCAAGCCTGATATGCTTTCTGTTCTCCTTTACTGCCAGAGTGTTGTCCACAGATCCAATACGTGAACTTGAGGGATCCTCACGCTGCATGATAAGGAATGCTTTGTCTTCTTCATTCGTCATTTTCTCAAGCGCATCATTTGGTGAGATATCGAAGAGGGATTGAAGTTCATCTTTGAACACCTGCTCCTTCACTCTATAGTTTTCGAATGTCTTGGTTCTATTTTTCTTTACCAGTTTGTAGGCATCATACAACTTCAAAAGTTGGTGCTCACAGTAATCTACTCTCTGCACTGGAATTCGTGCTTTCTCCCAGTATGCACACACAGCTTGTACACTAAGTTTGGCACTTTCACGAACTGCATGGTGTTCTTGAATGTAATGGTACACCATTTTCTGCAATGTTTGTCCTTTGGTTGGTAGTCCCCCACATATTATTTCCTTTTCAGATTTGCCCAGCAACCAAACTGTGGAAGATCTGCGGGTCTGAAAAAAACAGGATAAATTTGTTATTTTTTGAGCAACCTCTAAATAAGTTCCAATTGACCTCATATTTGGTTCATATGATCTTTATAAACATAGGAAAAAGGGCAGCCTTGTGGAGCATGGATTTTTAATAGTATTAAATATTACATATATCTGTGGACCACCCTAATATACACACACACAAACACATACTTATGGTATATTTGTATATATGTATATATAAATATATATATATATATCTATATATATATTGTTGCGAATATGGAATTTGGCCTCCATATCCGCTTGTAAATATTCCCCTATTTCTCCAATACTCCCCAACTTTCCCCAATCCCCCCATTCCCTAGTCCCATTGCATGTAAATAACACTCAGTAGAGCCGACCTTCCCCTTATTCCCCCATTAAATGTCGTGCCCAGGTCCACCGCACCACACGTAGACAACTTTCGGACATCTTGCTAGTTATTCTTAATCTATGTCAGTTAAGGCCGCGTTTCCATTAATTATGACTCTTCGTTGCACCAGAATGTGATTATATGGCATCAGTAGTGAGTTTAGGACCTTTCCCATACCTCCTTCCATCTTCCATACCTCCTTCCATCTTCTTCCACAACTATAACTACAACAACAGAGGAGATGGGGGCGGCGCGGTGGCGCGGGGGAGGATGCGTCCTCACACCGGCTCGGCGCTCCACGGGGTTACCAGAGGGGCTGGCTGTCAGCTCCTCGTCAAGGGCGGAGCCTGGTAACCCCCCCGCACCCAATCAGAAGGGCGGACCGATTCCATCTGGGGCGGAGCTAACGAGCCGAGGGCGTGTCACTCCCCGCCGGATATACGTGGGGACTTACCGGAAGTGAGAGAGATGCGCCCCCAGCTGGAGAAAGAGGTACCTGCGAGCGCTGAGTCAGATGCGCCCCGCCTGAGAAAGAACGTTGCCTGCGATCGCTGAGAGAGAAAGACCCGCCTGAGAAAGAACGTTACCTCCGAGCGCTGTGACCTCCCCGCATCTTTGGACCGGACTGTACCCTGCTTTGAGCCAAGAGTGCACCTTGAGCCATCGCTATCTGCCTTTCCAGCCATCAATCCCCGTGTGAGTCAGCCGTTGTCCCGTTTACCTGTCGTCTGTCCGGGGTTAATATAAGAGTGTGTCTAAGTGCCCGTCTTCCTGTGATATACCTCTAGCCCCTGTAATCTAACCTTTTCCGTACGAATATAATTGAGAATCGAAACATTGGTGTCTGTCATTATAATTCAGCCGTGTGTCTTCTTTTTCCTTATTGAGCCAGCGTGGCGCGGCTTCGTCAACGTTCGAGTACAATCGGGTAATTTGTGCGGACACGACGGCCATTCCGCTCGGCCCACCTTAACATCAAAGTCGTGTCTGTAACAATTGGTGTCAGGAGTGAGATTCGGACCCGGGACTAAATTAGTTAGGCCCAAATTTTGGGAGGGAAAATCGAGCCGGAGCGCGTACGGCGCTCGACAAAATCGAACCGGAGCGCGGTCCCGCGGTTACTGCGCTCGACGAAATTATAACAGCAAAATTTGGATTTGTGTTACGGAACTCGAATTTTGAAAGTCGCGCTATGGCGGATCAAGACGGCTGGGGTCCGGTAGGGGAGAGTGAAGCAGGGTCGGTCCAGGACCAAATTGAGACACGTGAGGAGAGCGAAACAGCGAGGGTAGCAAGCACGCAAAATGGCGCCTCGCTGGTCACCGCGCCGGCGACCGTGGCAGCGCCCCCGGTGGATTGGAACTTGTTTTTTATACAAATGAAGGCCCTTATGGCCCAGAATAATGAAGAAATGGCAAACAGAATGGGGAACCGGATGGATGCTCAGGGTGAGCGATTGGAGGGCCAAATGGGGTCCAATAGCGAGAAATTGAGGGAGGACATGGGGGCGCAGATCGGGGGGTTAGGGAGTAGAATAGAGGGATTAGACATGAAATTTGGGAAATTAGACGATAGATTAGGGGAAATACAGGAGGGGTTAACGGGGGTAGAAAATAGAATGGCTGCCCAGGAGAATCAGATAGAGGGAGTGAAACATGGGTTAACGGGGGTAGAAAACAGAATGGCCGCTCAAGAGAATCAAATGGAAGGGATGCAAAAAGGGTTAGAGGGGTTAGAAAACACCATGGAAGGCAAATTGAGGGACATGAGGGACCAAGCGGAAAGGGAAGTTAACCAAATGGGGCAGCAGATAGAGGGGGTCAGAATGGGGGTAGAAACGAAATTGGATGCTCACAGGGAGGAAATGGAGCAGATGAGGGTGGCATCTGGGCAGGAGATGCAAGTGATGGGAGAAGAGATCAGAAGAGGTGTGAGTGAGGAGGTCGGAGGAGTGCGCGAGGAGGTGAGGCACTGTAAGGAGCGCATGGAGAAGGAGGTGAGAAAGGGGACTGTAAAATTGCAAGGTGGTATAGAGGAGTTGACGCTGGGAGTAGAACAACTGACAGTGGGACAAAAGGAGTTGGGGGAACAGGTAAAGAAGAACACAGCGGTAATAGAGGGGTTAAAATCGACGCAGAAGGAGATGAAAAAGGACGTAGGGGTAATTAAAAAAGAGTGTCAGACGGTACATGAGGACCTGACGAGGAAAATGGACAAGGTGGTAGAGGTAATGGAGGTTAAAGAGCGGGAGGTGCGGGAGCACATAGAAAAAAATAAAGTGGAGTTAGAGGAAGAACTTAAAGGGGCGCACGAAGAGATGAAGGAGATGAAGCACAAATTAGAAGAAGTGGAAGAAGGGGTGAGCGAAATTAAGAAGCGACGGAGAGGGGATAACAAAGAGATAAAAGAGGAGATAAAAGAATTGGTCCAAAGTCTGTGTTTGGATCGTGATGTGCTCATTAACCGGATGAGGGATTCGCAGGTGATGGAGGAGAAGCGAAGAGGAAGAGGACCCGGTGTAAGTGGTGACCAATATGGTCGTGCGTATGATGCGCCAGGGGATTTAAGAAGCTTGGGGGTCGAGATGGACCCGGGTGTTCGTGAGAGGCCACTGGTGAAGTGTGCGAAAGGTCTGGTGTGCGAAAAAGGGGGTGTGCGAGGAAGTCCGACTCTGGGGTGTGTGAGGAAAAAGTGCGTGCCAAGGAGTGAGGGTGCTGGCGAGAGTGAGTCGGTCGTAGCGCGTGTGCGAGGGGGCACATGGAAGCGTGGTGTGGTGAGTGTTACAGAGGGTGTGATGGGAGAGTGTGCGCAAGAGTGTGCGCGAGAGAGGTGTGTGACGGACAGGTGCATGGGGAAAGAGTGCGCTGTCAAAAGTAAGGAAGAATGCACACCTGTGGTGAGTGTTACAGAGGGTGTAACGGGAGAGTGTGCGCGAGAAAGGTGTGTAACGGACAGGTGCATGAGGAAAGAGTGCGCTGTCGGGAGTAAGGGCGAGTGCGTTGTCAGGAATGGAGGTGGAAGTAGTGAGAGTGACAAGGAGAGGGAGTTGGTTGTGGCAGGTGAGCGAGGATGTACACCTGGGATGGAAGGATGCACACCTGGAATGGTAGAGCGTGAGTGGGAATGCACGCTGGAGTTGGTGGTGAGGCACATGGTTGGGTGTGCGAATGAGGGCACACCTGTGATTGTCACAGAGGAGGTGACCGAGGAGGGGGCGCGAAGCGGTGTATTGGTGAGGTGTGCAACCAACGAATGTGTGCCAAGGTGTTCGGTGGTCAGGTGTGTGACCAAGTCGGTGAGCGGAATGAGTGTACCGAGGTGTGTTAGAGAAGGTACGACCAAGAGCATGGAAACGGCTGCATGTATGAGCACGAAAGGGGTAGCGTATGCTTGTAAGCATCCAGGTGAGGCGTCGACGATAACCGGGTTAAAGGTTAGAACGACTTATAGCCGACTCGGGCCCTCGGTGCGTGCCGGGCTTCGCGTGCCGCGAGAACCAGCGGGGATCCGAACCACGGCGGTTTCGAAAGAACTGCCGTGCGCGATCCACGCTGGGCCTCGCGTTGAACGGCCGCGTCCGTGCTCCACTAGGCGGAGCTGGCAGCCCGATAGAAAGGGTCGTCATGGCGACCACTTTTTGGTGAGACGTGCCGGCAGGTCTAGATCGGGGCATTGGATGGCTCCACGCCGAGGTGGTGTGTGGGATCTCGGCACGGGTAAGCCCCCGTCCCTGCACCGAGTGCCGGACGCATCCAGCCGCTGGCACAAAACAACCAGCATCCATTGCCTGGCTTTACGAAGCCGGGCTTTGGACAGGGATTGGCGCACCGAGAGGTATTAGTGAGTCGACTGGGTGATGAGGTTAGTGTTTTGGACCCAAAATTAGAGAAAAACAAAATTTGATGATTGGCAAGGGATTGGCAGTAGTGATTGGCAGATGATGGGCAGTGATTGGCAAATTTTTAATTTGTTGAAATTTGATGTGCAAAATTGGTAGTGAGAGACCCCCGATGTGGTGGGATGGCAAATCCACCATCCTTCCCATGTGTGTGGCAAAGGAGCAATAGCTTATGGGGTGTATGGCAGTGAAAACTAGCCCGGGTGGGTTAGGATATGGTGTGTAGAGATCTAGCGAAGAAGACATTAGGTAACGTTAAGTTTAGTTAGTGACTGATACCTGTAGTGGGGACGCAGGTAGATTAGTGTGGATGATAATGACGTGGGAGCGCAATAGTTTAAAGGGACGACTGGGAAGCGCAAGTTTCAGAAGGGAGTAGTTAGCAGAGATGATGCCGTGTTTGTGAAAATTGAACAGGTGTGATTGCACAGGTGTGCAACTGGACAGGTGTGTGGAGCAGTGTGTGAGTAGTGAGTGTTGTGGATCAGCGCGAAGGCGCTTGGGGAGAGAAGGGTGCAGGTGGCACCAGGTGTGAGAGCACAGGTGTGCAAGTACAGGTGTGTGGAGAGAGTGGGAGTAAGTGGTACGGAGTGGTGTGCATGGTGCGAAGGTGTGGATGGGGGAAGAGTGGACCCCTTTCACGAGTACCCGGGGCGGGTAGTGTAAGTGTTAGGTAGAGGGTACAGGTAAATTGTGGTTGGATATTGGCATTTGTGGTGCGGTTGCAGAATGGTGTTGTGGATGGGTGCATTAGTGTTGTGGAAATGGCTGGGCGTGTAGCCTGTTAGTGTGTGTAGTTGGTTGGGCACTCCACCACTGTGAGGATGTCGGCCAGGTGAGGCCGCAGGTGGGCTCTGGGAGCCGGTAGAGTTGTCAGTGGGGCCCGAGGATCCGGAGGATGGACCCGGGTAGCCCAATGCCAGAGAGGGCACCGAGTGGGGAGAGCGCCAGAGGGCCTTCCCCAGGTAGTTAGGTTAGGGTAAGGAGCAGGTAAGCTCGGAGGCAACTGCAGTGGTGGAGGTGTGCAGGTGGGTAGACCCACTGGGAGAGGTACACGCCGCAGCCCAGAAATTGTGCGAGGGCACCGGGAGATGAATCGGGGGAGTGAGACCCCAAATTGAAGCGCACCACAGTTTGGCCAATGGGAATTGGTTTTTAGAACCCATAGTGTAAGAGGGCCAATGGTTTGGCCGGAGAAAGACCCCGGGTAGTGTAAAGTTGTTAAAGTCATTTAGGAAATAGTTAGGATTGATGAACCTGTCGCACCATACGCAGCCACTTACCTGTGGTGATGATGATGACTCCACACCTGTGTTTTCTTTGTTTTGTTGCAGGAGATGAATCGCTGTGTGGATTTGTGAGACGCATCACGACATGGATGAGACATTGGGGTGATTCCATCTCTCCCTCCCTAGGAGGGACTGATGATGAATTGGTAATGGCAAATTATGATGTTGAGTTGGAGATGGCAAATTTTGATGAGAGTTGAAAATGGCAAATTTGATTGGTTAGGAGGGAGAGAAGACGAATTTGGTATATGGGAGGAACGGGGAAGACAGTAGGGATGTTTGTTGATTTGTAAAGTAGATGTTTATGGGTAGTGTTGTGTTGTGTGGATACAGTAAGGGGTAAGGGAGGGGCCATGTAGGTTACCTGGTGGGGGGGGGGGGGCGTACGATAGGAACGTACCTGTCTCACCTGGTTCCCATGTGCCCCCAGTGTGCATCACCTTACATTGCGTGCACTTTTGCGCCCTTACCACCTTACTCACTTGTCTGCTTCTTTTGTCTCCCACCTCCGAGGATCTGGCTTTGGGGTAGAGAGAGAGGAGAGAGAGGTGCTGGCTGCGCAGTTGTGGGCCTGCACTTTCGCTGTTTGCTGCCGGGATCGATACACCATATGGACCGCAATGTTTGTGGCCACCCACAATGGACCGCAGTTCGTTTGCGGCCAAGCACCACCCGGGGATGGACCTATGGGTCAACGTGGCACCTATGCCATACAGGTGAACCACTTTTAGTTAACACCAAGTGCACCACAAGAAGAGCAAGAGACACCTGCAGGGTTAGGGGTTGTCGAATTTATTTTTATTCCAATGAACAATGGTGACTGCACCGATTGGTGGTGGGGTGGTGCTTTTGATGCTCGGGAAGGGTGCTCTGCACGTTATTAAAGGCCGTCGGCCACAGAGCACTCGTGGGTTGGTGTATCGATGTTGGCAAGCGCGCTCTCTCTATGCATAACATCTGCATGTGTTCCTCCAAAAACAGGTCCTGGATCGTAGTGTAAATAGCAGCGCAGTCTTGTAAATAATGCTCCCTACCGGCTGTATGTGTAGTTTGAGAATTCTTTCCGGATTCGGTTATCCTGTGGGTGTGTTTCTGTGAGGAGAAGGGTGCAACGTCGCAGGGGGACATATTTACTCATTTGTGAACATCTGTAAAACTGTCGCACTCAGGGTAGAGTTAATAGTAGAGGGACTACATCTGAGTGCCACACTAAACTAGGTAAAAATTTATCGGGTCGGGACGCCCCGAGGGTAGAGAAGGGTGCAATGTTGCGAATATGGAATTTGGCCTCCATATCCGCTTGTAAATATTCCCCTATTTCTCCAATACTCCCCAACTTTCCCCAATCCCCCCATTCCCTAGTCCCATTGCATGTAAATAACACTCAGTAGAGCCGACCTTCCCCTTATTCCCCCATTAAATGTCGTGCCCAGGTCCACCGCACCACACGTAGACAACTTTCGGACATCTTGCTAGTTATTCTTAATCTATGTCAGTTAAGGCCTCGTTTCCATTAATTATGACTCTTCGTTGCACCAGAATGTGATTATATGGCATCAGTAGTGAGTTTAGGACCTTTCCCATACCTCCTTCCATCTTCCATACCTCCTTCCATCTTCTTCCACAACTATAACTACAACAACAGAGGAGATGGGGGCGGCGCGGTGGCGCGGGGGAGGATGCGTCCTCACACCGGCTCGGCGCTCCACGGGGTTACCAGAGGGGCTGGCTGTCAGCTCCTCGTCAAGGGCGGAGCCTGGTAACCCCCCCGCACCCAATCAGAAGGGCGGACCGATTCCATCTGGGGCGGAGCTAACGAGCCGAGGGCGTGTCACTCCCCGCCGGATATACGTGGGGACTTACCGGAAGTGAGAGAGATGCGCCCCCAGCTGGAGAAAGAGGTACCTGCGAGCGCTGAGTCAGATGCGCCCCGCCTGAGAAAGAACGTTGCCTGCGATCGCTGAGAGAGAAAGACCCGCCTGAGAAAGAACGTTACCTCCGAGCGCTGTGACCTCCCCGCATCTTTGGACCGGACTGTACCCTGCTTTGAGCCAAGAGTGCACCTTGAGCCATCGCTATCTGCCTTTCCAGCCATCAATCCCCGTGTGAGTCAGCCGTTGTCCCGTTTACCTGTCGTCTGTCCGGGGTTAATATAAGAGTGTGTCTAAGTGCCCGTCTTCCTGTGATATACCTCTAGCCCCTGTAATCTAACCTTTTCCGTACGAATATAATTGAGAATCGAAACATTGGTGTCTGTCATTATAATTCAGCCGTGTGTCTTCTTTTTCCTTATTGAGCCAGCGTGGCGCGGCTTCGTCAACGTTCGAGTACAATCGGGTAATTTGTGCGGACACGACGGCCATTCCGCTCGGCCCACCTTAACATCAAAGTCGTGTCTGTAACAATATATATATATATATATATATATATATATATATATATATATATATATATATATATATATATACTGAAACGCAAAAGAAACTTACCACCTTTGAAACCTTTAAATATCAACAATAACACTGCATGTAGTAAATGTGTGAACTTATTTGTGGACAATAGTGTCCTCACTGTCAGACAAAACGGTCACGGATGGTCACTTGAACCTTCAATGGTCACTTCATAGCACAGCTGTTGAACAGCCGTTTTGACTGTCAGTGATTAGCCAAGGGGTACGGGATGATTTTAATGAGCTGCACGTGATGTCTTGATATTGGCTTTAAAAAGGCCAGTGCAAAATGGGCATTTCAATCAACATGCCACGATTGTCAAGGGTTCAACGGCCGCGTGCCCTGGGCATGCTGCAAGGCGGACTGAGCTACCATGAGGTGGCACGTCGCCTTGGCTGTTCACACCAGACGATATCGGCCCTGGTGGACAGAGACACCCTCCACAACTCTGCAGATGACAGACCTCGATCAGGGAGGCCAAGAGTCACCACTGCAAGGCAGGACAGGCAGATGGTCCGAAGTCACCTGCGGGATCGATTCCGTCCAGCATCCCGCACTGCGGCAGAAACTCCGGGGAAACCTTCAAACAAGTGGTAAGTTTCTTTGCGGTTTCCCCGGAGTTTCTGCCGCAGTGCGGGATGCTGGACGGAATCGATCCTGCAGGTGACTTCGGACCATCTGCCTGTCCTGCCTTGCAGTGGTGACTCTTGGCCTCCCTGATCGAGGTCTGTCATCTGCAGAGTTGTGGAGGGTGTCTCTGTCCACCAGGGCCGACATCGTCTGGTGTGAACAGCCAAGGCGACGTGCCACCTCACGGTAGCTCAGTCCGCCTTGCAGCATGCCCAGGGCACGCTGCCGTTGATCCCTTGACAATCGTGGCATGTTGATTGAAATGCCCATTTTGCACTGGCCTTTTTAAAGCCAATATCAAGACATCATGTGCAGCTCAATAAAATCATCCCGTACCCCTTGGCTAATCACTGACAGTCAAAACGGCTGTTCAACAGCTGTGCTATGAAGTGACCATTGAAGGTTCAAGTGACCATCCGTGACTGTTTTGTCTGGCAGTGAGGACACTATTGTCCACAAATAAGTTCACACATTTACTACATGCAGTGTTATTGTTGATATTTAAAGGTTTCAAAGGTGGTAAGTTTCTTTTGCGTTTCAGTATATATATATATAAATATATATCGATTATATATATATATACAGTGGGACCTTGACTTACGAGTGCACCAACTTACGAGTTTTCCGAGATACGAGCCGTCGCTCGGGCGGTTTATTGCTTTGAGATGCGAGCCGAGATCCGAGTTACGAGCTTACGCCACCCGCCACCAGGTGGGTTCCGGTCACGTGGTTATCTTGCCGTGCAAGTATCTCTGCCGTATATCGCTGCTGTTTTGTTTTCGCATTTTGGTTATTTTGGAGCTTACGCCACCCCCCACCAGGTGGGTTCCGGTCACGTGGTTATCTTGCCGTGCAAGTATCTCTGCCGTATATCGCTGCTGTTTTGTTTTTGCATTTTGGTTATTTTGGAGCTTACGCCACCCCCCACCAGGTGGGTTCCGGTCACGTGGTTATCTTGCCGTGCAAGTATCTCTGCCGTATATCGCTGCTGTTTTGTTTTCGCATTTTGGTTATTTTGGAAAATTTCTTAGTTTTAACCACGGGTCCTAAGAAATTGAGTGCCAAGGGCAGTACTGAGAAGAAGAAGAGGATGATGTGCTTGGATATAAAACACGCAATCGTCGAAAAACATGAGCGAGGTGTGCGTGTTGTCGACTTGGTGAGGCGGATGTGAAGGCAGCTGAAGATTTTATTATAACTTTGCCGAACTGATAGAAGCCGAACGATACATCCCCCAGCAAATCTTCAACTGTGACGAGACAGGGCTCTTCTGGAAAAAGATGCCGAGGAGGACGTATATAACGGCAGAGGAGAAGAGCATGCCAGGCCACAACTTGTTCAGAGTGCCGGCGATAGCTCGCCTTCTCTTTGTGGAAAACACGGTGAGATCCTTAACATCCAACAACTAATGGGACGCAAGCGGGGCGCCCAGTTTAGCGGTACACACATTGATGAATCACCCTGCCTGTGATTCACCCATGACAGGTTATAGCTGGGTCGGGATTCAAACCCAGGCTGGACAGTTTAGACTTTAGAGTCAAGTGTGCGTACCTCCAGTCCAGGCCATCCTGCCAACTTGTATGCTGCATACAGGTGAAATATAAAGCGCGAGATATTTTCATATATACTGTATATTTTAAAAAAAATTGGTGTGGTTTTTGGCGGGCTGGAACGGGTTAATAGCATTTCAATGC
This sequence comes from Myxine glutinosa, assembly GCF_964187855.1. Classification (NCBI taxonomy): domain Eukaryota; kingdom Metazoa; phylum Chordata; class Myxini; order Myxiniformes; family Myxinidae; genus Myxine; species Myxine glutinosa. The sequence goes on along the minus strand of NC_136262.1, from coordinate 208,791,238 downwards.
ATTTTAATGGGGAAATTTGATTTGAGAAACGAGCAAATTGAGTTACGAGCTCGGTCACAGAACGAATTAAACTCGTAAGTCAAGGTTCCACTGTATATATATATATATACTGTATATATATATATATATATATATATATATATATATATATATATATATATATATATATATATACGTATATGTATATATATATATATGTATATATATATATATATATATATATATATATATGTATATATATATATATATACATATTTATATATACATATATATATACATATATATATATATATATATATATATATATATATAATTATATATATATATACGTATATATATATATACAACAACAACAACAACAACATGCATTTTAAGGCCATTTTCCCTGCTAGAGCGGGGGTTAGCCTTGCGGTCCCCATGACAATCTTCTCCATTTTGCCCTATTTTCTGCATCCCTCCTTGTTTCTGCATCTCTCCATCTCTCCTCTGCATTTTCTGCATTTTGCCCTATTTTCTGCATCTCTCCTTGTTAACCCCCTTGCCCGCATTTCTTCTTCCACCATCTTTAGCCAAGTCTTTCTGGGTCTTTCCCGTCCTCTACTTCCTTCTACATCAATTTCCATCACTCTTCTCAACCAGTCACTTTCATCCTTCCTCAACACATGACCAAACCATCGCAGCCTGTTCCTCTTCACAGCATCAATCACAGGCAATATTCCCATCATCTTTCGCAATTCATCATTTGTCTTCCTCTCTCTCAACGATACTCCGCACATCCATCGAACCATTCGCATTTCCACCCTTTCCAGTCTTCGTTGCTGCTCTACGTTCATTACCCATGTCTCGCTCCCACAAATCATAACACTTCTCACACATGCAGCATACACCTTTCCCTTCAGCTTCAGCGACACTCTCCTCCTCATCAGCACGCCACTCAGTTCCCGAAACTTCTTCCATGCACATCTCACTCGAGCAATCGTTGCTGAGTCTGATCCACCTTCTCCATTCAGCATGTCTCCGAGGTAGCAAAATATTTTCACACCTTCCAGCTTCACGCCGTCTCCAAGATCCAACTCAACATTTCCTCCATCTGCAGCTCCCTCTGTGCACACCTTACATTTGAATGTAGCTGCCACACTGGTAAATGACCCTCTCAGACCACTACATTTTTGATGAACCCACTCAGCGCACATTGTACATTGAATGGAGTTCACTCCGACACCCTTCCTGCACACAGCACACGGCCACTTCCCAGTTCTTTCCACCTCACCACATGCTTTACCACTTGCCATCACCTTCGTCTTTCCGATATTCACCTTCAGACCTTTTGTCTCCATACATTCCTTCCACTTGTTCATCTTTTCCTTCAGTCCATCCATACTTTCCACAATCAACACCAGATCATCTGCATACAACAACTCCCACGGTAAACCCTCCTTTACGTTCTGAGCCAGCACCTCCATCACAGCTACAAATAGTAGTGGACTTAGTACTGACCCCTGATGCACTCCCACCTTCACCTCAAACTCACCACTGTTCCCGTCCTTCGTCCTTACAGCCTTGCGCGCTCTTTTGTACATTGCCATCACTACTCTGATCAACCATTCCTCCACTCCTAACTTCCTCAATGCCCATGTCAATACTTTGTGTGGAACCCTATCGAATGCTTTCTCCAGATCAACAAACCCAAAAAACAACTTCTTCCTCTTCTCCAAGTACTTCTCCTGCAACTGCCTCACAATGAAAAGCGCATCTGTCGTTCCTCTTCCTGGCATAAATCCAAACTGCATTTCGTCGATCTTCACTTTCTTCCTTATCCTCCTCTCCAACACCCTTTCCAATACCTTCATTCCATGCTCCAATAACTTTATCGCTTGGTACGAGCCACACTCCAGAGGGTCACCTTTCCCCTTGTATAGAGGGACGAGGGTACTCAGTTCCCAATCCACTGGAATGCGGCCTTCTTTCACCACCAGATTACAGATCTCTGTCATTCTCTTCACACCCCAACTTCCTGCTGCCTTCAACATATCTCCCACAACTCCCGTTGGCCCTCCCGCTTTTCCACTCTTCATTGCTTTTATCGCTTCCTCAACTTCCTTCTCAGTTATCTTCTCTGCCGGTCCTAAAACTGGGTTACTCTCTATGTTGCCATCCCATTCATTCTCTGTATTCAACAGCATTTCCATATATCTTTTCCATCTTCCTTTAATTCCATCTGGGTCGACAACGATTTGTCCCACTTCATCCTTCAAGCAACTCACCCCCATCACAACACACCTCTCTTTCGCTATGTGCTTTGCAATCATGAATACTGCTTTCTGACCCTCTTCCGAATCAAAGCGTTCTCCGAACATTTTCCTACATGCCTCCTGCGCCTTTGCTACCTCTTTCTTTGCAGCCTTCCTGGCTGCCTTATAACTTTCATGCTCTGCTGTTTCTGCTCCCGTACCCTTCGCCTTCTGCCACTCCTTGAACTTCTTCCTCTTCTCGTCAATCCTCTTTCCAACTTCATCATCCCACCACCATGTTTCCGAGTGCCTCGGTGGTCCTTTTGTCCATCCACATACCTCACCAACGGCTCCCAACAGACTAGCTTTCATTGACATCCAACCACTTTCAAGCTCAACCACATCATCCTCTACCCTTCTCAGCCTCTCTTTTAATGCCTCCCTTACTGTCACCTCTTTCAACCTCCACACCTTCATTCTTGGTTGGTACTTCACCCGCCGAGCTCTCCTCGCACCTTTCACCCTTATGTCGCAGACAACCAAGTGGTGCTGTGAAACAGCCTCCTCCCCCGGGATCACCTTTGTGTCCCGGAGGTGCCCCCCATCTCGCCTACGCACCATCAGGTAGTCAACGGTTGTCGTCGACCCACCTGACGTGTATGTAACAAGCTTATTATCCTCTTTCTGGAACTGAGTATTGCAAATCAACAAATCAGCTCCATCAGCAAACTCCAAAATCCTTTCACCTTCTCCATTTCTCACACCATATCCGTAACCCCCATGAACTCCCTCAAAACCATCCATACTCCTTCCCACATGTCCATTCAGGTCTCCTCCCACCACAACAACTTCCTCATCTTTCACGTTTTCCATCAGCTTCTCTATCGCACACCATAACTTGTCCTTCTCTTCATTGCTTCGACCAACCTGCGGAGCATATCCCGAGATGACGTTCACCAAGAGCTTTCCAATCATCATTTTCACCATCATCAACCTATCACTCACTCTAGTCACACTCACCACACTGTCTACAAACTCCTCAGAAAACAGGACACCAACACCATTCACGCCCTCCGGGCACCCTTGCCACACAAACTTGTATTTCTGTCCCTGCCTACCCTTCACCATTCTCACACCACTTCCCTTCCATCTCGTCTCTTGCACACAACATATGTCCACTCTTCTTCTACCAATACTTCCACCACTTCTCCTGATCTCCCTGTCATTGTCCCTACATTCCATGTCCCAAACCTCAGAAACCGATCTCCACTTCGGGCTGCACCCTGCCAATATGTAGTTGTAATTGTCATGGTTCTCTTTTTGAGGCAATGTTTTTATGGCCGGATGCCCTTCTTGACGCCAACCCTCTTAGTCGTCTCTTACGACACGCAGGGATACGGTGTACCTATTCTGACCAGGGTACACACTGGGAAACGTTTAAAACATGGAAATTCTGGGGGGGGGGGGGGGGGGGGGGCGGCATCAGCATCACGGCTGCGGTTTAAACATGTTCCAACAATATCCAAACAGAACCGTGAAAACCATGAAAAACAATCTGGGAAAATTCTCCAAGCGAGAACGTGGATTTGAGAAAGAAGGAGCAGAGGCGGAAGAGAAACGAGATACAGGGGGCGGGGCACAAGCCGAGACGAGGAGGAGAGCGAACAAGCACGTGTCCGGGAGGAGAGAAAGAATCAATATAGAATTCTTTGTCTGGGGAGGTGAGGTGAGGGGGAGAAAATAAAATAAAAGAAACAAGCAATACAGCGAAGGAAAAAACCCAAACCGACAAAACATTGACGGGGGGAGGGAAGCCCCAAGTTACCAGGCCGCGCACGAGGTACGAAACGATTAACTACACACAAGTTTGTACGAATTACAAACCAATACCAACCAGAAACACACAATAACACGTTCACAGCAAAATAACCAGTGGACATTTGACAAAGACAAGAATGGGAAAACACTTAAACTTCGATGCCGTGGAGAGCTCGAAGTACGCTTCACTCGCCCGAGGAACCGGAACCGGTGAACCGTTGGAATATTTTATATATACAGACTATATATATATATACAGACTTGGCATTTAATATGGAATATTTTTTTTGTGGGGGTGAACTTACTTTTCAAGATGTCTTAGAACCAAAAGTTCATTGGAATTATGTTGAAATTATTCTAGATTTTGTTAATGTGACCTTTAAAAGAAACAAAAACCACATTTGACATTTCGAAACAAATAAATTGATCCTTGAAAGTGATGTAAACTGATATCGAACTCAATTCATGGACAGTACGGTGTTAAACTTCTGTACGTTTTCCAGAAGTATCTCTTTATTTTGCACATTAGCCAAAAATTTTTAAAATAAAAACAAAAGTTAAATTACGACTGGAATTACGGACAGTAAAATTACAGTTCAGTACTTCGTGTAACCCCCACGAGCATTTAGGAGAGCACGTACACATTGAGGCATGCTGTTCACGAGATTTGCCAAGGTTTGGACAGGAATGGCTTGCCATGCAGTGACAATAGCCTGCTGCAATTCATGCACAGATGTCGGCTGCTGGTCCAAGTGGTCGATTTGACGCGTTAATTCTGCCCACAAGTTCTCTATCGGATTCATATCCGGGGACATGGCAGGCCACTCCATATGCTCTACACCACGGTCAGCAAGAAAGTGTTGGATCATGCGAGCACGATGAGGCCGTGCATTGTCATCTTGGAAGACAAAGTTTCCTCGAAAGGCTGCACGAGCAAATGGAAGCAATGTTTCTTCCAGAATGGCCCTGTACTTGAACTGGTTCAGGTTTCCATTCAGAACAACCAGGTCAGTTTTGCTCCTTGCATGAAAAGCAGCCCAAACGGTCACCCCACCACCTCCAGCTTGGACTCTGGGCACCATACAATCTTCGTTGTGGGCTTCATGCACTTGTCTGCGCACTCGGACGCGGCCATCTTGACGATAGACCAGAAATCTAGACTCGTCACTGAAGATCATGTGATTCCAGTGTCCTGGCTGCCATTGACGGTGCTCTCTGGCCCACTGCAATCAGCGCTGGCGATGTTGTCTGGTCAGGCGTGGCTTTCTCAGGGGATGCCTGGCACGATAGCCTGCTTGAACCAGTCGTTGGTTGATGAGCCTTCTGGATACAGGCACATTTGTCAGTTGCTGCCACTCAGCCTTAAGCCGATGAGCTGACTTGGTACGGCCATTGCGGCCTAACCGGTGCAGCTGGCGATCATCGCTCCTTGTGGTTCTGCGGGGACGTCCTGGCCTCGGTATTGGAGTAGGGACACCCCTCTGAGCATTTCGTTTCAGGATCTTTGACACCTGACCTTGAGTGATGCCATAATGCCGAGCAATAGCACGCTGTTTCATGCCGTAATTTCATAAAGCCACGACTCCATGACAAACAGCATTGTCGAGTTGACGGACGACCATCTCCAGAGGAAGCGGCAATAACTTTTGGAGATGTGCAGCAGTTGTTTTCCACTAATACAGAACGCAACAACCCTTGTATACCCGAATGTGAAGCCAATCATCAAATGCACCTGTCCGTACATTTTGCCACGCCACCTGTGATATAATCCTGTTGTTGACTTCTTGCTGCGACAGACAATCAGTGACATGGTTCTTTTAACAAATAAATCACCAAAGTGTAAAAGAAACTCACCAGATTGATATACTGAGTTCAGAAAGTAAACCCAAGGCAAGAAAGAAAAAAAATTCCATATTAAATGCCAAGTCTGTATATATATATATATATATATATATATATATATATATATATATTGTTGCGAATATGGAATTTGGCCTCCATATCCGCTTGTAAATATTTCCCTATTTTCTCCAATACTCCCCAACTTTCCCCGATCCCCCATTCCCTAGTCCCATTGCATGTAAATAACAATCAGTAGAGCCGACCTTCCCCTTATTCCCCCATTAAATGTCGTGCCCAGGTCCACCGCACCACACGTAGACAACTTTCGGACATCTTCCTAGTTATTCTTATTCTATGTCAGTTAAGGCCTCGTCTCCATTAATTATGACTCTTCGTTGCACCAGAATGTGATTATATGGCATCAGTAGTGAGTTTAGGACCTTTCCCATACCTCCTTCCATCTTCTTCCCCAACAATTACAACAACAACAGAGGAGATGGCGGCGGAGCGGGGGAGGATGCGTCCTCACACCGGCTCGATTAGCGCCATAGACCATGCGCTCCACGGGGTTACCACGAAGGGGCTCCTTGTCAGCTCCTCGTCAAGGGCGGAGCCTGGTAAACCCCCCGCACGCACCCAATGAGAAGCAACGTGCCGATTCCACGAGGCGGAGCTAACGAGCCGAGGGCGTGTCACTCCCTGCCGGATATACGCGGCCCCGCGCCGGATGTGACGTCAGATGCGCACCCAGCTTGGAGAAGGAAAGCCACCTGCGAGCGCTGAGTCAGATGCGCACCCAGCTTGGAGAAGGAAAGCCACCTGCGAGCGCTGAGTCAGATGCGCACCCAGCTTGGAGAAGGAAAGCCACCTGCGAGCGCTGAGTCAGATGCGCCCCCAGCTTGAGCAGACAAGACGCCATCCGAGCGCTGCGACCTCCCCGCATCTCTGGACCGGACCGAGTCGATTCTGACCTTTGAGCCCAGGTGCACCTGGAGCCATCGGTACCCGCCTGTCCTTTCCATCAATCCCCGTGTGAGTCAGCATTTTGTCCCGTTTATCTGTCGTCTGTTGGGGTTAATATAAGAGTGTGTCTAAGTGCTTGTCTTTCTATGCTGTCCCTCTTGTAGTTGTAATCTAACCTTCCGCCTTAATATAACCTCCTCCGGAGGTCTTGAGAACTGAACCCCTGGTGTCGTATTGTGTCATTATAACCCAGCCGGGTGTCTTCTTTTTCTTATTGAGCCAGCATCGCGCGACTTCGTCAACGTCGAGTATAGTCGGGTAATTTGTGCGGACACGACGGCCATTCCGCTCGGCCCACTTTAACATCAAAGTCGTGTCTGTAACAATTGGTGTCAGGAGTGGGATTCGAGGCCCGACCAAATTTTGAAAAAAAAAAAAACGAATAGAGGAAAAAAAAAAAAATTTGGTCAAAATTTGGAGCGGCCGAAATTTGTTTTGTTTTACGAAACTCGAATTTTGCAAGTCGCGCTATGGCGGATCAAGACGGCTGGGGTCCGGTAGGGGAGAGTGAAGCAGGGTCGGTCCAGGACCAAATTGAGACACGTGAGGAGAGCGAAACAGCGGGGGTAGCAGACGCGCGAAATGGCGCCTCGCACATAGCTACGGCGGCCGCACCCGCTGCACAAGTGGGAGGGATGGCCCAGATGCAGGTCCTCATGGAGCAATTTATGGCGCAAATGCAGGCGTCCCTCAAACTGCAGAGTAACCAATTGGGAAACCGGATGGATGCTCAGGGTGAGCGATTGGGAAACCAAATTGAAGAAATAACGAACCGAATGAGGGCTCGGAGTGAGCGATTGGGGGTAATGGGAAACCAGATGGGGGTAATGAGGGACGAAGCGAGGGGTACCGGAGAGGGGTTAGACAACGGGATAAAGGAGGTGAAAAATGGGTTAATGGGGGTAGAAAATAGAATGGCTGCCCAGGAGAATCAGATAGAGGGAGTGAAAAATGGGGTAGAGGGAGAGGAGATCAGAAGAGGAGTGAGTGAGGAGGTCGGAGGAGTGCGCGAGGAGGTGAGGCACTGTGAGGAGCACATGGAGAAGGAGGTGAGAAAGGGGACTGTAAAGTTACAGGGGGGCATAGAGGTCCTGACGCAGGAGGTGGAACAGCTGACGGAGGGACAAAAAGAACTAACGGAGCAGGTTCAAAGGAACACTGCGGTATTAGGAGGGTTAAAAGTGACACAGAAAGAACTAAAAGACGACTTGATAGCGACGAAGAGGGAATGTCAGATGGTACGTGAGGGACTGACAACGAGGTTGGACGAGGTGGTAGAGGTAATGGAGACGAAGGACCGGCAGGTGAGGACGCACATGGAAACGGTCAAGGTAGCCTTGGAGGATGAGCTTGAGGAGACGTACCGGGGAATAAAAGAGGTGAAGCACAAATTAGAAGAAGTGGAAGAAGGGATGAGTGAAATTAAGAAGCGACGGAGAGGGGATAAGAAAGAGATAAAAGAGGAGATAAAAGAATTGGTCCAAAGTCTGTGTTTGGATCGTGATGATGTGCTTATTAACCGGATGAGGGATTCGCAGGTGATGGAGGAGAAGCGAAGAGGAAGAGGACCCGGTGTAAGTGGTGACCAATATGGTCGTGCGTATGATGCGCCAGGTGATTTAATAAGCTTGGGGGTCGAGATAGACCCGGATGTTCGTGAGAGGCCACTGGTGAAGTGTGCGACAGGTCTGGTGTGCGAAAAAGGAGGTGTGCGAGAAAGTCCGACTCTGGGGTGTGTGAGGAAAAAGTGCACGCCAAGGAGTGAGGGTGCTGGCGAGAGTGAGTCGGTCGTAGCGAGTGTGCGAGGGAGCACATGGAAGCGCGGTGTGGGAAGTGTTACAGAGGGTGTGACGGGAGAGTGTGCGCAAGGGTGTGCGCGAGAGAGGTGTGTAACGGACAGGTGCATGAGGAAAGAGTGCGCTGTCAGAAGTAAGGAAGAATGCACAGCTGTGGTGAGTGTTACAGAGGGTGTGACGGGAGAGTGTGCGCGAGAAAGGTGTGTGACGGACAGGTGCATGGGGAAAGAGTGCGCTGTCAAGAGTAAGGATGAGTGCGCTGTCAGGAATGGAGGTGAAAGTAGTGAGAGTGACATGGAGCGTGAGTTAGTTGTGACAGGTGAGCGAGGATGTACACCTGGAATAGAAGGATGCACACCTGGAATGGTAGAGCGTGAGTGGGAATGCACGCTGGAGTTGGTGGTGAGGCACGTGGTTGGGTGTGCGAATGAGAGCACACCTGTGATTGTCACAGAGGAGGTGACCGAGGAGGGGGTGCGAAGAGGTGTTTTGGTGAGGTGTGCGACCAACGAATGTGTGCCAAAGTGTTCGGTGGTCAGGTGTGTGACCAAGGCTGTGAGTGGAATGGGTGTACCGAGGTGTGTAAGGAAAGGTACGAGGGGCATGGAAACGGCTGGATGTGTGAGCAAGGAACGGGCTGCGGGGTGTAAGCGTCCAGGTGAAGCATCGACGTTAGATGGGATAGAGTTTAGAACGACTTATAGCCGAATCGGGCCCTCGGTGCGTGCTGGGCCTCGCTTTGAACGGCCGCGTCCGTGCTCCACTAGGCGGAGCTGGCAGCCCGATAGGAAGGGTCGTTATGGCGACCACGTTTTGTTGAGACGTGCCGGCAGGTCGAGATCGGGACATTGGATGGCTCCACGCCGAGGTGGTGCGTGGGATCTCGGCCCGGGTAAACCTCCTTCCCTGCACCGAATGCGGGACGCACCCAGCCGCTGGCACAGAACAACCAGCATTCATGGCTTGGCTTTACGAAGCCGGGCTTTGGACAGGAATTGGCGCACCGAGAGGTATTAGTGAGTCGACTGGGTGATGAGGTTAGTGTTTTGGACCCAAAAATTAGAAAAAGGCGAAATTTGATGATTGGTAATGGTACAGTGATTGGCAGATGATTGGCAAATTTTTGATTTGTTGAAATTTGATGTGTAAAATTGGTAGTGAGAGACCCCCGATGTGGTGGGATGGCAAATCCACCATCCTTCCCATGGGGGGGCAAAGGAGCAATAGCTTATGGGGTGTATGGCAGTGAAAACTAGCCCGGGTGGGTTAGGATATTGTGTGTAGGGATCTAGAAGAGATTGACATTAGGTAACGTTAAGTTTAGTTAGTGACTGATACCTGTAGTGGGGACGCAGGTAGATTAGTGTGGATGATAATGACGTGGGAGCGCAATAGTTTAAAGGGACGACTGGGAAGCGCAAGTTTCAGAAGGGAGTAGTTAGCTGAGATGATGCCATGTGTGTGAGGATGGAACAGGTGTGATTGCACAGGTGTGCAACTGGACAGGTGTGTGGAGTAGTGTATGAGTAGTGAGTGTTGTGGATCAGCGCGAATGCGCTTGGGGAGAGAAGGGTGCCGGTGGCACCAGGTGTGAGAGCACAGGTGTGCAGGTACAGGTGTGTGGAGAGAGTTGGAGTGAGTGGTACGGAGTGGTGTGCATGGTGCGAAGGTGTGGATGGGGGAAGAGTGGACCCCTTTCACGAGTACCCGGGGCGGGTAGTGTAAGTGTTAGGTAGAGGGTGCAGGTAAATTGTGGTTGGATATTGGCATTTGTGGTGCGGTTGCAGAATGGTGTTGTGGATGGGTGCATTAGTGTTGTGGAAATGGCTGGGCGTGTAGCCTGTTAGTGTGTGTAGTTGGTTGGGCACTCCACCACTGTGAGGATGTCGGCCAGGTGAGGCCGCAGGTGGGCTCTGGGAGCCGGTAGTTGTGAGTGGGTGCCTGAGGATCCCGGGTGTGGATCGGGCAGCCCAGTGCCAGAGAGGGCACCGAGTGGGGAGAGTGCCAGAGGGCCTTCCCCAGGTAGTTAGGTTAGGGTAAGGAGCAGGTAAGCTCGGAGGCAACTGCAGTGGTGGAGGTGTGCAGGTGGGTAGACCCACTGGGAGAGGTACACGCCACAGCCCAGAAGTTGTGCGAGGGCACCGGGAGATGAATCGGGGGAGTGAGACCCCAAATTGAAGAGCACCACAGTTTGGCCAATGGGAATTGGTTTTTAGAACCCATAGTGTAAGAGGGCCAATGGTTTGGCCGGAGAAAGACCCCGGGTAGTGTAAAGTTGTTAAAGTCATTTAGGAGATAGTTAGGATTGATGAACCTGTCGCACCATACGCAGCCACTTACCTGTGGTGATGATGATGACTCCACACCTGTGTTTTCTTTGTTTGTGTTGCAGAAATGAGAATTGCTGTTGGATTTGTGAGACGCATCACGACGTGGATGAGACATTGGGGTGATTCCATCTCTCCCTCCTTAGGAGGGACTGATGATGAATTGGTGATGGCAAATTTTGATGTGCAGTTGGAGATGGCAAATTTTGATGAGAGTTGAAAATGGCAAATTTGATTGGTTAGGAGGGAGAGAAGACGAATTTGGTTTATGGGAGGAACGGGGAAGACAGTAGGGATGTTTGTCGATTTGTAAAGTAGATGTTTATGGGTAGTGTTGTGTTTTGTGGATGCAGTAAGGGGTAAGGGAGGGGCCATGTAGGTTACCTGGTGGGGGGGGGGGGCGTACGATAGGAACGTACCTGTCTCACCTGGTTCCCATGTGCCCCCAGTGTGCATCACCTTACATTGCGTGCACTTTTGCGCCCTTACCACCTTACTCACTTGTTTCTTCTTTTGTCTCCCACCTCCGAGGATCTGGCTTTGGGGTAGAGAGAGAGGAGAGAGAGGTGCTGGCTGCGCAGTTGTGGGCCTGCACTTTCGCTGTTTGCTGCCGGGATCGATACACCATATGGACCGCAATGTTTGTGGCCACCCACAATGGACCGCAGTTCGTTTGCGGCCAAGCACCACCCGGGGATGGACCTATGGGTCAACGTGGCACCTATGCCATACAGGTGAACCACTTTTAGTTACCACCAAGTGCACCACAAGAAGAGCAAGAGACACCTGCAGGGTTAGGGGTTGTCGAATTTATTTTTATACCAATGAACAATGGTGACTGCACCGGATGGTGCTGACTGTGTGGTGGGGTGGTGCTTTTGATGCTGGGAAAGGGTGCTCTGCACGTTATTAAAGGCCGTCGGCCACAGAGCACTCGTGGGTTGGTGTATCGATGCTGGCAAGCGCGCTCTCTCTATGCATAACATCTGCATGTGTTCCTCCAAAGACAGGTCCTGGATCGTAGTGTAAATAGCAGCGTAGTCTTGTAAATAATGCTCCCTACCGGCTGTATGTTTAGTTTGCGAATTCTTTCCGGATTCGGTTATCCTGTGGGTGTGTTTCTGTGAGGAGAAGGGTGCAACGTCGCAGGGGGACATATTTACTCATTTGTGAATATCTGTAAAACTGTCGCACTCAGGGTAGAGTTAATAGTAGAGGGAACTACATTGCGTGCCACACTAAAGTAGGTAAAAATTTATCGGGTCGGGACGCCCCGAGGGTAGAGAAGGGTGCAATGTTGCGAATATGGAATTTGGCCTCCATATCCGCTTGTAAATATTTCCCTATTTTCTCCAATACTCCCCAACTTTCCCCGATCCCCCATTCCCTAGTCCCATTGCATGTAAATAACAATCAGTAGAGCCGACCTTCCCCTTATTCCCCCATTAAATGTCGTGCCCAGGTCCACCGCACCACACGTAGACAACTTTCGGACATCTTCCTAGTTATTCTTATTCTATGTCAGTTAAGGCCTCGTCTCCATTAATTATGACTCTTCGTTGCACCAGAATGTGATTATATGGCATCAGTAGTGAGTTTAGGACCTTTCCCATACCTCCTCCCATCTTCTTCCCCAACAATTACAACAACAACAGAGGAGATGGCGGCGGAGCGGGGGAGGATGCGTCCTCACACCGGCTCGATTAGCGCCATAGACCATGCGCTCCACGGGGTTACCACGAAGGGGCTCCTTGTCAGCTCCTCGTCAAGGGCGGAGCCTGGTAAACCCCCCGCACGCACCCAATGAGAAGCAACGTGCCGATTCCACGAGGCGGAGCTAACGAGCCGAGGGCGTGTCACTCCCCGCCGGATATACGCGGCCCCGCGCCGGATGTGACGTCAGATGCGCACCCAGCTTGGAGAAGGAAAGCCACCTGCGAGCGCTGAGTCAGATGCGCACCCAGCTTGGAGAAGGAAAGCCACCTGCGAGCGCTGAGTCAGATGCGCACCCAGCTTGGAGAAGGAAAGCCACCTGCGAGCGCTGAGTCAGATGCGCCCCCAGCTTGAGCAGACAAGACGCCATCCGAGCGCTGCGACCTCCCCGCATCTCTGGACCGGACCGAGTCGATTCTGACCTTTGAGCCCAGGTGCACCTGGAGCCATCGGTACCCGCCTGTCCTTTCCATCAATCCCCGTGTGAGTCAGCATTTTGTCCCGTTTATCTGTCGTCTGTTGGGGTTAATATAAGAGTGTGTCTAAGTGCTTGTCTTTCTATGCTGTCCCTCTTGTAGTTGTAATCTAACCTTCCGCCTTAATATAACCTCCTCCGGAGGTCTTGAGAACTGAACCCCTGGTGTCGTATTGTGTCATTATAACCCAGCCGGGTGTCTTCTTTTTCTTATTGAGCCAGCATCGCGCGACTTCGTCAACGTCGAGTATAGTCGGGTAATTTGTGCGGACACGACGGCCATTCCGCTCGGCCCACTTTAACATCAAAGTCGTGTCTGTAACAATATATATATATATATATATATATATATATATATATATATACATACATACATACATTCACATACACAAATACACATCCATATGTGAATGTGTACTTGTGTATATATGTATATATATACGTATATATATATATATATATATATATATATATATATATATATATATATATATATATGCGTGTATATATTTGTAAAGCATATGATATAACACGGTGCTTACGCATCAATTTTGATGCTTGAATGGCTTGATGCATACAACTCAAAATCAATGGTGGTTGAAATCACACATGATATGCAGATTGGAAAGATCGTCGTAAAAGTGTATGCCGCCTCCGAAAGGAAAACCATAAATTTTTATTTAAGCCTTCAAACGGTGCAATATTAACCACACATTTTAATAGCTTATTGCGCATTATAAAGAGGGGGACAGAGAGGGTAGAAAAAAAATCCCACTCGAGCATTTGAGCTGAATGTCTACAAATGCATTTGCTTTCACAGAAGATTAAGTTCAGGATAATGCAATTACTGATTTTATTCTGTGATGCTTTGAAGCTCTCCCGTTTTCTTTTCTTTTTTTTGTTTCTGAATCCCCTTTCTAGTGCTTTTCGTGAACTCTTTGGAAAACTCTTAAGATTAATGGTGTGTGCGCATGTGTTGTGCGTGCGTGCATGCACACACGCATGTATGTATATATATATATATATATATATATATATATATAATATATATATATATATATATTTATATATATACAGACTTATCATTTAATATGGAATATTTTTTTTGTGGGGTGAACTTACTTTTCAAGATGACTTAGAACCAAAAGTTCATTGGAAGTATGTTGAAATTATTCGAGATTTTGTTAATGTGACCTTTAAAAGAAACGAAAACCACATTTGACATTTTGAAGCAAATAAATTGATCCTTGAAAGTGATGTTAACTGATATCGAACTCAATTCACGGACAGTGCTGTGTTAAACTTCTGTACGTTTTCCCAGAAGTATCTCTTTATTTTGCACATTAGCCAAAAAAAATTTCAACAAAAACAAAAGCTAAATTATGACTGGGATTACGGACAGTAAAATTACAGTTCAGTACTTCGTGTAAACCCCACGAGCATTCAGGAGAGCACGTACACATCGAGGCATACTGTTCACGAGATTTGCCAAGGTTTGGATAGGAATCTCTTGCGATGCAGTGACAATAGTCTGCTGCAATTCACGCACAGAGGTAGGCTGCTGGTCCAAGTTGTCGATTTGACGCGTTAATTCTGCCCACCAGTTCTCCATCGGATTCATATCCGGGGACATGGCAGGCCACTCCATATGCTCTACACCACGGTCAGCAAGAAAGTGTTGGATCATGTGAGCACGATGAGGCCGTGCATTGTCATCTTGGAAGACAAAGTTTCCTCGAAAGGCTGCACGAGCAAATGGAAGCAATGTTTCTTCCAGAATGACACTGTACTTGAACTGGTTCAGGTTTCCATTCAGAACAACCAGGTCAGTTTTGCCCCCTGCATGAAAAGCAACCCAAACGGTCACCCCACCACCTCCAGCTTGGACTCTTGGCACTATACAATCTTCGTTGTGGGCTTCATGTACTTGTTGCGCACTCGGACACAGCCATCTTGACGATAGACCATAAATCTAGACTCGTCACTGAAGGTCACGTGATTCCAGTGTCCTGGCTGCCATTGACGGTGCTCTCTGGCCCACTGCAATCGGCGCTGGCTGTGTTGTCTGGTCAGGCGTGGCTTTCTCAGGGGACGCCTAGCACGATAGCCTGCTTGAACCAGTCGTTGGTTGACTAGCCTTCTGGATACAGGCACATTTGTCAGTTGCTGACACTCAGCCCTAAGCCGATTAGCTGACTTGGTACGGCCATTGCAGACTAACCGGTGCAGCTGGCGATCATCTCTCGTTGTGGTTCTGCGTGGACGTCCTGGCCTCGGTATTGGAGTAGGGACACCCCTCTGAGCATTTCGTTTCAGGATCTTTGACACCTGACCTTGAGTGATGCCATACTGCCGAGCAATAGCACGCTGTTTCATGCCAGAATTTCGTAAAGCCACCACTCCATGACAAACAGCATTGTCGAGTTGACGGACCATCTCCAGAGGAAGCGGCAATAACTTTTGGAGATGTTCAGCAGTTGTTTTCCACTAATACAGAACGCAACAACCCTCATATACCCGATTGTGAATCCAATCGTCAAATGTACCTGTCCTTACATTTTGTCACGCCACCTGTGATATAATCCTGTTATTGACTTCTTGCTGTGAAAGACAATCAGTGACATGGTTCTTTCAACAAAGAAATCACCGAAGGGTAAAAGAAACTCACCAGATTGATATACTGAGTTCAGAAAGTAAACCCAAGTCAAGAAGAAAAAAAATTCCATATTAAATGCCAAGTCTGTACATAGCAGGAGTGTCTGTGTGTTTGTCAATCCGTCCCCAAACAACTCCCTCAGTTTTTGGGTTCGCCCCGCCAAACCCAAACCTTCTTTGGACTGCCTTAGAGTCCCAGCGAGTGTCCTAACATGGGTGGGAGGTTTCAGAAATTCCTCAATACAATTATAATTTTAAGTTTTGATTCAACAAACTGCTCCCTATTCGGAGGTAAACACAATCACGAGTTTGGCAGAAACATTCGCTGGTATTATATCTTAATACAATTGTGATTTTGAGTTTCCACCGGAACAATGCTCCTTTTATCCATTCTAAGGTGGATGGGAAGTTTCATAAATGCCTCATTATAATTGTGATTTTGACTTTCAACCCGTACGGTGTTTCGTATAAGCTCTTTCTCACCGGCGGATTCGTCTGTATTGATAATCTGGTCAGAATGGTGTCTATATTCGTTTCCCTCATGAGTGTTTGTCACATTGTATTTTGCTGTATTAATGCTATAGTATTGTTATGTGTATGGGGGTAGGTAATGAAATACCTTAGTCGAGGTAGAATTGTATACTTTAAAGTTCATGGAGTAGTGAGCTCCGAATGTCACAAAGAAGAATCCTCATGTATCTAAGTCAGGGCCGGATGTCCGTGTAAGTGTAAAGGATATAAGGGGTATAATGGGTCTCAAGGGTCTAAAGGATGTAAGGGAGTGAAGATGAAGTAAAGAAATTACTTTATAATGGCCGGGGTTCACCTGTTGTCAAGTGGCGGTTTGGAGTTGGCGACACATGGGTCTTTTTTTTTGTACAAACTATTTTTTTCACCCTTGAGGCTGATGTTGTTAGATGAGCAGTAAAATTACCTTGAAAACAATGTATAGATTGCGTTTGTACTATTTTCGCTTTTTGAATAATTAACGCATTTTTGAGGTCACATGACTCCTTCTTTGCCAAACTTACCAATCATGGTAACATCTTAATTAATAGTTGTTTCTCACATATGATAACATATTTGATGATCGGAGCTCACCATCAAACTAATTATATCGATATCCGTGTTTAAATCTGATAAAAAATTGGGCTTTCAAAAAAGATTTGTATATGTGGATCAACCCTGGGAGATCCTGGCAACAGGTGGTGGCTCGGATGGTTTTAAGTTATGAATTGTGAGAAAATAACTGTTTCTAAACCGCTATTTAGGTGCAGGGTGGTAAAAGATGTTATCCTATAAAGTTTCGTGCCGAATAACCTCGGGAGCTCAGAGGAGTAGGTTCACAAACAAACAAACAAACAAACGTCCTAGCTTTTATATATAATTATATATATATATATATATATATATATATATATATATATATATATATGAAACACAGTTTGTGTGTGTGTGTGTGTGTGTGTGTAATGTTACCGATAGACTCCTAAACGGAGAGGCTTACCTGCTTGATATTTGGCATAGACATGGCCATTGAGCCTGGGACGAACATGGCCGAACTCAAAATATTTGACGATCCATATTTTTTATTCATATTTACCTCAGCGCATTTCAGCGCACGGAATCAACGGAATCAGAGCAGGTGGGCGCTGATTCGCTCAGAGCGATCACGTGATGATGCTATGACGCTATGAACGCTATGACGCTATGAACGCTATGACGCTATGAACGATATGATGCTATGAACGATATGACGCTATGACGCTATGAAAAAAAAAATCGCTATGAGCGCTATGATGCTATGAACGCTATGAACGATATGAACGCTATGACGCTATGAACACGATGACGCTATGACGCTATGAAAAAAACAAATCGCTATGACGCTATGACGCTATGAAAAAAAAAATAGCTCGCTTTGCCAAGGAGCTCGCTCCCCCCCCCCCCCCCGTTCCCCTCCCCTCCCCTTCCCCCTCCCCCTCCCCTCACCCGCCTGGCAATGCCGGGTACTTCTGCTAGTATATATATATATATATAAATATATATATATATATATTGCGGATCTCCTGAAGCCCGTTCCCATTACAAAGGGGGGATTAAACCCCCTTTCCCCCCTGGGTCTTCGTGTCCACGAGGCCGAATCGCCACTTCCGAAGCAAGCGTGAAAAAGGGTATCGGGTCAATGTCGCACATACCTTTAACCCACGCTGCCACGAAAGCGGGGACCGAACCTCACACAAGCCACGCTTAATCGAGTACGCCGAGCGGTATGCGTATCATGTGACTCGTGCCGTTACTTTTATGGAACCCGATTCGAGCGGTTCTAGTCGTACCATGTGAGGCCAATTAATGGAAGGGACGGGAACAGTCAAATCAAAGGAATAACACGATTTATTATTTATGTACAATGATTCGCAAAAGGAAAGGGGACACAGAGCAGAAGCTTAATCAATCGTAACAAAACCCAGACACAGGGCCCACTCACGCACACTGGGAGAAGAAGAGAAGCAGTTTGCGCGCCAAACGCTCTTTGCCGTCGGTCGCTCCGGGGCAGCTCGCCCGGCATGGCTCTCTGGCGGTCACGGCACGTATGCAGGAGAAGGCAGGCAGGAGGAAATCGCGCGTCTGTGGCCCGGCACGGGTCGTCCCCTTGAGCGCGTGAATAATACAGCGCAGAGCGCAGGGCACGGGGCATGGGGAAAGTTTGTATATAATCTCGATCACCGGCAATTCAATGCACTCGTTCTGCGGCGCATTCTCAAGCTCAACTCAACTCCACCCACTCTCACAGGGAACTGAGGTGGGGGCGCTCGGAGCAGGGTGGCTCCGCCCTGGCCCTACTCGAATGTTCCAAACCCTACCTCTCATCGTCGTGGTTAGCCACCCCCCTCGAGCCCTGATTGGCGGCTCGTTGCTTACCGGCCACTCCTCCTGCAGCTCCTCCCTTCGGCCTCGCTAGACTTGTTCAGGCCTGCCACGTGGCATGCTATCGCCAAAAGACCACCCTACTTATGGGCCTGCTCAACGCAAAACTAACACAGGACAGGACTGCACTTACATTCACTAACAAATAACTGAACTATCGCGAGGCTTCATGTTGTGGTGCGTCTACCTACGAGGGGGGATTATCCTTTATTCCAAAACCACAACAATATATTGTTACGTTTATGGGGGTAGGTTAGAAAATACCGTATGGAAGTTAGAATGGTATGGGAAATAGTATAATAGTATGGACCATTTAACGTTTAGGAGTATTTTTCTTTACATATGCAGGGAAAATGTAGCTTAATGTTGTGTTTAAATGTGCATCATATGGGGGATGAGGCCGTGCTAATTAGAGTAGGGTTTAAGGTTAATTCCCCCTGTGTGTCAAACCCTCTGTAGTCATATCAATCGTTTTGCTGACACGGCCGGCGATTAATTATGCTCCATGAACTACCGGCCAAGCTAAGCCTGCCCTATCGACACTTACGGAAAAAAGAACCCCCCCAGGATAGGAGGAGCTGATAGTCGTGATGTGGGTGGAGAAGAGGACCGGCAGGCCACACCTCCCGAGTGACACGGGCGGGTGACGTAGGTGAGCTAAAAGGGAAGCTTCGCTATTGGCTCTGGGGAGAGAAGAAGAAGAGCGCACTTGGTTCTTCTGAACAAGAAGGTTTGGCCATTTTTTGTGCGGGCTGTGAGGAGAGTTTTCTGCTGCGGCGATTGTGAAGGAGCTTCGCTTATTGTTGGCTCATAAGGAAACGGGAGGCTGCGTGTGCTTCCCCAGAGGTGGAGGAAAAAGGAGACCGTTTTGTCTGCTCGCTTCATGCTTGTAGCGCATTCGACGCGTGGCGCTTTCGGCACCATCGCCATCTTGTGCGCTTTCCATGCGGGTGGCTCCAAGCTTCGTCACCACCATCAACCTTCCAAAAAGGACCCATTTTGGGCCAGAGCTAAGTGCCGGCCAAAGGGGGATTTTATTTTATTTTATGACGTATCCCTATCTTCGTATTTGTAATTGTGTGGAAGGTCTCTCACAGTAGAATATAATATTTTACCGTTGCATTTATTTTCGTTATTTTCATCCATGCTTTATTTTTATTGAATAATTATTGTTGCATTTTTGTTGTTGCGTTGAGTTTGTGGGTTTCAGTAATAAACCCTTGTGTTCATTTTCTTAAACACGTTTTATTAATCTCTTCCATCCTGCATGCGCAAATTAACCGCCATAATCGGGCTCGGGAGTAAGCTGGTTCGACCATCCGTCCCGGCTAATCTTAATCGGCAGGGACTCGACAATATATATATATATATATATATATATATATATATATATATATATATATAAAAATATATATGTTGCGGTTTTGAGAATAAAGGATGACCCCCCTCGTAGGTAGTTGCACCACAACATGTAGCCTCGCTGTAGTTCAATTACCTCTTAGTAAATGTAAGCGTAGTCTCCTTTCCTGTGTTAGTTTGCATTGAGCAGGACAGTGAGTAGGCCTCAATTGGGCTGGGCTAGGATGCCATGTGCTCGGCCTGGAACAAGTCTGGCAAGGCCGAAGGGAGGAGCTGCAGGGGGAGTGGCCGGTAAGCAACGCGCCGCCAATGAGAGCTCGAGGGGAGTGGCTCACCACGGCGACGGGAGATGGGGCATGGAACATTCGGGTAAGGCCGGGGCGGAGCCATAAAACCCTGCCCCGGGCCCCCCGCCTCAGTTGAGTCGGAGCCCCTGAGTTAAGTCGGAGCCCCTGAGTTGAGTAGGAGCCCCTGAATTTAGTCGGAGCCCCTGAGTTGAGTCGGAGCCCCTGAGTTGAGTTGAGAGCTTGAGTCGAGAATCAGTTAGGGCCTCTGTGACAAGTCGAGACAAGTCGGAGCCCCTGTGAGAGTCAGAACGCCAGAGAGCAAGCCGGATCGTCAGACCTCCGAGTCAGAGCTTTTGTCTCACCACAAGTAAAGAGCCTTACTTGGCATAGCCCTCTGTACACGAACTCTCCCCGTGCCCTGTGCCATGCGCTCTGCCACTGTATTAATCGCACTGTGTGGAGACGACCCAATCCGGGCCACAGACGCGCAATCTCCTCCTGCCTGCATTTCCAAGCATACGTGCCGTGAACACCAGAGGGCCACGCCAGGCGAGCTGTCCCGGAGCGACCGACGGCAAGGCGCGTTTGGCGCGTGAACTTCCTTCCTTATTTTCCCCGCATGAGTGAGTGGGCCCTTTGTCTGGGATTTAGTTAAAACTGTTAAGCATCTGCTCTGTGTCCGCTTTCCCTTATCCTGATTATTGTACATTATAAAGAAATCTGCACATTATAAATAGTCCCGACACATAGAAAGAGCGTGACCAAGGGTTGGCGTCAGGAAGGGCATCCGGCCATAAAACATTGCCTCAAACAGGGAACCATGATTGTCATGGGGCCCGCAAGGCTACGGGGAAAATGGCCTTAAAACGATTATTCATTCATTCATTCATAAATAAACCGTGTTCTTCCTCTTATTTGACAGTTCCCGTCATTTCCCAATTGGCTTAGCATCGCACGAACAGAACCGCTCGAATCGGGTATATATATATATTTAAGAAACAGGAAGTAAATTCCTACGTGGGGCTAGTGTGAAAAAATTCTGACTCAACCCAGGATTCAAACCCAGGAACCTCATCACTTACGCAGTGACAGCCCACTGAGCAAGTGAGTCAATGGGATATCCTCAGCGATTTCTCACACTAACACTGCAAGTTTTATAATGGCCGATGTCTCACGTGCCTGCTAGGCAGACCCCGGATGTGAGTGTATGTAAGTTTAAGAACATATACAAATACATATATATATATATGCATATATATATATATATACATATACATATATATATATATATATATATTTGTATATATATATATATATATATATATATATATATATATATAAATAAATATATATATACAGACTTGGCATTTAATATGGAATATTTTTTTTTTTCTTGACTTGGGTTTACTTTCTTAACTCAGTATATAAATCTGGTGAGTTTTTTTTACACTTTGGTGATTTATTTGTTAAAAGAACCATGTCACTGATTGTCTGTCGCAGCAAGAAGTCAACAACAGGATTATATCACAGGTGGCGTGGCAAAATGTACGGACAGGTGCATTTGATGATTGGCTTCACAGTCGGGTATACAAGGGTTGTTGCGTTCTGTATTAGTGGAAAACAACTGCTGCACGTCTCCAAAAGTTATTGCCGCTTCCTCTGGAGATGGTCCGTCAACTCGACAATGCTGTTTGTCATGGAGTGGTGGCTTTACGAAATTACGGCATGAAACAGCGTGCTATTGCTCGGCAGTATGGCATCACTCAAGGTCAGGTGTCAAAGATCCTGAAACGCAATGTTCAGAGGGGTGTCCCTACTCCAATACCGAGGCCAGGACGTCCCCGCAGAACCACAAGGAGGGATGTTCGCCAGCTGCACCGGTTAGTCCGCAATGGCCGTACCAAGTCAGCTAATCGGCTTAGGGCTGAGTGGCAGCAACTGACAAATGTGCCTATATCCAGAAGGCTAGTCAACCAACGATTGGTTCAAGCAGGCTATCGTGCCAGGCGTCCCCTGAGAAAGCCACGACTGACCAGACAACACCGCCAGCGCCAATTGCAGTGGGCCAGAGAGCACCGTCAATGGCAGCCAGGACACTGGAATCACGTGATCTTCAGTGACGAGTCTAGATTTCTGGTCTATCGTCAAGATGGCCGCGTCCGAGTGCGCAGACAAGTGCATGAAGCCTACAACAAAGATTGTATAGCGCCAATAGTCCAAGCTGGAGGTGGTGGGGTGACTGTTTGGGCTGCTTTTCATGCAGGGGGCAAAACTGACCTGGTTGTTCTGAATGGAAACCTGAACCAGTTCAAGTACAGGGCCATTCTGGAAGAAACATTGCTTCCATTTGCTCATGCAGCCTTTCGAGGAAACATTGTCTTCCAAGATGACAATGCACGGCCTCATCGTGCTCGCATGATCCAACACTTTCTTGCTGACCGTGGTGTAGAGCATCTGGAGTGGCCTGCCATGTCCCCGGATATGAATCCGATAGAGAACTTGTGGGCAGAATTAACGCGTCAAATCGACCACTTGGACCAGCAGCCGACCTCTGTGCGTGAATTGCAGCATGCTATTGTCACTGCATGGCAAGCGATTCCTGTCCAAACCTTGGCAAATCTCGTGAACAGCATGCCTCAACGTGTACGTGCTCTCCTGAATGCTAGTGGGGGTTGCACGAAGTACTGAACTGTAATTTTACTGTCCGTAATCCCAGTCGTAATTTAACTTTTGTTTTTGTTAAAAAAAATTTTGGCTAATGTGCAAAATAAAGAGATACTTCTGGAAAACGTACAGAAGTTTAACACAGTACTGTCCATGAATTGAGTTCGATATCAGTTTACATCACTTTCAAGGATCAATTTATTTGTTTCGAAATGTCAAATGTGGTTTTTGTTTCTTTTAAAGGTCACATTATCAAAATCTAGAATAATTTCAACATAATTCCAATGAACTTTTGGTTGTAAGACATCTTGAAAAGTAAGTTCACCCCCACAAAAAAAATATTCCATATTAAATGCCAAGTCTGTATATATATATATATATATATATATATATATATATATATATATCTCGATTTCAACATGTTGCCATTGCATTTGTGAACATTTATTTTTGAAAACTCAGTGATATTCTGCCAACAACAATTCTGCCAGCACAAGATCTGCCAGCAACCCTCTTCTAGTGAAACTGCCACAATCAGGACTCTCTGCTCACCTTCACTCTTTCATTCCTCTTTTCTCCCACCTCTGGAACAAACTCCCTCACTCTCTTCAATCCCACTCATACCTCCTGGTCTTTAAAACAGCTGTTCACCACCATCTCTTATCTTCCCCTCTCCAAAACCTTGATCTTTTCTACCCCCGTTAATTCACCCCAGATCCACTTTTTTGAAATATCGACTTCTTTCCTGGAAGTCCTTGCAGTGTCCATATGTTTTATACCTCTCCCACCTCCCCCCACGCCCTCTCCCACCTCCCCCCACGCCCTCTCCCACCTCCCCCCACGCCCTCTCCCACCTCCCCCCACGCCCTCTCCCACCTCCCCCCACGCCCTCTCCCTCCCACAGATCTCCCGATGTCCCTCCTCTCAAATGTTGTACTTGTGTGCTTCCATCTCTCTCCCCATCTTGCCTCCCGCTCCCATTATTATATGTTTTATGTGTCCGTTTGTTTTTTGTGATTAATGTTAGCTCTTACACGAGCCTCGATCTTGTATACAAAAAAAAAAAATTCCCTTATGAAATTAAGTATCACATATCATGTGGAGCTGTCAAGTTTGTTGTTCATGTTAAATCCAAATGATGGGCTTCATTCATTTTATTTTTCTTTTATAGTATTGGCCTCAATTATTCCCACTTCGTTCGGTCAACCATTTTTTGCCCAAATCCTTCACGACAGGCTGGCAAGACCTGACGTGAAACTGGTGATTTGGGTACAAATTTGTAATTAGTTTAGGGAGTTGACAATAACTTGACCACTCTTCATGGAAGACATACCGTCACGGGATGCCACATGAGCGATGACATTATAAATTTACATTCTCTCATCTATCTATAATTCCAGTAATCTCTGTGTGTCTGTGTGTTTGTTTGTCTGTGACCGCTGTTTCTCGACAACCACGGGTCCGATATACTTGAAACTTGCCAGGTATATTGCTGGGGACCCGAGGATGTGCCTTTTCAAGGTTTCATATTAATCAGAGAAGTAGTTACCGAGCTATGTCCAAAAAACGATTCAACCAATCAGAGAGCAGCGAGCTATCACGTGTGCCGAACGTGGCGAACAGACTCTGCCTCGGACGGCACATTTGAGAGCGTATTCATTTATTTCACGTTGGCAAACTATGTTGGCGCTATGTTGGCGTTAAACTATGTTTTAAAACTAATTAAAACTAATTTGCGATTCATCGTAACTGCGATATGCGACCTTCCGGACAGTCAAATGAGGACGTCACTTCCGGACTTACGGATAGTCATAGTGACGACGTACTGATGCTGAACGTGGCGAGCAGACGCTGTAAGGTACGATCGATTGTAGTACACGTTTATAATAACTCTGCCGATACAGGCCCGATTAACTGCAGCGCCATCCGAGCTGCGGCGTCGGGACGATACATTCATTGTACGGTCACATCACGCACTTACGGGCACGCCCATGGGCCCATGGGCACGCCCATGCATGCATGGGCGAAGACATTTTTTTTTTTTTTTTTTGGCAAGGAACGGGCACCCACGTACGGGCACGTCCTAGTATAATTAACTAGCAGAAGTACCCGGCATTGCCGGGCGGGGGAGGGGGAGGGGAACGGGGGGTTGGGGAGGGGAGGGGAACGGGGGGGAGGGGAGAAGAGTGGGAGGGGGAGGGGGAGAGGGGAGAAGAGGGGGGGATGGGGAGGGTGAGGGATGGGAGGCGGTGGGAGGGGGGAGAGGAGGAGGGGAGGAGGGAGGGGGGAGGGGAGGGGGGAGGGGAGGGGGGAAGGGGGGAGGGGGAGGGGAGGGGAAAATGGGGAGGGGGAGGAGGGAGGGGGGAAGGGGGAGGGGGAGGAGGAGAGGGGGGAGGGGGGGAAGGGGGAGGGGGGAGGTAGGAGGGAGGGGGGAGGGGGGAGGGGGAAAGGGAGGGGGAGGGGGGAGAGGAAAAGGGAGGGGGAGGGGGAAAAGGGAGGGGGAGGGGGAGAAGGGGAGGGGGGAGGGGCAGAAGGGGAGGGGGGAGGGGGAGGGAGAAGGGAAGGGGGGACGGAGGGGGGAGGGGGAAGGGGGAGGGAAGGGGATAGCCAGTCAACAATGACGTTGCAGTTCTCATGGTCGGAGAGCAGCACAACAATCGGACATAGTCCTGCATATTCGCAACAGCACGAAGCGGATTTGGAGACTCACCGATCCTGTGACGGCCTCCAGTACCGGCGTTGCCGGGCGGGGGAAGGGAGACCCGTACATTCCCAACCCGTACATTTGTCCTCTCGACTCAAGCTCACTCGGACAAAAGCCTCGCACAAATTACACCGTGAAGGCCCAATGGTCATGTCTATGCCACAAATCACGGGCGCACTGAATTGAAAATATTGTTACAGACGTGGCTTGGATGTTATTTACCGAGCGGTTTTATGGTATGACCACGTCTGCACAAGTTACCCGTTTGTGCCCGAACGTTGACTAGTCGCGCTATGCTGGCTCAATAAGAAAAAGAAGACACCCGGCTGGATTACACTAACACAATACGACACCAAGGGTTCAGTTCTCAAGACCTCCGGAGGAGATTATATTCGTACGGAAAGGTCAGATTACAGGGGCTAGAGTTATAATCACAGAAAGACAGGCACTTAGACACACTCTTATATTAACCCCGGACAGACGACAGACAAACGGGACAAGGCTGACTCACACGGGGGTTGATGAAAAGGACAGCGGGTATCGATGGCTCAAGGTGCACTCTTGGCTCAAAGCAGGGTCCAGTACGGTCCGGTCCGGTCCAAAGATGCGGGGAGGTCGCAGCGCTCGGATGGCGTCTTGTCTGCTCAAGCTGGGGGCGCATCTGACTCAGCGCTCGCAGGTGGCTTTCCTTCTCCAAGCTGGGTGCGCATCTCTCGTCACATCCGGCGCGGGGCCGCGTATCCGGCGGGGGGTGACACGCCCTCGGCTCGTTAGCTCCGCCTCGTGGAATCGGCACGTTGCTTCTCATTGGGTGCGTGCGGGGGGTTTACCAGGCTCCGCCCTTGACGAGGACCTGACAAGGAGCCCCTTCGTGGTAACCCCGTGGAGCGCATGGTCTATGGCGCTAATCGAGCCGGTGTGAGGACGCATCCTCCCCCGCTCCGCCGCCATCTCCTCTGTTGTTGTTGTAATTGTTGGGGAAGAAGATGGAAGGAGGTATGGGAAAGGTCCTAAACTCACTACTGATGCCATATAATCACATTCTGGTGCAACGAAGAGTCATAATTAATGGAAACGAGGCCTTAACTGACATAGATTAAGAATAACTAGGAAGATGTCCGAAAGTTGTCTACGTGTGGTGCGGTGGACCTGGGCACGACATTTAATGGGGGAATAAGGGGAAGGTCGGCTCTACTGATTGTTATTTACATGCAATGGGACTAGGGAATGGGGGATTGGGGAAAGTTGGGGAGTATTGGAGAAAATAGGGGAATATTTACAAGCGGATATGGAGGCCAAATTCCATATTCGCAACATTGCACCCTTCTCTACCCTCGGGGCGTCCCGACCCGATAAATTTTTACCTACTTTAGTGTGGCACGCAATGTAGTTCCCTCTACTATTAACTCTACCCTGAGTGCGACAGTTTTACAGATATTCACAAATGAGTAAATATGTCCCCCTGCGACGTTGCACCCTTCTCCTCACAGAAACACACCCACAGGATAACCGAATCCGGAAAGAATTCTCAAACTAAACATACAGCCGGTAGGGAGCATTATTTACAAGACTACGCTGCTATTTACACTACGATCCAGGACCTGTTTTTGGAG
Source organism: Myxine glutinosa (assembly GCF_964187855.1). Taxonomy (NCBI): domain Eukaryota; kingdom Metazoa; phylum Chordata; class Myxini; order Myxiniformes; family Myxinidae; genus Myxine; species Myxine glutinosa. The sequence goes on along the minus strand of NC_136262.1, from coordinate 208,763,803 downwards.
GAACACATGCAGATGTTATGCATAGAGAGAGCGCGCTTGCCAACATCGATACACCAACCCACGAGTGCTCTGTGGCCGACGGCCTTTAATAACGTGCAGAGCACCCTTCCCGAGCATCAACAGCACCACCCCACCACCAATCGGTGCAGTCACCATTGTTCATTGGAATAAAAATAAATTCGACAACCCCTAACCCTGCAGGTGTCTCTTGCTCTTCTTGTGGTGCACTTGGTGTTAACTAAAAGTGGTTCACCTGTATGGCATAGGTGCCACGTTGACCCATAGGTCCATCCCCGGGTGGTGCTTGGCCGCAAACGACTGCGGTCCATTGTGGGTGGCCACAAACATTGCGGTCCATATGGTGTATCGATCCCGGCAGCAAACAGCGAAAGTGCAGGCCCACAACTGCGCAGCCAGCACCTCTCTCTCCTCTCTCTCTACCCCAAAGCCAGATCCTCGGAGGTGGGAGACAAAAGAAGAAACAAGTGAGTAAGGTGGTAAGGGCGCAAAAGTGCACGCAATGTAAGGTGATGCACACTGGGGGCACATGGGAACCAGGTGAGACAGGTACGTTCCTATCGTATGCCCCCCCCCACCAGGTAACCTACATGGCCCCTCCCTTACCCCTTACTGCATCCACAAAACACAACACTACCCATAAACATCTACTTTACAAATCGACAAACATCCCTACTGTCTTCCCCGTTCCTCCCATAAACCAAATTCGTCTTCTCTCCCTCCTAACCAATCAAATTTGCCATTTTCAACTCTCATCAAAATTTGCCATCTCCAACTCAACATCATAATTTGCCATTACCAATTCATCATCAGTCCCTCCTAGGGAGGGAGAGATGGAATCACCCCAATGTCTCATCCACGTCGTGATGCGTCTCACAAATCCTCACAGCAATCTCATTTCCTGCACAAAACAAAGAAAACACAGGTGTGGAGTCATCATCATCACCACAGGTAAGTGGCTGCGTATGGTGCGACAGGTTCATCAATCCTAACTATCTCCTAAATGACTTTAACAACTTTACACTACCCGGGGGCTTTCTCCGGCCAAACCATTGGCCCTCTTACACTATGGGTTCTAAAAACCAATTCCCATTGGCCAAACTGTGGTGCTCTTCAATTTGGGGTCTCACTCCCCCGATTCATCTCCCGGTGCCCTCGTACAATTTCTGGGCTGCGACGTGTACCTCTCCCAGTGGGTCTACCCACCTGCACACCTCCACCACTGCAGTTGCCTCCGAGCTTACCTGCTCCTTACCCTAACCTAACTACCTGGGGAAGGCCCACTGGCACTCTCCCCACTCGGTGCCCTCTCTGGCACTGGGCTACCCGGGTCCGTCCTCCGGATCCTCGGGCCCCATCCACAACTCTACCGGCTCCCAGAGCCCACCTGCGGCCTCACCAGGCCGACATCCTCACAGTGGTGGAGTGCCCAACCAACTACACACACTAACAGGCTACACGCCCAGCCATTTCCACAACACTAATGCACCCATTCACAACACCATTCTGCAACCGCACCACAAATGCCAATATCCAACCACAATTTACCTGCACCCTCTACCTAACACTTACACTACCCGCCCCGGGTACTCGTGAAAGGGGTCCACTCTTCCCCCATCCACACCTTCGCACCATGCACACCACTCCGTACCACTCACTCCAACTCTCTCCACACACCTGTACCTGCACACCTGTGCTCTCACACCTGGTGCCACCTGCACCCTTCTCTCCCCAAGCGCATTCGCGCTGATCCACACACTCACTACTCATACACTGCTCCACACACCTGTCCAGTTGCACACCTGTGCAATCACACCTGTTCAATCCTCACAAACACGGCATCATCTCAGCTAACTACTCCCTTCTGAAACTTGCGCTTCCCAGTCGTCCCTTTAAACTATTGCGCTCCCACGTCATTATCATCCACACTAATCTACCTGCGTCCCCACTACAGGTATCAGTCACTAACTAAACTTAACGTTACCTAATGTCATCTTCTAGGGCCCTATCAATATAACCTAACCCACCCGGGCTAGTTTTCACTGCCATACACCCCATAATCTATTGCTCCTTTGCCCCACCACATATGGGAAGGATGGTGGATTTGCCATCCCACCACATCGGGGGTCTCTCACTACCAATTTTGCACATCAAATTTCAACAAATTAAAAATTTGCCAATCACTGCCCATCATCTGCCAATCACTACTGCCAATCCCTTGCCAATCATCAAATTTTGTTTTTCTCTAATTTTGGGGCCAAAACACTATCCTCATCACCCAGTCTACTCACTACTGCCTCTCGGTGCGCCAATTCCTGTCCAAAGCCCGGCTTCGTAAAGCCAAGCAATGGATGCTGGTTGTTTTGTGCCAGCGGCTGGATGCGTCCGGCACTCGGTGCAGGGACGGGGGCTTACCCGGGCCGAGATCCCACGCATCACCTCGGCGTGGAGCCATCCAATGTCCCGATCTCGACCTGCCGGAATGCCTCAACAAAAAGTGGTCGCCATGACGACCCTTTCTATCGGGCCGCCCGCTCCGCCTAGTGGAGCAAGGACGCGGCCGTTCAAAGCGAGGCCCAGCACGCACCGAGGGCCCGATTCGGCTAAAAGTCGACCTAACCTCTAACCCGTTTAATGTCGATGCTTCACCTGCATGCTTACACCCCGCAGCCCGTTCCTTGCTCACACATCCAGCTGTGCCCATGCTCCTCGTACCCTTCCTTACACACCCAGGTACCCTCATTCCACTCACAGCCTTGGTCACACACCTGACCACCGAACACTTTGGCACACATTCGTTGGTCGCACACCTCACCAATACACCGCTTCGCACCCCCTCCTCGGTCACCTCCTCTGTGACAATCACAGGTGTGCCCTCATTCGCACACCCAACCACGTGCCTCACCACCAATTCCAGCGTGCATTCCCACTCACGCTCTACCATTCCAGGTGTGCATCCTTCCATCCCAGGTGTACATCCTCGCTCACCTGTCACAACTAACTCACGCTCCATGTCACTCTCACTACTTTCACCTCCATTCCTGACAGCGCACTCACCCTTACTCTTGACAGCGCACTCTTTCCTCATGCACCTGTCCGTCACACACCTTTCTCGCGCACACTCTCCCGTTACACCCTCTGTAACACTCACCACAGGTGGACACTCTTCCTTACTTCTGACAGCGCACTCTTTCCCCATGCACCTGTCCGTCACACACCTTTCTCGCGCACACTCTCCAGTTACACCCTCTGTAACACTCACCACACCGCGCTTCCATGTGCCCCCTCGCACACGCGCTACGACCGACTCACTCTCGCCAGCACCCTCACTCCTTGGCACGCACTTTTTCCTCACACACCCCAGAGTCGGACTTTCTCGCACACCTCCTTTTTCGCACACCAGACCTGTCGCACACTTCACCAATGGCCTCTCACGAACACCCGGATCCAAACCAATCCCCAAGCTTCTTAAATCCCCTGGCGCATCATACGCACGACCATATTGGTCACCACTTACACCGGGTCCTCTTCCTCTTCGCTTCTCCTCCATCACCTGCGAATCCCTCATCCGGTTAATGAGCACATCATCACGATCCAAACACAGACTTTGGACCAATTCTTTTATCTCCTCTTTTATCTCTTTCTTATCCCCTCTCCGTCGCTTCTTAATTTCACTCATCCCTTCTTCCACTTCTTCTAATTTGTGCTTCACCTCTTTTATTCCCCGGTACGTCTCCTCAAGCTCATCCTCTAAGGCTACCTTGACCGTTTCCAGGTGCGTCCTCACCTGCCGGTCCTTCGTCTCCATTACCTCTATCACCTCGTCCAACCTCGTTGTCAGTCCCTCACGTACCATCTGACATTCCCTCTTTGTCGCTATCAAGTCGTTTTTTATGTCGTTTTGTGTCGCTTTTAACCCTCCTAATACCGCAGTGTTCCTTTGAACCTGCTCCACTAACTCCGTTTGTCCCACCGTCAGCTGCTCCACCTCCTGCGTCAGGTCCTCTATGCCACTTTGTAACTTTACAGTCCCCTTTCTCACCTCCTTCTCCATGTGCTCCTTACAGTGCCTCACCTCCTCGCGCACTCCTCCGACCTCCTCACTCACTCCTCTTCTGATCTCCTCTCCCATCACTTGCATCTCCTGCCCAGATGCCACCCTCATCTGCTCCATTTCCTCCCTGTGAGCATCCAGTTTGGTTTCTACCCCCATTCTGACCCCCTCTATCTGCTGCTCCATTTGTTTAACTTCCCTTTCCGCTTGGTCCCTCATGTCCCTCAATTTGCCTTCCATACTGTTTTCTAACCCCTCTAACCCATTTTTCACTCCCTCTATCTGATTCTCCTGGGCAGCCATTCTATTTTCTACCCCCATTAACCCATTTTTCACTTCTTTTATCCCGTTGTCTAACCCCTCAAAATTATTGTCTATCTTCCCAAATTTCTTGTCTAACTCCTCAAAATTATTGTCTAACCCCTCACTGGTACCCCTCGCTTCGTCCCTCATTACCCCCATTTGCTCACTCTGAGCCCTCGCTTCGTCCCTCATTACCCCCAATTGCTCACTCCGAGCCCTCGCTTCGTCCCTCATTACCCCCATTTGGTTTCCCATTACCCCCATTTGGTTTTCCAATCGCTCACTATTCTTTTCCATAAGGGCCGTCATTTGTATAAAAAAAAGTTCCAATCTTCCCAGCGGCGCTACTTCGGTCGCGGGCACGGTGACCAGCGAGGCGCCATTTTGCGCGCCCGCTTCTTCGTGCGTGACGGCGCTATTTTGCGAACCTGCCGCCCTCACTGCTTCGCTCTCCTCCTGTCCCTCATTTTGGTCCTGGATCGACCCTACCTCACTCTCCTTTACCGGACCCCAGCTGTCTTGATCCGCCATAGCGCGACTTTCAAAATTCGGTTTTTTATTTTTATATTTTCGTAAAACAAATTCAAATTTCGCCGTTATAATTTCGCGCGGGAAACGCGCTCCGAATCGATTCGGTCGAGCGCCGTACGCGCTCCGGCTCGATTTTCCCTCCCAAAATTTGGGCCTAACTAATTTAGTCCCGGGTTCGAATTCCACTCCTCGACACCAATTGTTACAGACGTGGCTTGGATGTTATTTACCGAGCGGTTTTATGGTATGACCACGTCTGCACAAGTTACCCGTTTGTGCCCGAACGTTGACTAGTCGCGCTATGCTGGCTCAATAAGAAAAAGAAGACACCCGGCTGGATTACACTAACACAATACGACACCAAGGGTTCAGTTCTCAAGACCTCCGGAGGAGATTATATTCGTACGGAAAGGTCAGATTACAGGGGCTAGAGTTATAATCACAGAAAGACAGGCACTTAGACACACTCTTATATTAACCCCGGACAGACGACAGACAAACGGGACAAGGCTGACTCACACGGGGGTTGATGAAAAGGACAGCGGGTATCGATGGCTCAAGGTGCACTCTTGGCTCAAAGCAGGGTCCAGTACGGTCCGGTCCGGTCCAAAGATGCGGGGAGGTCGCAGCGCTCGGATGGCGTCTTGTCTGCTCAAGCTGGGGGCGCATCTGACTCAGCGCTCGCAGGTGGCTTTCCTTCTCCAAGCTGGGTGCGCATCTCTCGTCACATCCGGCGCGGGGCCGCGTATCCGGCGGGGGGTGACACGCCCTCGGCTCGTTAGCTCCGCCTCGTGGAATCGGCACGTTGCTTCTCATTGGGTGCGTGCGGGGGGTTTACCAGGCTCCGCCCTTGACGAGGAGCTGACAAGGAGCCCCTTCGTGGTAACCCCGTGGAGCGCATGGTCTATGGCGCTAATCGAGCCGGTGTGAGGACGCATCCTCCCCCGCTCCGCCGCCATCTCCTCTGTTGTTGTTGTAATTGTTGGGGAAGAAGATGGAAGGAGGTATGGGAAAGGTCCTAAACTCACTACTGATGCCATATAATCACATTCTGGTGCAACGAAGAGTCATAATTAATGGAAACGAGGCCTTAACTGACATAGATTAAGAATAACTAGGAAGATGTCCGAAAGTTGTCTACGTGTGGTGCGGTGGACCTGGGCACGACATTTAATGGGGGAATAAGGGGCAGGTCGGCTCTACTGATTGTTATTTACATGCAATGGGACTAGGGAATGGGGGATTGGGGAAAGTTGGGGAGTATTGGAGAAAATAGGGGAATATTTACAAGCGGATATGGAGGCCAAATTCCATATTCGCAACAATATATAGAACGCTCATACTCCGTGAAAAGTGAAGCCGCCGTGTCGCCATCTTGGTCAGCACGACTCGACCAACTCGCTTCGCGGATCTCGTTTTGTGCGGCAATAAACTGCTCCAATCGGTTACGGAAGGGTTGTGGAAAGACGTTTCACAGCTGTTTCAAAGACATTTAATTCATATCGCACAAAATCGATACAAAACACGATCGCATAAAAGGTGAAAAAACGTGTGACGTGTGACGGGATGGAACATCACGTGATCGCTCTGAGCGAAACGGCTCGACCAACTCGCTCGCCGATCTCGTTTTGTGCGGCAATAAACTGCTCCAATCGGTTACGGAAGGGTTGTGGAAAGACGTTTCACAGCTGTTTCAAAGACATTTAATTCATATCGCACAAAATCGATACAAAACACGTTCGCATAAAAGGTGAAAAAACGTGTGACGTGTGACGGGATGGAACATCACGTGATCGCTCTGAGCGAATCAGCGAGCTGCTCTGGAACCGGCTGAGATTAGCGGGTACTTCGCTGAAATGCACTGAGGTAAATATGAATAAAAAATATGGATCGTCAAATATTTTGAGTTCGGCCATGTTCGTCCCAGGCTCAATGGCCATGTCTATGCCAAATATCAAGCACGTAAGCCTCTGATCATGTCCTTGTTAAAGTGGACATCTCTCTGACCATCCTCAGGGAGCCTGCTCAGCGTCGACGAGTCTGGCATTTCACTCAGGCCAACTGGCACGGTCTTCAAGCAGCCATCAATCATCTGGACTGGTCTCCCATCTCTACCACCTCTGACATCAACTCATCCTGGGAATTCTTCCAAAGTAAATTGCTCTCTCTCATGCACAGATTTATCCCATCTCGTCTTCAGTTGTCATACCCTTCCTCCCGTCCATGGTACACGGAATCTTGTGGTGAGGCTGTTGCCCAGAAACAACTTGCCTTCGTCTCCTGGAAAGCAAATCCAACGGAAGGAAATCTCATTTCCTTTCACAAAGCCCGAAACAAGTGTGTGTCCACCCTCAGGAGAGCCAGGAAACAATATCTCTCCGTTCTCAAGACCGAACTCTCTTATCTGTCTCCCTCTTCCAAATCCTGGTGGCGTCTGGTCAAATCCGTTTCTGGTGTTTGTTCCCCCTCCATCCCCTCCCTTACCTCAAACGGCTACACAGCTGACTCCGCACGTGAAAAAGCTGAATGCCTCAACTCTGTGTTTGCCTCTAAATCTTGTGTCCCAAACCCATCCCTCTCTGTACCCACCATACCCAGTCGTACCCTGCTGCTCCTGGACTCCGTGTCCTTTCCTCCTGACAAGGTGGAAAAGTTTCTGTCAACCCTCGACTCTGATTCTGCAACTGGACCCGACGGCATCAGCCCACGGGTCCTAAAATCCTGCTCTGCTGCTCTATCTCACCCTCTCTCTGTTCTCTTCACCCTCTCTTTTGCTCAAGGTCAACTGCCATCTGCTTGGAAATCAGCCAACATCACCACTTTGCACAAAAAAGGTGCAAAAACAGATCCTAGCAACTACAGACCAATCAGCCTTCTCCCAATTATCAGCAAAGTCATGGAATCCATCATTGCTTCGGATATGAAATCTTTCCTCTTCTCCAATGGCTTGATCTCTGATCATCAATTTGGTTTCAGACCAGGTCACTCTACTCTGGACATGCTGCTTCTGCTGTCTCAACAATGGATGGAGGTCCTCAATGCCAAACAGGAAATTAGAGCTGTCTCCCTCGACATATCACGTGCCTTCGACACGGTCTGGCACCCCGCTCTGCTCACCAAACTCTCCTCCTTTGGTATCCATGGAAATCTCCACGCATGGCTGGCGGACTTCCTCTCTAGTCGTCGTCAACGTGTGGCCCTGAATGGGTTTCTCTCATCTCCTCTTCCTGTTCAGGCTGGAGTTCCCCAAGGCAGTGTTCTGGGCCCCGTGCTTTTTCTGGTCTTCATCAATGATCTCTCTGACTCTCTCGAAAATCCTCTCTATCTCTTTGCTGATGACTCCACTCTCTGCCGCTCCATTCCTCTTCCCTCAGATCGGCAGTCTGCTGCCTCCTCACTCTCTGAAGACCTGGACAAAATCACAGACTGGTCAAACAAGTGGAACATGTCTTTCAATCCTGACAAATCTCACACTCTTACTATGTCTCTCCGAAAAGATCGACTGGACAACCCTCCCATCTACTTTCTCAACAATCCTCTCCAAGAAGTTCTGTCGCTCAAGATTTTGGGTCTCACTATCTGCCATGATCTTTCTTGGGAAAACCACATTTCCAAGCTGGCCTCCAAAGCCAGTCGCCGACTGGGCATCCTCCGTCGTGCGAAGTCCTTCCTCGGCACACCTGAGCTCCTCACCACATACAAGGCTTTCATCCGCAGCTCAATGGAATACTGTTCTCCCCTATGGGCCGGTGCTCCTGCCTCACACCTAGCTCGGCTTCACGCTGTTGAAACCAAAGCTTTCAGAATTATTGGAATCTCCCGCGATGAAGCTATCTCTGAGGGCCTTTCACTCACTCACCGCAGGCAGGTAGGTGGTCTTTCTGTCTTCTACCGACTCCTCTCCGGCCTTGCACCCCCAGCTCTCTCTGTGCTCTGTCCCCCAAATATTCCTACAGGTCGCACAAGATCTGCCAGCAACCCTCTGATGGTTAAACTGCCGAAATCTCGGCTCTCTGCTCACCTTCACTCTTTCATTCCTCTTTTCTCCCGCCTCTGGAACAAACTCCCTCACTCCCTTCAATCCCACTCCTCCCTCCAGGTCTTTAAAACAGCTGTTCACCACCATCTCTTATCTTCCCCCATCCAAAACCTTGATCTTTTCTACCCCCGCTAATTCACCCCAGATCCACCTTGTTTGAAATTCCAACTTCTTTCCTGGAAGTCCTGGTAGTGTCCATATGTTTTATACCTCTCCCACCGCCCCCTTCCCATGCCCCCCCCCCCCCAAAGCCCTCGCCCTCTCTCAGATCTCTCGATGTCTCCATGTCTCTCGGTCCCTGCTCTCAAATGTTTTGTTTGTGTCCTTCCCCCTCTCTCCCCATCTTGTCTACCGCTCCCGATGTTATATGTTTTATGTGTCGGTTTGTCTTTCTGTGTGATTAATGTTCGCTCTTTCACGAGCCTCGATCTTGTATACAAAAAAAAAAAAAAAAAAAAAAAAAAAAGCCTCTCCGTTTAGGAGTCTATCGGTAACATTACATACACACACACACACACACACACACACAAACTGTGTTTTATATATATAGATTGTTGCCCAGATCACGCTAAATAAATTTCAAACTGGTCAGACTAAGCGTTGTCCCTGTCGAATTTATGACGTCATAATTAAGGCACCAATGACATCATTGTTAACAATACTTATTTCAATTTTTTCCATAGAGTGGTTTCGGAGATATAGAGATGCAACGTTTTTCGGTTTATATGTGACCTATGACGTGATCCATGTGACCTATGACGTCACAATTATTAAAAAATTCTGGAGGAGGAGGTGCTCCTATGATAACATTTGGAGTCAATCAGACCAACGGTTGCCGAGAAAATGAATTTTTTTAATGCAGACTTGCATGTACGTATGCCACATATACGCAAGCAACCGATCGCTTAACCTTATCCTCGCGAAAGTATGCCATATATGTATTTTCGAGTTTATATGCGACTAGACTCCAATCTGGTCTTTCCTTGCAGGATCAGTAATTCTGGAGCCACCTGCTGCTGCTTTGGTGTGCAGGTCCTTATTACAGGTGAGTGAGGGATTGGTTTTGATCAGCTTACAGCCTTGTGATGTAAGCCTGGTGTTGGCTTAACGCTCAAGGTGGCTGGCTTAACATCCTAGGGTTCTTGAGTTCGAGCCCCTGCCGTGCCGTTGAATTAACCACCAGTTGGGTTGACTCAGCCTCTCATTCTTCCGAGGTTGGCAAATTGAGTACCAGTTTTTTGTTTTTGGTAACAAGGGCACTGCATCAGCTGTGCTTCTAGAAAATGATGCAACAACAACTATCCTTATGATAAAGTAACTGACAAATAACGTGGAATCTTTCGGAGTTTCAGTTCCCCATTATAATGCAAGCACACAAGACAGCCGGCTTCACGCATCCTCTGAATGGCATGGCTTCGCGACGCAGCACCCGTCCGACTGCAGTTTCATTCGGATGAAATGATGCCAGGAGTTGAACCCAGGACTCTCCGATCAGCCAAATAAATATGCAACGAGGAAAGATTGTGGTCCTGTGTTTAATTCAATTAATGAACCTTCATTTGATTCGCTGATAATGTCACGATCATTTGCAAGCGATACTTCGGCTACTCCAGGTATGCAGGACGAATTGTGCAATATTAAACAGGCCGGGATGACAAATGCAGATTATCATGGAAGCAATCTCTTGCTTTAGTCTTTGAGAAAGATCGTGCCCATAAAAAGGATTGCACAGCTAAATCACAAAGGAATGCATTAATGTGGCACTCTTCATTAAGTGTGGTTTCAATAATGCAAGAACCGTGGCACTTAACGACGATCTGCCTTAATTAGAGAGGCGACGTGAAATTATTCAATATCCTCGCAGTTTATTAGATTTCAATTTGCCTGTGCCTAGCGGAGTGACAATGTGCAGCCTCGTTGGGAATGGAAGGCAGAGTTAATTAGCGAGACCACGAGGCGGCGATGGGCACAGCGGGACGTCACGTGGGCGTGGTCAACGTCAACCAATAGGAAGGCTTTGTGCTGCTGACGACGCGCGGGGGGCGTGACCGAATGCTTCGCAAGCATTTAGTCATCGGTTTAAGGAGCTGTCATCTTGTACCGCAATGTACCGGTGTACGACCTGTTTGATCTTCAACCACAACTATTCTCACCTCTGAATTCCCTATTTGCTAATCGTTTTAACTTGTGTCGCGTCCATTTTCGAAGACACCATCCCTCCAACCGCTTCCGGTGGTTTGAACGATTTGTAATACCGTTCTCTTTTGATTACATCCTCCACCAAAGGATGTTTTCATCCGTCTGTCTGTCCGTTTGTGAACAAAATATCTCAAAATGTTGTCGACGGATTCGGACGAAATTTCGCAGAGATGTAGTGTTTGCGACGAGGACGAAATGATTCGATTTTGGTGAAGATCCGGATTCGGATCCGGCTACTAGAATTTTAAAAGTGATTCTTCACCTTTGGGAGATAAGGCTAAAAACTATACATAGCAGGATATCTCAAAAAGGTATGGACGGATCTGGACGAAACTTGATGGACGACTTGATTAGGTGACAAGAAGAAGCCGATTCGATTTTGGTTCAGGTCCGAATCAGGATCTGACCCATCAGTGGGATACAAAGCATAAAGTGTTCAGCCTGGTGGAGGTATGCGCTCCACCGAGTTATATTCCAGTTACTTACTCATGTTTACTTGTACATTGAAAAATGAATAAAATGTTGGCGTTTTTTGGGACATTGTAAGTATCTCACTAGGATAACTTTTTGAACGCCCCGTCGTATTTCTTCGTCCGGCCATGGACAATTTGATCAACCATCACATCTACATTCTCAATGCATCATTAGTTGTCTGTACTGGTCTCAGTATTGGCCATATCACTCAATGGTGAATAATTACTTTAAAAATTCTACTAGCTGGATCCGGATCCGTATGTTCACCAAAATTGAATCGATTCGTCCTTGTTACACACACAACCTGTTCAACAAGTTTCGTCCAAATCCATCAATAACTTTTTGAGATATCCTGCTATGTATCGTTTTTGGCCAGATCTTCCAATGGTGAAGAATCACTTAACAAATTAAATAATTCTCATATCCGAATCCATATTCAGATCTTCACCAAAATTTAATCGATTCTTCCTTGTCACACACCCAAGCTGTCCACCAAGTTTCGTCCGAATCCGTCCATAACTTTTTGAGATAGTGTGCTATATATCGTTTTTTGCCGTATCTCTCAATGGTGAAGAATCACTTAAAAAATTAACGGATCCAGATCCGGATCTTCATCAAAATCTAATCATTTCGTCATTGTCACATGCCCAACCTCTCTACCATATTTCGTTCAAATCCGTCCACAACTTTTTGAGATATCCTGTTTAAAAACAAACAAAGAGGTTTGATGTTAAACAAAAATAAAAACAAAAACGAACAAACAAACACTGGTCGTTGGTTGACGTTAAAGACCCCACCATGTCTTTCGCGAAGAGTAGGCAGGGGCATTATCTTCCACACCCTGAACAAATTACTGCCACCTTCAGTCAAAACGGCAGGCCTAGCCAGCCGATTCGTGAAAGACTTGGCCCAAAAAAACGTTTCCCAGGCATTCCCAGAAGGTGGGAATAATGGTGGTAGTAGTAGTAGCATTTTGAATGCGCTCTTGAGCATTTTTTATAACCATTAATTAAATTACCTGCACACTTATTGCCAGGCCTCTAAAAAAGAATCTTTTTTATATATATCCCGACAAAAAATATATCTGTTTTTTTTTACCCGGGATTGTCAGTTTTCCGCCTGTAGTCTGGCGAATTGTGCAATCGTGCAGTGAAAAGCATTGTATTCCTCGAGATTGTAACCACCATCAAAGGGGGCTTGCAAGCGTGCAAAAGAGTTTGAAAAAGCCACAAGGTTCGTATTGATTCGACGAAATCCTTATCAATCATCATCGGAAAGCTTGTGCGCGGACAGATGTGATGAGATATCACGAACCTGTTTTTGAAAAATTATTATTGCTGTCATGAAGGGGAATACATCATAGGGATTGAATTTATACTTTGCTGCATTCAACACATACGTACCCTGAATCATCGTTGTCTTAGGCAATATATTCCTTTAAGTGTAATTTATGAGTGCCCCTAGGTAGTATATGGGCTTTCATCCCGACATATAAAACCTTAAGTACAATGGATTTTGGTCTCATAAATCTCAGGACACTGCAGTTAATACAAAGCGTGATTTGCTAGGCAAGGCTGTGGTTCTGTGGCATCAAATGCATTTTGCTCCCAAGGAAAGCGTATCGCAGGGCGGCAAAAATTGCTTTTTCTGCAGCTCCTCTGATTGGCTAAATAGCACTATCTTACGACTTGTTTCTTCATCCTGCTTAGTTATCATGCTTTCTGTGGAAGTTTATGCGAAACATTATTCCGTGTCGCCATGCGGCGAAATCTGCAGTTAAGTAAAGCCTTTACCATGAGCCTTTGCGTCGTTGGCGCTTGTGATTGGGTGAATGAGTGATTAATTTCGTGAAATCCTTTGAGTCGACTGATGTATTTCATCAACGTTGTGATGTATTTATGAATTACAATATTAATTCATTGACATATGTGGGGAAACCACAGGCCCAGACCAGGTATCGAACCTGGGTTCAATACCTGGTCTGGGCATGTAATTTTCCCACATATGTCAATTAATTAATTATAATCCTGTTCATTTATTTAATTGTGTTTCTACGCCCCCAGTGGTGTTTGTAATAGAGGACATGGATTTGCCCCCCAATTGGAGGAAGACCCTCTCGTGTTCAGGCCGTTGGTGCTCCTATGGTTGGCAGCGAGTTGTTGGGGTTAAGGTTGTTAGGGTTAGGGTTAGCACTGGTACGTTTCACTGGGACGTTTCATGGTACGTTTCGAGGGCAGAGCACTGGTACGTTTCACCAGAGGACCTGGGTTCGATCCCTGGTCGGGCGTGTGATTTCCCCACATTTGTCAATTAATTAATTACAGTATAATCCTGTTCATTTATTTAATTGAATTATAATATCAATATATATTCTCTTACAAGGAACTGCAATGAAGGAGGATGACATTAAGCCCGTCAAAACTTGTGCAATGGTTGTCAACATATGGTTGGCCATGCTCTCTTCTTTTTATATGCTGAGCTTCAAGCAAGGAAGGTACCAACCGACCTCCCAGAGTCGGAGAGGAACCTCGAAGCATTACATCACAGTGTCGTTAATTGTTATCATTCTTTGTTTTGTAGTACAATGACGTACAAGGTAAATACACATGGGAGGATGCCATTTGGCCCATCGTGCCTATGTCTTTTTCGTACCACATAATAAGCAAATTTGTGGAATTCATAATCGCTGTTGATGTCAAGTCTTCCTTCCTTCGTTCCGCGTAAGTGCTGCTTCATCAGTACGAAGATTTCCACACTGCTAAGTCTTTGTTCCATTTCAGAATGTTTCATTTCGGTCACTCAGCTATGGATATGCTGCTGTTTCTCTCTCAGCAGTGATTGGAGGCTGCAAGTCTCAAAATAACTCGGACCTCTCCAATGGTCTACAAAAGCCTCGTTTTGCAGATGACTCCACATTGTTCTTAAGTACCCCCATCGCACTAACAAGCAAACAGCAGCTGTGTCACTCTCTGCGGATCTGGAATTGATTAGATGCCAGTCTGACAAATGGGGCAGGTATTTCAATCCTGCAAATCTCAGTCTCACACCGTCGCTCTGGAAAGATTGTCAAACACAACCAACTCTTCTTTAAATGGTCATCCTCTGTAATATGTTCAATCTCTTGAACTTCTAGGCATCAACATCAGTCTGACTTACGACCTCACGTTGGCTGACAATATTGTCAAGCTGGCTTCTAAAGTGAGCCACAGCTGGGAATTCTCCGTCATTCCAAGTCACTCGTTGGAAAATCAGAACTCCAAACAACCTAAAAGACCTTTATTCATACCGCAAGACCTTTCGTGGAGTACTGCCATCTCCTCTGGGCTGGTGCCCCTGCTTCACATCTGTCTCCTGGATTCTTTGGAAACTAAAGCTCTAAACATTATTGGCATCTCCCATGATGAGGCCGAAACACACGGCCCATTGCCTTCAATCACAGATAGGTCAGTGGCCTCCATGATGGTTTCTACCACCTTTCCTCCAATCTATGAGCTCCCTCTGCTCTCTCAGCCCTCAGACTTTCCCCAACTTCTCCAGAATGCACAAATTCGTCCAGTAACCCTTCCTGGTTAAACCCCCAAAATACCAGGCTTACTACATGCCTCCATTCTTTTTTTTCTTCTCTTTTCTCCAATTTGTTGGACTGCTTTCACAAGAATGGTCAATCCCACTCTCCCCTTCAGGGCTTCAAGGTGGCTGTACACCACCACCATAAGTAATTTCCCACCCATACCCGTGATCTATGCTACCTCCATCAACCCTGCTCAACGCAACCCTCTTAATTGCAAGTTTCCTCTCCCCTCTTCGCTCTTTTCATTCTTTGTTGTGCTTTTTTTTTGGTGTCCACCTGCTGTCTGACTGTCATTACGTTGTCACTTTGCATTGTCTTTCCACTCTTCCACAAGCCCCGATTTTGTACACAAAAACTATCAATTTACTTATCTTCTACGTACTAATCTAATTTGTACCTTTACCTCGATCTAATTTAATATCCACATCATTTCTTTCATTAAAGCTTGCTTATTTCCTTTTTTTGTTGTTTACAAGATCGAGGCTCGTGTAGGACCTAACATCAATCACAAAAAAAAAAACAGACACAAAACATACAAAAAAGAGAGGGGGAGACAAGATGGGGAGAGAGAGGGAAGCACACTAGTACAAGAGCAGAGAACAGGGACATCGGGAGATCTGTGGGAGGGAGAGGGCTTGGGAGGGAGGAGGCATGGGAAGGCGGGGGATGGGAAAGTATAAAACACATGGACACTGCTGGAACTTCCAGGAAAGAAAAAAGTCGGTATTTCCAAAAAAAATAATTGGATTTGGGGTGAATTAACGGGGGTAGAATAGACCATGGTTTTGGCTGGCAGTCTGATATTGAGTTAAGTCGTCTCTAAGCTGTCTAGCCTGGGTTTGAATATCGGCCCAGCTATTAATTGTCAGCCTGGTAACCGAGCTTCTCATCCACTGGCATTAGTGGTGGACATTAAAGATACCATGGTGTCCTTCTCGAAGAGTGAGCAAACTTTCACCGGCAGCCTGGCCAAATTCCAAGTTGTTGCCCTAACCTACAGTGGGAATTGCATCAGTGACGCAGCCGTGCCCTCAGCCAATGATGTGACCCCACAGCCTTGTGCTGCATATGAAAGACTAAACAGAAGAAGAAGATGCCCTTTAATATCAAGGAAGGAATTCATCCAGAGGTACAAGTACACTGTAGCTAAACTTTTGGATAGGGACTGTGGGATCTCTAACTTCCGTGATCCGAAATGTAGATGGGACAACCGGATGTACAACTTTATTGGATAAACAGCGTGCTTCCAAATCCCGCAGCAATGATGGCACCGCACCAGAACCGTAGTTTGTCAGATTCAACTCAACAATACATGTTCCAGCTGCTGTCCCTTGGCAGTCATTTACTCATGCTGCCTATAAAAAAAAGGCACAGGTGTAAGACTCATGCTGCCTGGGCGACAATTTTCTGAATCTCGTTAAAATCGATAGAGTATATACTTTCAGATGCAAATGCATGTTTTCTAAATGAATGTGATCAAATAGAGAAGCAGTAATGAGACGTTGATGCATCCACCGTTCCTGTGGTAACCATGTCCGTGGGCAAACTCTGGGAGAGGCGACATGCCCTCAGGACAACTGCCGCATGCAATGTATCATTGGCATATGGAGACTGAGTGACACCTTCCACCACCAATCTTGCAGATGTTCTTCCAATGGTAAGACACTCTTGGGTCTACAGCAGGCTCTGCCATCTTAGATTCCGGATGAGAAACAAATCGAGAACATAGATCCACTTATCTTAAAGGTCTTCATGAACCACATATATCGCGTGCAGTTTCATGAAGCACGGGTCTACGCCTATAATCCTCCCTTACAAATGGCTCGGGATGTTTTGGACATGATCAAGTCAATGTGATCACTATGGGCAAGGAGTATCAATGTTAAAATTCCAATCGGTGAGATGTACTGCAACATTTTCTGTGTGGGGCAGCATGCTCATTATTGAAAAGTCTAGTGTAGGTTTTATCCTAGATGTGGTCAAACCCAACTAAAAACTACCGTTTTTTGTAGATCCAACAGGAGGAATTGCATCTTGAAGCATGTCATATTTCCATTAGGGAGGGTAAAGCTGGCAGTTGACTCTGTATTTATATTGAAGTAAGATAATCTACAGTCGCTTTCAAAAAAGGTAATCCCATATTGGCATGCTGTTATCCTGGTTAGTTACACTACAAGACCAAAACGATGCAGACACCCCATTTAATTAGTGGATTTGGCTGTTTCAGCCACACCCATTGCTGACATGTATATATTAATCAAACACACAGCCATGCAATATCCATAGACAAACATTGGCAGTAGAATGGGCCATACTGAAGTGCTCAGTGACTTTGAATGTGACACCGTCATAGGATGAAACCTTTCCAACAAGTCAGTTCGTCAAATTTCTGCCCTGCTAGAGCTGCCCCGGTCAACTGTAAGTGCTGTTATTGTGAAGTGGAAACGTCTAGGAGCAACAACAGCTCAGCCACGTAATGGTAGGCCTACACAAGCTCACAGAACGGGAACGCAGCGTGCTGAAGCGCGTAGCGCATAAAAATCGTCTGTCCTCGGTTGCAACACTCACTACCGAGTTTCAAACTGCCTCTGGAAGCAATGTCAGCACAACAACTGTTTGTCGGGAGCTTCATGAAATGGGTTTCCATGGCCGAGCCGCCGCACACAAGCCTAAGATCACCATGCGCAATGCCAAGCGTCGGCTGGAGTGGTGAAAGCTCGCCGCCATCGGACTCTAGAGCAGTGGAAACGCGTTCTCTGGAGTGATGAATCACGCTTCACCATCTGGCAGTCCGACGGACTCAACTGGGTTTGGCAGATGCCAGGAGAACACTACCTGCCCGAATGCATAGTCCCAACTGTGAAGTTTGGTGGAGGAGGAATAATGGTCTGGGGCTCTTTTTCATGGTTCGGGCTAGGCCCCTTAGTTCCAGTGAAGGGAAATATTAATGCTTCAGCATACCATGACATTCTAGATGATTGTGTGCTTCCAATTTGTGGCAACAGTTTTGGGAAGGCCCTTTCCTGTTTCAGCATGACAATGTTCCATGCACAAAGTGAGTTCCATAAAGAAATGGTTTGTCGAGATTGGTGTGGAAGAACTTGACTGCCTGCACAGATCCATGACCTCAACCTCATCGAACACCTTTTGGATGAATTGGAACACCAACTGCGAGCCAGGCCTCATCACCCAACATCAGTGCCCGACCTCACTAATGCTCTTGTGGCTGAATGGAAGGAAATCCCCACAGCAATGTTCCAACAACTAGTGGAAAGCCTTCCAAGAAGAGTGGAGGCTGATATAGCAGCTATGGGGGGGGGGACCAACTCCATATTAATGCCCATGATTTTGGAATGAGATGTTCGATGTTTGGGTGTCCGGATACTTTTGATCATGTAGTGTATCTGCCGTGTTAGCTGTAAAATGAATTATCCCTATTGGCAGTGGCTTTAGGAGCACTGCAGTGTGGATGTACATGGAAATATTGTTGCGGAAGTGGTTCCTAGGAGTTAATAAATGCTTAATATAGCAGTTGTTTCCATTTTGAGTGTTTAGAATAAGCATAAAATAATTAAATGTCATTTTAGATATGCATTGCTAATTCATATACTTCGAAACGCCAGAGCCACCCCATCGTTTGTGTCTAAAATTCCTCATTCCTGCAAGCCCTTATTTGATGTTTATTCCTCTGTTTTCTGTCAAGAAGTGCCTTTTTGCACCATACTAGGCCATCTCCCCGAGTTTCGGTGGGAAAAGGAGTTGCCTTGGAGTCCCGGTTGCAAAAGACCCGTGACCCAAGGTGGGAAATGCATAAGCCCCACCTACCGGTTGGGGATTGGACCAATGGACCAGTGAGGGGAGGGGCATATATCATCAGCTGTGACGTCGCTCGGTCAGTCTATAAAGGCGTGGGCTGACATGAAATACCAGGAGAACCCCGGAAGCGCTGAGCTGAAGGCTGCACCCTGGAGCTCAGAAAGGAGAACCACACCTTGTTCAGCCAGCTTCACACCTATTCAATCGGGTCATGTCCCTCCCCCCTTTCAGGCCCTTTGGAGTACTTGCATCGGACATGGGGGTTCTCCTTCCAAAAAACTAACTTGGTTTTCCCAAACAACTCTGCTGTCTTGTGGACTCCCTTTGTCTTCTTTCATGTGTGTCTGAGGCCTTATGGCATCGGATAATTAGGATTCCTGTTTGTCATTGGCATCATGGGCGCATATACGGTAGTGGGTAATTTGGGGGATTATTGCTTGTTTGCTTTTGTACATATGTGCAATTTTAAAAATAAACCTTACAAACCTGACTAAAACTCTGGCTCATCCTGCTTGCTCATGACAGTTTCATCTGTTGGCTCTCATCTCGTCTTGTTAAAGGCAGATTCATTGGTTGAGTTGATAAGATCGCATCACATAATTTGGCAAGCTCGGCCAAAGATAAGATCGATCATGAGACTGCCTCAGCACGCTGATCCATTGCAGGACTTAAAACGGCATGGTAACGCGACCATGGACATGGGATTCGGTGGGAGGTCTCATATATTTTTGGACATGTCTTAGGCTATTGTGAGTATCTCGTTGGTACATGTTCACTACCTGTCCACAAAATAAATCGAACTGCACTCTGTAGAGCATATAAGCCTGGTATTGGCTTAGCGGTTAGGGTGCTGGCTTGGGATCCTAGGATCTTGGGTTCGTAATCCCGGTCTATCGCTGAATTAACACCAGGGTGGTTGACTCAGCCAGTCATCCTTCCAAAGTCGGCAAATTGAGTATCAGTTCACTGGTATTTCCCTGTTTGTTGCAAGAGGCGACCAACAGGGTTGGTGGCAGGAAGGGCATCCGGCCATAAAACATTGCTTCAAAAAGGGACCACGGTGCCCAAAAAAGGCCATCCCCTGCTCTGCAGGGAAAAATGGCCTCGAAAGGCAGTTACTCTGTCGAGCACATACCTCCTTCCAGGCTGAACAGTTTACACTTTGTGTCCCATTGATAGGCCAGATCTGCATCTTAACCAAAATCGAATTGGATTGTTCGTGTCATCTACCCAACGCATCCACCTAGTTTTTTCATAACCCGTCTAAAACTTTTGGAAATATACTATATATCGTTTTTGGCCCTATCGCACAAGGGTGAAAATCACTGATCAATTCGTTGAAATACCACCAGGTGGAAATAACTCAGCCTGTCATCCTTCGATGTCGGAAAAATGAGTACCAGCTTATTGGTAACAAGGGGCACTGCATCAGCGGCACTGCCATGCTTCCAGAAATTATTGAACCAGCAGCAATGGGCTGCATCCAAAAGCCCATTGGACAACTAAAAAAAGAAAAAAAATATGCAGATCCTCACCAAAATCGAATCAATTCGGCCTTGGCACAACCCCAACCTGTCCACCAAGTTTCATCTGAATAAGTCCATAACTTTGTGAGATATCTTGCTATATATTGTTGTTGGCCCCATCACTCAATGGTGAAGAATCACTTTAAATAAAAAAATCCTCTTATCCGGATGCGGATACGTTCTTCATCAAAATCGAATCAATTCGGCCTTGGCACACACCCAACATGTCCACCAAGGTTCGTCCGAATCTGTCCCTAACTTTTTGAGATACGTATCAGACAGCCAGACAGACAGTCATCCTGACAGACGGACAAACAGGGTTTAAAACATAACCTCCGTCCTCCTTAGGCGGTGGAGGTAATAATAAAAAATAAAACCCAGAAATCCATATCACAGCAAAATATTACACCAAATTACATATTTTGTTTTATTGAAATAGCACTCAAATGCTTAATATCTCATTATTCCCGAACAAAATAATTGAAATATGTTATTTATACCAAATGAATTATCTGTGCCTGACACTTGCTACATATTACACGCAATGGTGAAGTACACAGCCAATGCCACGAGGCAAATCTTGTGGTCCAGGTTCTTAATAACCACTTTTGATGCATTGCTTCTTTCCTCTTTTCTGATATATTATACCTATTTCATATTGTCTGCCTTGTCGCCTAAAGCGAGTCATACATCTGAAAAATATTATTTATTACAAAAATGCAGTCCCGTGAAAACATACTGTTAGGCTATGATATTTACCCCTAGGGCAGCTGAGCTGTATAAATAACATTGCCATTTCAGCGGAATGAAAAGTGGGCATTACTTCAAATGAAATGAATCTTTCTTTCACGCAGCAGAATATTACAAAACTATATTTAAGTTCTTCTTGCAATGTTTAACAGCAGTATGAATTATGGGATTGAATAATGTGGAAAATAAAAAGTTTCGAGATTTCGACTTTTGCCATTCAGCATCATGTTTCTGTACCTTAGTTTACCTAACCGAGTCGATGCGCAAGGATTATTGGGGGTGGGGGTGGTGGAGGAGGAATGGATCGATCAAAAATATACCTTTTGGCTTAACACGGTCGATAGTGGAAAATTAATTTTTTCTTTTAGGCTATTCCATTACGTACTTGCAACAAAGTGGATTGTTCCACAACATTCTAGTACCTGACTTTTGAACTGACGTATGAATGCTAAATGAGGCCTTTTGCGCATGCTCTGTGTGTGTTTAAACTGATTCGGTTCTGCTTGCCGGACACTTTTAACCTGCTGCTGCCAATGCGAAATCCGTAATTCAAATCGTCTGAAATACAGGAAATACAAGAAATATCAGTAGTTGAGACTGAGAGGTGTTGTTTTCCTATCATTTGTTGTTAATAGAATTAGTAGTCGTAGTGAGGATATAAAGAAGAAAACACACACACACACACACACACACAGATGCGGCACTTCAACTTTTACCAATAGACGCAAAATCTAGTATAATTTATTTTGTGGACTCAGAAACAAACAAACAATATATTTGTAGTAGCGCCCCTCCAAACATGAATAATTGTAAATATCATGGTTTTTAAACTTACCCTGTACATGCACAAGCAATGCCTGGTGTTGGTTTAGCGGTTCGGGTGCCGGCTTGGGATCCTCCGATCCTGTATTTGAATCCCGGTCGATCGCTGAATTAATGCCAGGGGGGTTGACTCATCCTGTCATCCTTCCGAGGTCGACAAATTGAGTACCAGTTCACTGGTAGTTCCCTGTGTGTCGCAAAAAAGGCGACCAACAGGGTTGGCGGCAGGAAGGGCATCCGGCCATAAAACATTGCTTCAAAAAGGGGACCATGGTGCCAGAAAAAGGCCACCCCCTGCTCTGCGGCGTGGGGATGGTACTGTACAAGCACCATACATGTCCTTTTTATCGGTGTTCAGAAGAACATAATCCAGATAAACAGTCAATTCACGAGAAGCGATCCATCGGGGGTTTGTGTAGCAAACGCCCATCCACTGGGGCCTTGCACTGGCCCATGTGATCGAAAATTTGTACTAAGAGCAGCTTCCCGTTCGGTGAACTGATAAATTTCTCCAAGTCTCCATGTCTTTTGTTTGTGAGCAATTTAAAGTAACAATCTTTATCTCCCACACACAATATACTTTATGATGCTCTGACACTGACCTCGCCTGGGGTTTCTGCGCTTGCGCACTACGCAATTTTTGGGCAGAGTGCATCATTTCAAAATTCACATATTATAATAATACTGTAATCTAAATAGATTACTTAATATACAGAACCTTTTCTGTATTATATTTAAATATTTCTAATGATATTTTACATAAATTTGACTCTCTGCTAGTGAGAATTATTTTATTTTTTTCAGGATTTTATTTTGAAAACAAAAAAACAAAACAAAAAACAAGTACAGATACATTCAAAGTACACCACCCCCACGCCAAATAAATAAATATCCTCCAGCGCGGTATTGCTGGGGCTTTGGCACCCTGCAATACCGCCGTGCAGCTTATAGAGACTGTATTGTACAATAATTGATTGATTAATTGCATAATTAAAATAAATAAATAATGATCATAAAATATTTTCGTAATTACTTGGCTAATAGCATACCTAAACCACCAGTGCTTCATCCGAAGCTGTAACTTTTTGAAAATTAATTAAATAAGTCAGTAATCGGGAATATTAAATAATTAATTGATTAATCAATAAATAATTAATCTATTAATTGATTACTCAATCCATCAAAAATATCCTTTTTAGCCACTTCTTCACTGTCGTGTCAAAATATTAGCTTCTTAGCTCAAAAGGTGCTTGAGAGATTGGTCAGATGAGAAAGAAAATAAATAAATAAATGATTAATAATGAAAATAAAGAAATAATAATGGTAAGATAATTAAATTGTGAATCAATTGTCTTATACAATACCGAAGCAACCACCGTTTCATCCGAATCTGTGACTTAAATTTTTTTAAAAATTAAGTCATTAATGAGATAAATTAAATAATTAATCGATTAATTGATTCATCAATAAATCAAAAATACCCTTTACAGTCATAGCACTTGGTCATTGTCATGTCCAAATATCAGCTTCCTAACTCAAAATGTGCCTGAGATATTGCCCAGGTGAGAAATAAAATAGATAAATAATAATCATAAAATAATTAAATAATGAATCAATTGGCTAATAGCATACCTAAATCACCAGTACTTCATCCGAGGCTATAACTTTTTGAAAATTATTTAATAAGCCATTAATCGAATAATTTAATAATTAATCGATTAATTGATTAATCAATAAATTAAAAATATCCTTTACAGCCAAATCACTTGGTCATTGTCATGTCCAAATATCAGCTTCCTAGCTCAAAAGGTGCCTGAGATATTGCCCATATGAGAAAGGAAATAAATAAGTACTTAAGTAATCAATAATAATTAAATAACTCATCAATTAATTGTTTAATCAAAAAACAAAAAATGATGTTTTTGACAAAGCGCTTGGTCACTATTGTGCAGAAATTGCAGCTTCCTAGCTCATAGGATGGCTGAAATATCGCATGGACAAACAAGAAAGAAAACAAACAAACAAACAAACAAATGAAAAATTGGTCAGAGACCGAGGACTTGCCGGAATGTACTTTTTTTTTGAATTTGCCAACCACTCCCCACCATCACGGTAGTCTCTCCAACGCACAATCCCACAGTATGCAGAAAGGACAACCCAAAACCAATTATCTTATTTTTGATTCATATATAAACATCATTAAAAGTAAATAATGACCTCTGCCAAAGTTCAAACGACGGGGGTTTAATCCCTACATGAGAGAATTCTACATAGCTATTTGGGCGGTGTATAAGCTAACAGATAGCTGTCTCCATCGATCTTGCCAAGGCCGTAACACCTATCGGCTCAAAATCCTTTTAACTGTTGACTTGGTAGTTTTTACAAAGAAGGAAACACGTATCGGGAGTACATACGACAGCGATTGTGAATGTGACAGCTCTGAGAGGCGTGTTTCGCTTCGCATCGCAGTGACAGCGAGCACCAACATGGCGGCTGTAAGATTAAAATCTGGCTTCAAGCCCCCTCACCACCCAAAGCCTTCAACCAGACATATTAACACGCTGCTCCCCCTTCATTCCCGTTCTTCAAAGCAAAGCGGTAAAAAAATTTGTATCGCCATTATATATTACAAGCAACGGTACCCGCCCTAAGGGCGGGGCTTCAATTTGACGTTCAATTAAAACGTTTTGGGTGACCTTGAGCTTGACCTTGGGACTAGAGAATTAAAAATTGGGCACAGTCTATTCCAGGGCAAGGCAAATATGTGTGTAAAGTATGGCGATGCTATGTGCAACAATGTAGACGTAGTACTGCGCACAAACAGACAGACAGACAGACAAACCAACCAACATACTTGCTGGAATCTATTCCAGCAAGTAACAAACAGGAAAGAAAGAAACCGGAGTGAAAACTGAGTACTCCCTTTTAGCGTGCGTCATTGACGGGCCTCCTACGGTGCCCGGCAATGACGTTATGCAGCGCCTGGAGATGGCAGAGGAAAGGAGCGGTGTACAACACCTGAAAATAGAGCAGGTAAACAGACTAATGATACCACACCTTCCCTTTCTTTTCTTTACCACTGGCATTATGAGGTATATTCGTGTCAGAAATTCTAATCTGCCTTGTTAGATTTCCTTTAATTCATGCAAAGGTTAATCCATACCAAACACATGGCTGCCCTTCATAGCCAAATATGGCTCTTTACATTTGATATGCTTACAACCTGGAAATGTGAATATATTGCTAGATCTGCTGAATCAGACAAACAGAACATCCTGATGTCGCAAGCAATGTAACATTGTGTTGATGAACATCCATTAAGACCAAAAAAACTTTCCTCCCCAATTCAGGCAGGAATTTGTAATTTGTTCAGGATGTCAGAGATAGTGAGTGCTCTTATTCTTTGTGAAGGATACCGTGGGATCTTTTAACGTCCACCAATAATTCTAGCAGATGGGACACCCAATTAGTGTTGATGTCCATTTGAGGGACGCCACACACTGATGCCCTACCCCGCATGCCAAACACCAGCGTGACAGTTTATAGCTGGGTCAGGATTCAAATACAGACTGGACAACTCATATGTGAGTACCTCTAGAGTCTAGGGTATCCTCATGTTAACCTAACACAGCAAAACAACTCAATTCTGAAGGGGAGTCAAAAATAACTTCAGTTCCAGATAGTCAGGTTCCATATGTAATTTCGTTCTGATTTTGTGGACATTTGTAACCATTTACATTTTTGAAAAGCTTTAGTCTCCGACTCCGAAAATTAATGTTTCCACTTGACTTGAAAATGTTCTGATTTCCAACTTGATTTGATTTGAAGAAAATAATTAAAATCAAAAATGGAATCATTGGTTTTCTGATTCAAAACCTCTCAATCTTTTAAAAAATGGCGGTGGTTACAAATGTCCAGAAAATCGGCACGAACCTTAAAATCTGGACATGCGGAACCAGACTTGGGGCCAAAAGCAAGAGCATGATTCCATTGGTATCAGGAAACTCGCTGCATGACTGGAAATAATCCTTGATACTACCCTGAAACTACGTAGAAATGTACCGATATATGTACCGTGTTTCACTCCAACAGCACCATTCCTTCATGGTTGGTGGCGACCTCCTTGAGTCTCCATCATGTATCTATCCTGTCTAGCACATCACCGCAGCCGTGGTTGGTGTTTCTGCACATATGCGATTGTGGATCCATAATTACCTCCGTCACCAAAGGTGGATGGTTGGTTATGTTTTCACCCCTGTCTGTTTGTCCGTTTGTTACTTGCAAAATCGAAGATTTTTCAAGTATATTGGTCGGTTGTGTTTGTGATTCTGTCTGTTTGTCTGTTTGTTTGTCACCGGCCTACAGGTCACAATTTTCAACCGATCTTCACCAAACTTCCCCAAATGGTAGAGTTGGTCAAAAGCCAGAAGCCTATTGTTTTGGGGTCAATAGGTCAACATAGGCCAAAGGTCACCAAATTTGCTAAATTTCTAAAATCCCCAATTTTCATCTGATTGACTTGAAATTTGAAGACCACTTGCATATCTGGTCACTGAATTCAACCACCAAGTATTCTTGAGGTCAACTTAGGCCAAAAGGTCAACATAGGCCAAATTTCTAAAATCCTCAATTTTCATCCAATTGACTTGAAATTTGAAGAGGACTTGCATATCTGGTCACTGAATTCAACCACCAAGTATTCTTGAGGTCAACTTAGGCCAAAAGGTCAACATAGGCCAAATTTCTAAAATCCTCAATTCTCATCCAATTGACTTGAAATTTGAAAAGGACTTGCATATCTGGTCACTGAATTCAACCACAAATTATATTTTAGGTGAACATAGGCCAAAAGGTCAACATAGGCCAAATTTCTAAAATCCTCAATTTTCATCTGATTGACTTGAAATTTGAAGAGGACTTGCATATCTGGTCAATAAATTCAACCACGAATTATATTTTAGGTGAAGAGGCCAAAAGGTCAACATAGGCCAAAAGGTCAACATGGGCCAAATTTCTAAAATCCTCATTTTTCATCTGAAAAATCGTCACTTTTCATCCTGTTGACCCGAGCTTTGATCAAGATTGTAAATTTAAATCTTCATGAAATGGACAATTTGCTGTATCAATGGTAAACTTTTGGGGTGGTGGGGGAGGGCGGACTTTGCAAGTATCGTGCTATGCATGACGTCTTCTTGTTTGTTTGTTTGTTTGTTTGTTTGTCACCGGCCTACAGGTCGCAATTCTAAACCGATCGTCACTAAGCTTCACCAAGTTGTAGAGGTCGTCACAATTGAGAAGCCTATTGATTTTGAGGACAAAGGTCAAAGGTAATCTGGAGGTCAAATTTCTAAAATCGCCATTTTAACTCCGATTGACTTGAAAGTAGAACAGCATTTGTATATTGAGTCATTAAATAGGGAAACCAACTATTTTTGAGGTCAAAAGGTCAATGGTCAACTCAAGGTCATATTTCCAAAATCATCAATTTGCATCTGCATAATCATCAATTTTCATCCGATTGACTTGAAAATTGAACAGCATTTGCACATTGAGTCACTAAATAGGGAAACCAACTATTTTTGAAGTCAAAAGGTCAAAGGTCAACTCAAGGTGAAACTTCTAAGATCATCAATTTTCATTTGAAAAATCGTCACTTTTCATCCTATTAACCCGCGCTTTGATAGAGATCGTCAATTTAAATCTGGATGAAATGGACAATTTGATGGATCAATGGCATCCATTTTTGGGAGGGGGGGGAGGGGGGTTTGCAAGTATCATGCTATGCATGACGTCTTCTTGTTTGTTTGTTTGTTTGTGAACAAAATATCTCAAAATGTTGTGGACGGATTCGGACGAAATTTGGCAGAGATGTAGCGTATGTGACAAAGACGAAATTATTAGATGTTGGTGAAGATCCGGATTCGTATCCGGCTGATATAATTTTTTAAGTGATTCTTCACCATTGGGAGATAGGGCTAAGGATGATACATAGCAGTTTATCTCAAAAAGTTGTGGACGGATTTGGACGAAACTTGGTGGACGGTTGGGTGTCTGACAAGGACAAAGAGATTCGATTTTGGTGAAGATCTGAATATGGATTCGGATATGAGAATTATTTAATTTTTTAAGTGATTCTTCACCATTGAGTGATATGGCCAACCCGGCAGAGGTATGCTCCCGACTGAGTGCCGTTCTAGTTGGTTCTGAAACACAAGTAACGTCACATCTGTAGTTTGCACAATTGTCAACAAGACAATTATTTAGGCTTCTGCAAAAATTACCGAGAAATTCAGCAATGTTCTATTTACATCAAGGTGCTTTTTATTTTTCTTATAAAGATGTAAAGTGAAACTTTTGAAAAGTGAACAGATATGTTGATTATCAAATTTGAAAATTTGCCTTCGTTTCACATTTGAATAGAAAGCACACGTGAGTGATAAACTACTGTGACTACTACTGCTACTACCACTACTACTTACTGGTCCCAATTATGCCCACGTTATCGTTGGGTTGGCAAGGGAAACTTCTGGCTCAGTTCTTTCATCAACCGGTCGGCCAGGCCTGATTGTGACTGAAGGTGATTTGGGCTTAAATTTATATTGTGTTGAGGGTTCCGGTGATAAACTTACCGACTCTTCGCAAAGAAAACTGTGGGATTTGTAACATCTCCCAACTAATGCCAGCAGGTGGAACACCTAGCTCAACGTCCATCGGAAGGACGACACATCTTGTGATGCAATGTCCTGCGTGCCAAGCAACAATCCGACAGGTTGAAGTCAGGTCATGAATCAAAAACAAACGAAGACCACTCCAAGAAAAGCAAAAACCCTAGGTACGTATGCACTCTCTCCCTTCTTTTTCTTCTTTTGTATGCAGCACATGGATGTTAGGGTGCGGCTGTGCCACCGATGCAACACCCGCCCTAACAGCTCACTCTTCACGACGCACACTGTGGGATCTTTAACATCCACCAACTAATGCTGGCAGACAGGATGCCCAGTTTAACATCCATCTTAGGAACGGCACACACATCGATGCCAAACCCTTGTTAGACACCATGATGGCAGTTTATAGCTGAAAACCCAGGTTGGAGCCCACGGGTGTGTGTATACCTCTAGGCCATCCTGACGGCCCTGCACAATCCCATTGGACCACGTGGGCATTGACACATCAGAGAAACTATATTTTAAAAACTCGACAAAGCATTCAGCAACACATACATTTTCACCAGCGAGCTGAGATCAACCCATCAACATGGCCTCAGATGATTCCAATGCCCATTTTTGAGAAGTAAGCCCATTTTAATATTGATCGCTGCATTGCAAGCTATTTAATTTGCACCTCTTTGGATCTGAGAAATGCTAATAAAGGTAGCAAAAGGTGCCTTGTTAAACGGACTCGATGCTAAAGGTTAGTCCATGATCCGCTCAAAGCGGCTTCTCATTGTATCCGAGTGTTGCGGCTCCTTTGTGTTCCCCTAGGTGTTGCCGTTGTGAGTTCCCCCCCGGGGACATTTTCATTCCTAGGAGATCAAGCTGAAGCTAAAAGATTTGCTGGAACATAATAAGCATCCAATTAAACGGTTACATTTGCATGTGGTATTTGCAGGCAGGTCTATTAGCGCCAAGGCTTTAACTACATTTTAATGCAAAATATAATCCGTCTTGTTGAACATTTAATTAGCATTCTTCTGAGCAATGGTGGGCTAAGGAAATATTCCTCTTCCCATATTTCAGCTTTTCTTTTAATCACGTAATTTGCTGCTTTTTAATTATGAAATTCAAAACTGATTATAACCCATTACAGGGAATTCAGCATTTTATTTCCAAACCGTTTAATTACGGGGAACGTGAAAGAGCTATTTGGCGACTGGCATTTATTTATTTATTTTGTTCTTACATAGAGAGAGAATCCACCCAAAGCAAATTTGATGAAAGAAGAGGAAGAATACAATTTATTGTTCTTTAGCCTCGGTCCTCGTTCTTTACAAATGGAGATTTCAATGTCATGAGGAATAAAAGCACAACCTATTAATCTATAACGGATTTTCAAAACCTATTGAGCATGGATTTATTGTTGCACATTCATTGAAGCTTACCCTACCACCTCCATCCACCCCCTTCACTTGATAAAACTTACATTCCCATCTGAGAATGGCTTTGGTGTATAAAAATGTAAAAAGTGCTCAAAGGTGTTGTCCATTTAGAAAGACATCCATTATGATGAAGCACTTCTTCTGAAGCATCCGTGTGTAGTGAAGAGTGTCACAGTTATTGCATGTGGAACATAGCTTAATAAAGCGAGTTGCATTGAAGACAGGTGTGTAGTCGGGCACAACATGCTCAGCAGGGAAAAGGCGTGTAAACATGGACAGGTGCACAGAGTGGATGGTATTAGGAAAGCATCTCATTTTGCCGTTGGGATGGAGGCAATGTCTAAATATTGATCCTTTTCAAAATTCTTATAAATTTATCTATAAAATAAAATTTTATCTATAAATTATCATCGATAAATTTATATCTATATCTATAAATTGCTAATATTATATTGCTAATTAATAAATTGCTAATTATTATAACTTGCTAATTAATAAATTATAATAATATATATATCCATAAATAAAATTTATCTATAAATTATAATCTAAAAATTGATATCTTTATCTATAAATTATATATATAAATTGTTAACATCACATTGCTAATTAATAAATTTATATATATATATATATATATATATATATATATATATATTGTAACGATTTTGAGAAGTGTGTAACGAATTTGAGAAGTGTAACAATTTTGGAGGAAGTGTAACGAATGTGAAAACGTTACAATGTGAACGTTACAAAAGTATGGTAACATCCTCGTAATGTAAATAATGGTCGCAGCCGTCCTCCTAGTTAATTCCATGAAACTTACACGCAGGTCACGATATATCTTTTAAATAGTGTATTTCCTTATTCCATGTAGGCTAAATATGTGTTTCCCACTAGATTAACTTTGCATTGTATCAAACAAAATAAGCGTAGGCCCTTCCAATTTCCCCAAACATCTCCGCTCTCCAAAGTTCCTTTCAAAAGGGGAGTTGTTTTCAATCCCGCAGGCCGCCATTGCCCATGTGCTTTGAGTCGGAGAAGAAAGGCGTGTCTCCACCTCGTCATAAGAGGGAAGGAGTGAACCAACCCTAACAGCCAATCAGCACCGCGGTAAGCGACCCGGTAGGCGTGCCCTCGGAGCCGGTGGCTTGATTTCGCCCGAGGTGATAAAAGCGACTGTAAGGGACTGCTTTACCAGAGGCCTTGGGAGATGACCTGGGAGATGAGCAAAGAGGCTGCACCAAGAGGAGCGGTGAGATGCGAAACGCTCCAAGCCAAAGAGGAGAGGTACTCGGCAAGGAAACCAGCTTTGGAGAGACGCGCTGAAAGGAGGGAGACGGCTCCACCGCACCAAGAGGAGCAGGTGTGCCGAACCAGCGCGTGACGTCTACCGCAGCGGATACACGACGGAGGGTTTTCCCGCCAAAACCGCGAGGAATTGCGAACTGCTGCCTCCCGACTTTGCCTCCCTCTCAAGCAATCCACCTCAAGCCCTACCTGCCTGCATTATCCCCTGTGTAAGTGTGAACGTCCTGTCCTGCTCGTTGTCTTGGGGTTAAGTAAAAATGAATAGTGTAAGTTAACGATTCGCTGTGTTACTGCTTCTTCCATCCATTGCTGTGTGTGTATAATAAATCTGTTCTTCCTCCGTATTCTTCTTCTTCTTCTTTTTCATTCTCTTTCGGTCGCTTTAGAGGTTTCCCGATTGAATATCTGTGGGGCGATCTGGCCAACGTCGGGTGGAATCGGGTTCTAATCGGGGAGTAACTGTTCGGACGCGGTTAAATACACCACCGCTCGGTCAATATAACATCTAAAACCCGCGTCTGTAACATTTGGTGTCGAGGAGTTGGATTCGGACCTGGGACTAAATTTGTTAGGCCCAAATTTTGGAACACCAATTGTACTATTAGAGTAACAATTGGTGTCGAGGAGGGAGATCGGACCCGAAATCGGACCCGGAGCGCGCTTCACGCGCTCAAAATTATAAGCTGCCGAAATTTATTTTGTTTTATAAAACCCGAATTTTGAGATCGCGCCATGGACAATCAAGGCGATCGGATGTCGGTGGGTGAGCTAGAGGAGGGGTTAGGAGTAACCCAGGATCAAATGGAGGGGAGCAATGAGGAGGCGGTTGAGGGAGTATCAGACGCACAAAATGGCGCTCTCGCGCACGAGGTTTCAGGCGCGCAAAAAGGCGCCTCGCACGAGCGCGCGGTAGCCGAGCCCGCTGTATCAGCGGGCTTTAACATGCAGCCGATTGACATACAGGCCCTCATTGCGCAGCTACAGGCAGCTGTACAGATGAGTATGGGAGACCAAATTGGAGGTTTGGAAAACAGAATGGGGGAGCGACTAGGAAATCAAATCGGGGAGTTAGACAAGAAATTTGGGAAGTTAGACAATAATTTTGAGGAGTTAGACAAGAAATTTGGGAAGTTAGACAATAATTTTGAGGAATTAGACAAGAAATTTGGGAAGTTAGACAATAATTTTGAGGGGTTAGACAACGGGATAAAAGAGGTAAAGAATGGGTTAACGGGGGTGGAAAACAGAATGGCTGCCCAGGAGAATCAGTTAGAGGGGGTGAAAAATGGGTTAATGGGGTTAGAAAATAGGATGGAAGGCAAATTGCGGGAGATAGGGGAGCAATCCGCCCGAGAAATCAAACAAATGGGAGAGCAGATAGAGGAGGTGAAAATCGGGGTAGAAACCAAACTGGATGCTCAGAGGGATGAATTGGGACAGATGAGGGTGGCATCTACAAAAGAGATGGAGGAAATACGACGAGGGGTAAGTGAGGAGGTTTCGGGGCTACGCGAGGAGGTAAAGCGAGGTGAGAAGCATATGGAGAAAGAGGTGAGAAATAATACGGCTAAGTTACAAGGGGGAATAGAAGATCTGACGGAGGAGGTGGAACAGCTGACGGAGGGACAAACGAAGTTAGTGGAGCAGGTTCAAAGGAACACTGCAGTACTCGGAGGGTTAAAGGCAACACAAAAAGAAATTAAAAATGACTTGATAGCGACACAGAGGCAATGTCAGATGGTACGTGAGGAACTGACAATGAGGGTGGACGAGGTGACAGAGATAATGGAGACAAAGGACCGGCAGGTGAGGATGCACATAGAGACGGTCACGGTAGCCCTAGAGGACGAACTTGAGGAGACGCACCGAGAAATAAAAGAGGTTAAACAAAAACTAGAGGAAGTGGAAGAAGAGGTGAGTGAAATTAAGAAGGGACGGACAGAAACTAAGAGGGAGATAAAGGAGGAAGTCATGGAATATGTACAAGGTCTGTGTTCAAATCATGATGAGGTGCTCACTAACCAAATAAAAAGTTTGCAGGTGGCAGAGGAGGTGCGACGACGAAGTACGGAGGTGAGTGGCAATGTATATGATGTGAGGAAAGCTTCAGTCGGCTTGGGGGTTGCTTTGGATCCGGGTGTTCGTGAAAGGCCGTTGGTGAAGTGTGCGACAGGTCAGGTGTGCGAAAAAAGAGGTGTGCGAGAATGTCCGACCATGGGGTGTGTGAGGAAAAAGTGCACGCCGAGGAGTGAGTGTGCCGTCAGGAGTGAGTCGGTCGTAGCGCGTGTGCGAGGGAGCACAGGGAAGCGCGGTGTGGTGAGTGTTACGGAGGAAGTAACGAAAAAGTGTGCGCGAGAAAGGTGTGTAACGGACGGGTGCATGGGGAAAGCGCATGCTGTCGAGAGTAAGGGAGAATGCATGCCTGTGGTGAGTGTTACAGAGGGTGTAACGGGAGAATGTGCGGAAGAGTGTGTGCGAGAAAGGTGTGTAACGGACGGGTGCATGAGGAAAGAGTGTTCTGTCGGGAGTAAGGGTGAGTGCGTTGTCAAGAGTGGAGGTGAGAGTAGTGAGAGTGACACGGAGCGTGAGTTGGTTGTGGCAGGTGAGCGAGGATGTACACCTGGAATGGAAGGATGCACACCTGGAATGGTAGAGCGTGTGAGGGAATGCACATTTGAGTTGGTCGTGAGGCACGTGGTTGGGTGTGCGGGTGAGAGCACACCTGTGATTGTCACAAAGGAGGTGACCGAGAAAGGGGCGCGAAGAGGTGTGTTGGTGAGGTGTGCGAGCGACGAATGTGTGCCAAGGTGTTCGGTGGTCAGGTGTGTGACCAAGTCGGTGAGCGGAATGAGTGTACCGAGGTGTGTTAGAGAAGGTACGACCAAGAGCAGGGAGACGGCTGCATGTATGAGCAAGAAAGGGGTAGCGTATGCATGTAAGCGTCCAGGTGAAGCATCGACGGTAACCGGTTTAGCGGTTAGGGCGACTTATAGCCGAATCGGGCCCTCGGTGCGCGTCGGGCAGCTTCGCGTGCCGCGAGGACCAGCGGGGATCCGAACCACGGCGGTTTCGAAAGAACCGCCGTACGCGATCCACGCTGTGCCTCGCTTGGAACGGCCGCGTCCGGGCTCCACTAGGCAGAGCGGGCAGCTGGATAGGAAGGGTCGTCATGGCGACCACGTTTTGTTGAGACGTGCCGGCAGGTCGAGATCGGGACATTGGATGGCTCCACGCCGAGGTGGTGCGTGGGATCTCGGCCCGGGTAAGCCCCCGCCCCTGCCCCGAATGCGGGACGCATCCAGCCGCCGGCACAAAAGAATCCGCGTTCATTGCTCGGCTGTACGAAGCCGGGCTGTAGACGTGAATTGGCGCACCGAGAGGATGTAATAAGTAGACGGGTGATGGTGATAGTGATAGTGATTTAAAACGAAATTTATAATAGTGGGTAGAATTGGCAGTAAATGGAAAATTTTTGAATTGGTTGGAATTTGGTAAGCAAAATTTATAGTGAGAGACCCCCGATGTGGTGGGATGGCAAATCCACCATCCCTCACAGTGGGGGCAAATGCGCAATAGTTTATGGGGTGGCTATGACAACCGAGCCAGGGAGGGCTTGGATAATTGTAGGGATCTAGCGAAGATGACATTAGGTAACGTTAAGATTAGTTAGTGACTGATACCTGTAGTGGGGACGCAGGTAGATTAGTGTGGATGATAATGACGTGGGAGCGCAATAGTTTATAGGGACGACTGGGAAGCGCAAGTTTCAGAGGGGAGTAGTTAGCTGAGATGATGCCGTGTGTGTGAGGATTGAACAGGTGAGAATGGAACAGGTGTGATTGCACAGGTGTGCAACTGAACAGGTGGATGGAGCTGTGTATGAGTGAGTGATAGTGATTGCGAGTTGTGTTGACCAAATGGTCCAGGAAGAAAGGAGGGTGCAGGTGGCACCAGGTGTGAGGGCACAGGTGTGCAACAACAGGTGTATGTGGCTGTGTGGAATAAATGGTAGTGTGGAATATCTGGAGTATTGGAATGGATGGTCGTGGAGTGAGAATGGTGGAAATTGTGGAGTGGAGTGGATGGTGCGAAGGTGTGAATGGGGGAAGAGTGGACCCCCATCACGGATACCCGGGGCGGGTAGTGTAAGTGTTAGGTAGAGGGTACAGGTAAATTGTGGTTGGATATTGGCATCTGTGGTGCGGGTGACAGAATGGTATTTGGATGGGTGCATTAGTGTTGTGGAAATGGCTGGGCGTGTAGCCTGTTAGTGTGTGTAGTTGGTTGGGCACTCCACCACTGTGAGGATGTCGGCCAGGTGAGGCCGCAGGTGGGCTCTGGGAGCCGGTAGTAGTTGTTGTGGATGGGGCCCGAGGATCCGGAGGACGGACCCGGGTAGCCCAGTGCCAGAGGGCACCGAGTGGGATGACAGAGCCAGGAGGGGCTGTCCCCAGTTAGATAGGTTAGGGTGAGGAGCAGGTAAGCTCGGGTGGAAACTGCAGTGGTGGAGGTGTGCAGGTGGGTAGACCTGCTGGGAGAGGTACACGTCGCAGCCCAGAAGTTGTGCTAGAGCACCGGGAGATGAATCGGGGGAGTGAGACCCCAAATGGAGAAGCACCACAGTTTGGTCAATGGGAATTGGTTATTAGAACCCATAGTGTAAGTTGGCCAATGGATTGGCAGGGAAAGACCCCGGGTAGTGTAAAGTGTGTTAAAGTCATTTAGAAAATAGTTAGGATGAAGGATCTCCTCGCACCATCTGCATCCACTCACCTGAGGTGACAGGTACTCCACACCATGCCATGTTTTGATTATTTTTTATGATGCAAATGTTTGGATTGTGAGACGCATCATGACGTGGGTGTGACATTGTGCGTAATTCCATCTCTCCCTCCTTATGAGGATTGATGATGAATTGGTGATGGCAAATTTTGAAGTAGAGGGATTGTGGTGACGAATTTGGTATAGGGGAAATATGGGGAAGACGTGACAGTAGTGACGAATTGGTAATGTGTAGATTTTGTACATATGGGGTAAGGGCAAGGGCAAGGGTAGGGTAGGTGACAGGGGGGTGACGTACGGTAGGGACGAGCTTTCTCACTTCGCCCTCCGTACGCATTTCACCTTGCATTGCCTTATTGACGTGTACCCTTGTGACCCTACCCCTCGCTCAATTGTCTTTCTTTTGTCTCCCACATGACCTGTGCGCCATTGGGTGCCGATGGGAGCGTGCGTGAGGTGGCCATTGTGCGCCCGAGATTCCCAGAACCAGCATGCATTGCGTTGATGTACCACTTTATGGACCGCTGTTCTGCGGCCAAGTACCACTTGATGGACCCCAGGTTCTGGGGCAGGGCACCTCTGTTGGAGACCGGCCATAGTGGCCAGGGAATCTTGCTTGCGGACCTCGGTAAGGTGGCACCTATGCCAAACAGGTGGACCACCCTTAGTTGGCCCCTGAGGCCCTAAATAAAAACTAACACAAGTTGTGCTTTTTATTATGTTCAAATAGGCCGCATGAAGCCAGAAGACGTCGGGAAGAACATCGGCCCAGCAGAGAAAGTGAAGACCACCACCAGTTGTTTTGTTGTGTTTATTAAGAACCATGGTGACTGCGCACCGAGTGGTGCTTTTGGTGCTTTGTGGTGCTTTTGGTGCTTTTGGGTGCTTTGGTGGTATTGGTACTGGTGCATCGATGCAATGCGTGCTGTCTCCTCCCTCCCAACAGGAATTTCTTTCTCTTGTTCCCTAAAAAGAAAAAAAAAAACACAGGTCCTGGGTTGCGTTGTAAATAAGAAATCACGTCATTGTAAATAATGCTCCCCACCGTAAATGTATAGTTTGAGAATAATTCCGTAATTCGGTTAGCTGTGGGCTTGAGTCTGTTAGACAGGGTGCAATGCAATAGGGGGACATACTTATTTGTGTTTTAAGATTGTCACACTCAGGGTCAGGTTAATTGTAGAGGGAATTACACCTACGTGTCACACTAAGTTAAAGTTTAGTAGGCCCGAGGACGGGCCTGAAGAAAGGAGGGTGCAGTGTAACGATTTTGAGAAGTGTGTAACGAATTTGAGAAGTGTAACAATTTTGGAGGAAGTGTAACGAATGTGAAAACGTTACAATGTGAACGTTACAAAAGTATGGTAACATCCTCGTAATGTAAATAATGGTCGCAGCCGTCCTCCTAGTTAATTCCATGAAACTTACACGCAGGTCACGATATATCTTTTAAATAGTGTATTTCCTTATTCCATGTAGGCTAAATATGTGTTTCCCACTAGATTGACTTTGCATTGTATCAAACAAAATAAGCGTAGGCCCTTCCAATTTCCCCAAACATCTCCGCTCTCCAAAGTTCCTTTCAAAAGGGGAGTTGTTTTCAATCCCGCAGGCCGCCATTGCCCATGTGCTTTGAGTCGGAGAAGAAAGGCGTGTCTCCACCTCGTCATAAGAGGGAAGGAGTGAACCAACCCTAACAGCCAATCAGCACCGCGGTAAGCGACCCGGTAGGCGTGCCCTCGGAGCCGGCGGCTTGATTTCGCCCGAGGTGATAAAAGCGACTGTAAGGGACTGCTTTACCAGAGGCCTTGGGAGATGACCTGGGAGATGAGCAAAGAGGCTGCACCAAGAGGAGCGGTGAGATGCGAAACGCTCCAAGCCAAAGAGGAGAGGTACTCGGCAAGGAAACCAGCTTTGGAGAGACGCGCTGAAAGGAGGGAGACGGCTCCACCGCACCAAGAGGAGCAGGTGTGCCGAACCAGCGCGTGACGTCTACCGCAGCGGATACACGACGGAGGGTTTTCCCGCCAAAACCGCGAGGAATTGCGAGCTGCTGCCTCCCGACTTTGCCTCCCTCTCAAGCAATCCACCTCAAGCCCTACCTGCCTGCATTATCCCCTGTGTAAGTGTGAACGTCCTGTCCTGCTCGTTGTCTTGGGGTTAAGTAAAAATGAATAGTGTAAGTTAACGATTCGCTGTGTTACTGCTTCTTCCATCCATTGCTGTGTGTGTATAATAAATCTGTTCTTCCTCCGTATTCTTCTTCTTCTTCTTTTTCATTCTCTTTCGGTCGCTTTAGAGGTTTCCCGATTGAATATCTGTGGGGCGATCTGGCCAACGTCGGGTGGAATCGGGTTCTAATCGGGGAGTAACTGTTCGGACGCGGTTAAATACACCACCGCTCGGTCAATATAACATCTAAAACCCGCGTCTGTAACAATATATATATATATATATATATATATATATATATATAAGCAAAGATTTGCGGTTGGGAGTAAATCCAAATGACTCCATGGTAAGATCTCCAACCTTTAATTGAACAAACAATGACTCAACGTTTCGATTAACAACATGTGAAGCCACACGCCTCCGTTAATCTTCCTCAAGAGTGATAAAATCATCTCAACATCCCCTTATATGCAAAGTGGGCGGGGTATATGCAAAGTGGGGTGGGCAAAGCTGGACAGCCAATGAAACCGTATCACACCGCTCTCGTGAACAGAGACGTTATTGACCAAATTCAAAAATCAACCGCATATTAACGGCTTAAAATAATCCTGTAAGCAATGCTGGATTATAACTCAAGTCTTTAGAAAATCAGGAACCAGCAGGTGGAACACCCGTTAACTAAACTTGTAAACAATTAAATTTTAAATTAAATTAAAACTGCAAATATATTAAAGCAAAAGTTCTTTTATCCTGTCGGTTCTGTCGGCAAAGAACAAAGGCCAAAACACGTGTCGTTGGAGCTAAAAGAAGACAGTCCAGATCAGGGTGTCATCCACGTGGCAAAATCCAAGGCAAGAGAGAACAGGAGGTCGTAGCGCAGCGAAATCCTCGGCAAAAGAGAATCGTGTCGTCCATGAGGCAAAGAGAGAACAGGAGGTCATAGCACAGCGAAAATCCAAAGCCAAGAGAATGATAATGCACCCATTATCAGACCTGCCCACCCCCTTCAAAATGTTCCAGAGCCTCCCGTTGGCTGAGGGTTGTCGCATCATGGCGAGGTGTTCCCGCCTCCTCAATGGTCACGTAGGCCTGTGCTTCTGACCACGCCTTCCTGCACATTAGCAATGGCTTCTCCCAGCCACGAAGGCTTGACATCCTGCCTAACTCAACGCATATTTGGTCTTTATTACTACACAATGGGAAAGGGATAATCTTTACATTCAATAAGACATATCTAACTACTGCAGGCTACATGTTGTCGTGCAACAAACTATAGGGGGTTTGCCTTTATGGCACAACCGCAACACTACCCACCTCTCTCACCAAGACTCGACCCGAGTCGTCCACATGGAGCGGCAGGGGTGAGCTGGCATTCATTTAAACATTACTTTTAGTGTGACATGTAGATGTGATTCCCCTAACATTTTAAACTCTAATCCCAGTGTGTGCGACATTTTATTTTATTTTTTAAAACATTTAAATGTACATTTTTAACCTAAATATGTCCCTCCTAATGCGTTGAGAAACTACCTAACAGATTCAAACCCACAACCTTATACTGTTCACGTATTGCCGGAATTTTGAAACTAAACATAACCGGTGGGCGACATTTTTTACATTTTACACTACACACAATTTATTTACAAAAACTATGACCCAGGACCTGGACTTGAGGAATAAAACTTGGAGCACTTGTTGCTGGGATCATCTTCATTCTTCTTGCCTTGGTAGGCGGGCTAACAAAGCCAGCTGGCGCTGACCGGCATACAGGCCATTTGAAGATCAGGGCCGTCTAAATCTTCATACTTGCACACATGGATCACTTTTTTATTCACGAGCAGGGCCACTTGAAACGTGGCCCAAATGTGTGGTGCCAATGCCACCCAACAGGTGATCCATGTGTGGCGTCAGTGCCACCCAACAGGTGGTCCATATGCAGCAAGATGATGAGGCAGCCAAGAGGTGTAACCATGGAGATGGGTGTGGCCACAGAGCCAGCGGTCCATAATGTGATGAGTGATGGGATGATGGGAGTGAGTCATGGATGGCAGCAAGATGCTGCGACGGCAAGGTGTTCCTCGTGATGGTCCTGGATCGGGGAGGAAGAGAAGACGCAACGAGCAAAACAGGAAAAGACACGGTAGCACATGCAAAACACAGGTATAACAAGCGGGTGAGAGGTACGCCGGCAGCGTGAAGTCGAGCCTGGCCCTACCCGTTTGTTCCCCCTACCGTTAACTACACTACGCTAGCCCTCCTTGTATTTACAATTCGTCTCTATGTTTTGTCTCCCACGTCCCCTCTTTATTCCAAATTCATCCCCAACTCCCCCCAGGTTCTCCAAGGAAGGAAAGGCGGAATGAACACAATGTTTCGTACTCACATCATGATGCATCTCACCAATCAAACATTGAGTCCCGTGGTGCGAAATCCATCCCCTTGTGGATGGTTGTGGATAGTGCGAAGGGGTCTTCACAAAATCCTAACTTCACTAACATCATTTACACATTTTAATCTCCCCAGGGTTGTACCCTGCCAATTGGCCTTCTTTAAACTATGTGGTTCTAAGAACCCGAATTCGCTTTGCACACACTGTGGTGCCCTCCTGAATTTGGGTCTAACCCCACAAATTTTATATTCGTGCTCTCGCACAATTTCGGGGCTGGGTCGTGTGGCTCTACCAGCAGGTCTACCTACCTGCACCCCTCCGTTCACTGGAGCTGCCTCCCGAGCTTGCCTGCTCCTCACACTAACCTACCTGGGGAAGGCCCTCCCTGGCGCTTACTCCCTGATGCCCACCTTGGCATTGGGCAACCCGGGTCCTTTCCCTGGATCCTCGGGCCCCACTCACACTAACCTAACTGGCTCGCTGAGCCTACCTGCGGCCTTACCTGGCCGACGAGCTACCAGTGACGGAGTGTCCCAATAACTATTACTACTAATAAGCCACACGCCCAGCCATTCCACCGCCTCATGCACCTTATAAACGGAAGCGGAAGCGGAATTGCACCGGAAGCGGAATTGACTTCCGCTTCCGGTCCGGTCTGGAGAGGACGCTGGCGTTACTTGTTCGCCGCTTCTCCGACTGGGCCATTGTACATAGTTTGCTTTTCTGGTGGTCGTGGCGGATTTTTGACCGTTGGGTCTGCCCTCTGCTCGGTCCCGGCTCTGCTCCTGGCTTCGCCTGCCCGGCTCCTCCACTGTTTCCTCAGGCCCGCTCCCGTTGTTTGCGGCGGTGGCTGTTTGCCGCTGTGGTCTTGATTAGCGGCTGCAGTCGTTTGCCGCTGCGTTTGCCGCTTTGCCTCCTCGACCTTGGCCTCGTACTCGTCCCTTCACTCCTGCCTGGCATGGCTCTGAGGTACTCCGCCGCAGGGCTTCTTCTGCTCGGTACCCGCTCCACCCCATCATGCATCTCTGCCATTAAATCAAATGGACTCCTCCGACGACCCAGGTACATTCACCGTGGCTCCGGTCGTAAGTTTGTTTATTTGCAATCAGGTCACTCCATCCCCGTCCTCTGGTCGGCTCAGCGCACTCTCACTCTTCGTCCCAGCGCACCTGGTCACAGCAACGCACACGATCGCACCTCCTGCCTACGAACCCTGGCTAAATCACCTGAATTCATCCCTGCTGTTCAAAACAACATCAAGCTCACCCTGTTCAACACCCGGTCCCTCAACAACAAATGCCTCATCCTGAACGAATACATCCTGGATAACAAACTGGACTTTCTCTGTCTCACCGAAACCTGGCAACAACCTCTGGACTACTACACACTTAACCTCACCACACCCAATGGATATTCCTACGTCAATAAACCACGCTCGGAGGGCCGAGGTGGTGGAATTGCCGTTATCCACCGTCAAGACATCAAGACCAACCTCATCTCCATCTCATCTGCTCCATCATTTGAACACCTGGCTTTAAAACTCTCTGGTCGCACGCAGTCAGTCATGGCTGTCGTCTACCGCCCTCCCAAACCACACCCATCATTCCTGTCTGACTTCTCCTACTTTCTGACCCAGCTATGTTCCCTCTCCCCCTCAATCCTCCTCCTTGGTGATTTCAATATCCACATGGACTCCACTGACTCCACAATAACCACTGACTTCACTGATTTACTCACCTGCTTTAACCTCACTCAACATGTCGACTTTCCTACCCATATCCGTGGTCACATTTTGGACCTTGTCTGCTCCACTGGATTAAATTTGCACCATCTCTATGGCTCCGACCTCACCCTCTCTGACCACTTAGCCATCACTCTGACCATCAACATCCCCGCCCCAACACCAAGGCATTATCGCACAATCAACTTCCGTAAGCTAAACGCTCTTTCACCTACCTCATTCTCATCCACCCTCTCTGAAAAAATGTCCACTTCTCCCTTCATTGACCTCCACACCCCTTCCGACCTCACTGACTACTACAACCACACTCTCTCCTCCTGCCTTGACCAGCTTGCGCCTGTAAAAACCAAAACAGTTTCTTTCACCCATTCTGCTCCCTGGTTTACCCCTGAACTCCACCTGATGAAAACTCGTGCTCGCCAACTTGAAAGACTCCGCAATAAAACGGGTCTCACAGTTCACTCCCAAGCCTACAAGGACCACCTACAACACTACAAAGATGCCCTCTCCCGCGCCCGCTCTGCCTACTACTCTCAAATTATCCACTCTGGCTCCGGAAACCCAAAAGCACTCTTCTCGACAATAAACAAACTCCTCCGCCCCCTGAACACCACCACCCAGTCATTCACAGTAGACAACTGCATCTCCTTCCTCTCTTTCTTCCAACGCAAAATTGACAACATCTACAACAGCTTGACCACCGCCGCACCCGCTCCCCCTCCAACCACCTGCCCCCCCCCTTGTCCTGCCATCCCCTGTCTCGGTTCTCCCCAATCTCCCCTACTGACCTCTCTGAACTCCTCATAGGAATGAAAACTGCCACCTGCACTCTTGACCCCATCCCCTCCAGCTTTGTCAAAGCCTCCCTCCCTGCTCTCTCTCCACTTATCATTGCAACAATAAACTGCTCCCTGTCTACAGGCATCGTCCCACCTTCCCTCAAAATTGCTGCTGTTACCCCCATTCTAAAAAAACCTGGTCTAAACCCTGACACCCTAAACAACTTCAGACCCATCTCCAACCTACCCTTTCTGTCAAAAGTTTTGGAACGCGCTGTAGCCACTCAACTCAAACATCATCTCTCTGCCAATAACCTGTATGAAACATTCCAATCCGGATTCCGGTCCAACCACAGTACTGAAACTGCTCTCCTCAAAATCACCAATGACCTTCTCCTCTCCTCTGACGCTGGCAACCTCAACATTCTCGTCCTCCTTGACCTCAGCGCTGCCTTTGACACCATCGATCACACTATCCTCCTCACCCGACTTGAATCCACCTTTAACGTTACCGGCACTGCCCTCTCTTGGATTAAATCATACCTCTCTGACAGATGCCAGTTCATCTCCATCAATAACTGCAAATCCCCCACTGCTCCCCTCCCCCACGGTGTCCCCCAAGGTTCAGTTCTTGGCCCCCTCCTCTTCATCCTTTACCTGTCCCCGCTCGGTCACTTAATCCGCCGTCATGGTCTCCAATTCCACTGCTTCGCCGATGACATCCAGCTTTTCATCTCCACCAAGTCCGTCTCCACCGACACCCACTCTATCCTGACAATCTGCATCACTGAAATAAAATCCTGGCTTCAAATCAACTTCCTCAAGCTTAACTGTGATAAATCTGAAATAATCATCATTGGCCCAAAAACGCTCACAAAATCCACCCATAACTTTGCCCTCAACATCGACGGTATCCCAGTATCCATCTCCCCTCACATCCGGAATCTTGGCGTCATCTTTGACCAAACCCTCTCCTTCGACAAATATACTAAACAGATCACAAAGTCAGCCTTCTTTCACCTGAAAAACATTGCCCGTCTCCGCTCATCCCTCTCCTCCACGGCTGCAGA
This sequence comes from Myxine glutinosa, assembly GCF_964187855.1. Taxonomy (NCBI): domain Eukaryota; kingdom Metazoa; phylum Chordata; class Myxini; order Myxiniformes; family Myxinidae; genus Myxine; species Myxine glutinosa. The sequence continues at coordinate 208,719,361 of NC_136262.1, read as the reverse complement.
AACCCTCATCCACGCCTTGATCACCTCCCGTCTGGACTACTGCAATAGCCTCCTCTATGGTTCACCCTCAAAAATCACCAATAAACTCCAATACATTCAGAACTCCGCTGCCCGTCTACTCACCCATTCCCGGACCCGTGACCACATCACCCCCGTCCTTTACAAGCTTCACTGGCTCCCCATCCCCCAGAGAATCCAGTACAAAATCCTCCTCTTGACATACAAAGCCCTCCATAACCTGGCCCCATCCTACCTGGCTGACCTCCTCTCCAGACACACTCCCACCCGCAACCTCCGCTCTGCTGGTACCAACCTCCTGACCCCCTCCATCCGGACCAAATTCAGATCCTGGGGGGACAGGGCCTTCTCCATCGCTGCTCCCACCCTCTGGAACTCACTACCTCACACCATCAGAGACTCCTCCTCACTCACCACATTCAAAACATCACTAAAGACCCACCTGTTCAACACTGCATTCAACATTCAACCCACAGCATTTAACCCCTGACTATCTCTTCTCCTTCTCCCTCCTTTTGCTTTAAATATTTCCCTATTGATTCTTGTCTTTTTGCAATTGTTGTTTTCATGTATTGTTATGCATTATGTTTGCCACTCTGTCAAAGCGCCTTTGGGCTTCATGAAAAGTGCTATACAAAATAAATGAATTATTATTATTATTATAAAAAAAAAAACTATCTCCACAATCAGCACCACAGGTGTCAATATCCTTGCAATTTACCTGTAAACTCTATCTACCTTTAAACTACCCCGCTGGGTCTCCGTGAATGGGTTCCACTCCCCCCATTCAATCCTTCGCACCATGCATCCCACACCATGCATTCCACACCATTTATTTCCATACCACAACACAATTCCTTCTATTTCTCAAACACACAGCATCATCTATTTAACTGATTTCCCCCATAACTCATGCTTTCCCGTCATCCCTTTACACGATGCACACCCTTTGTTAACAACCAGCTAAACTCTCTACATCCCCTCTATAGTTATTGGTCACGACTTAAATCTCTGTCCCTATGGTCCCTCTAGATCACTAATCATTATCCTAGTCCTCCCTCGGCTAGCTTCGGTGCCCCATGGAGGCAACCATTGCTGGCCCCTCCATGGGCCTAACACTGCCATCCCCCTAAACTAGTGCTAATGCCACCCCCCCCCCCCCCCCCGTGTGAGGAATGGTGACACTACCATTCCCCCACGTGGGGTACATTACTCCCCCCCAGTCCTCTACGCTACGAGCCTCTCAAAGTGGATGTACATCGTCGCAGCTCGGCCTCGAAGGGCCGAGCGATCCATGCGGGTGGTTGGTCGCCTGTATGTGGTGTCCGTCCGGCATTTATGATCCAAGGGGGGAGGGATTCATGGGCCTAGGTTCAGGGCTCCATCCCTGCGCGGGGCCTTGCAGTCCCACGCACGGTGACCCAACCGGCCACGGTCGGAGCACCGCACCCGACAAGGTGCATGGCTCCGAAAACTCCAACCTCCCCTTGAACCTCGCCGATTGCCTTTGCCGCCACGGCACGGCACCAACAATACCGTGCGGGTGCCGGAGGTACGAATCCCACATGCCGGTCCTTGCGAGAACGATGCCGCACCGATTCCCTCCGGTCCCCACGGTACACCACTCATCGGGGGCTCGTGTACTCTACCCGTCTCACTAAGCACTACCCCGGTCGGCGTCGAAGCCTGAGCCTGATCATTTCTCACACTCCATTTCATACTCGCACACACCGGTGCGCACGCTTCTTTCACACACTCCGTACTCACACCCACCAGTGCGCAGACTCTCTCCACACTCTCAGTACCCGCACCCACCAGTGCGCAGACTCTCTCCACACACTCCGTACCTGCACCCACCGGTGCGCACTCTCTCTCCACACACTCCGCGTCAGTCTCACCCCTCACAACGGGTCCTTCACGAAGTCCCGGGTCTATCCTTTCTCCCAAACTCGCCGAACACCCCATCGCACCAAACACATTCCCGATATCGCTACTCACCTCAGGACTCATCTTTTCCCGGTCCTCTTCAAGAACCTGCAATCTTTCTATTTGATTAGCAGGTATTTCATCACAGCCAGAGCACCACTGTTGCACACATTCCCGCAATTCGTTTCCTAATTCGTTCCCCGTCTCTCCTTCTGTCTTTTTAATTTCAATTATTCCTTCTTCCAAAGTTACCTCCTCCAGCTTCTCTTTTACCTCTGTTATTTCCCATTGCGCCTCCAAAATCTCCTCTTCTAAGGTTACCTTCATCGGTTCCTCTACCTCCTGCATCAACACTTCCATTCCCCTAGTCAGTTTGGCCGTACCCCCCTTCAGCCCTCGCTGGACGTGCACCTCACTCCGCTTTACCGTGTCACCTGCACCCGCGAACTCCTCGCACCATCTTATGCCCAACTTCCGCTCCCATGGTGTCCATCCGATCACCCCTTTTATTCATTCCATCCATTTTATCCATTCGATCAACCAATCGATCACCCATTTTGGTCATTTCCCTGGTTGATTTCTCACTCATCTTTTCCATTTGCACCTCAAAGGATGCTTTAATTTGAGTCATGAGTAACTCAATGTTAAAACCCGCTTGCACAGCGGGCTCAGCCTCCGCCGCTGGCCCCACGTGTGAAGCGCCGCCATTGTCTTCACTCCCTGCCGTGCCGTGTTCAACTCCAAGTTCAATCTGTTCGCCTGTGTCCTGGGCCATTAATTCCTCATTCTCTACATTTTCTATACCCACCGGAACCTGCACGTTTTGGCCCGACATCATCCGAATTTAATTTATTTCTTTTAAATTTGTTTTAAACTAAACTTCAAAACGCTCGTAATTTCGCAGTACATGAAACGTACTGCAGGTCCAATCCCACTCCCGGACACCAATTTGTTGCAGTGGTTCAAATCCCCACTGCTGACAACAATTTGTTGACGTGGTTCAAATTATCCCACTCCCTAACAACAATTTGTTGCGGGGGCCGGGTTCAAAAACCCCCTTCTTGCACAACAATTTTTTTGTGTGTTTCCCCTTGGTTAATACCGGAGAATCACAAATACCTTCAAGGTGCACGGATCAAGATGCACGCGCTTGCCGAAGACCGCGCGATCGAACCCTTGCTTTCACACACCTTATTCAATTGCGTGCCGAGCGGATTTGCATGGTGTGGAAAGCGGCGTTACCCCACGAGATTTATGGACCTGAGTCTAGCCAAATGCGGTCCCGGATGATGCTAGGCCAATGGAGAAAAGACATACCGAACAGGTTGGAAAGTAACAACAAAATGTACAGCCTTTTATTTTGAAGGCACAGAGAAACAGAGACGAAGATTCAGCTGATCAATTATTACCTAATAATAACCCCGACTTGGCGCCTTCACACTCTGACACACACACACATAGGGAAAAAGGACACTGGTTAAGGGCGTACCGATGTACATGCTGGAATTGCCTCGCTGGTGACGGTCTGGTCTGGTGTGCGCGGCTCGCAGTTCAATACCCGATCCGGACGTGCAGCCTGGATGAGGTATGGTCCGAAGGATGAAACGCCGCCTCGAAGTTGGTACGGACGAACTGCAGCACAGGTTGGACAAGCTTGCAGGTCAGCTGGATGGCGCAAAAGATCGGCGCAGAAGCGATTTGCACCAACGGCGCAGAACAAAGGCCAAAACACGTGTCGTTGGAGCTAAAACAAGGGAGTCCAGAGCAGGGTGTCTTCCACGTGGCAAAATCCAAGGCAAGAGAGAACAGGAGGTCGTAGCGCAGCGAAATCCTCGGCAAAAGAGAATCGTGTCATCAATGAGGCAAAGAGAGAACAGGAGGTCGTAGCACAGCGAAAATCCGAAGCCAAGAGAATGATAATGCGCTCCGCATGGGCTATTATCAGACCTGCCCACCCCCTTCAAAATGTTCCAGAGCCTCCCATTGGCTGAGGCTTGTCGCATCAGGGCGAGGTGTTCCCGCCTCCTCACTGGTCACGTGGGCCTGTGCTTCTGGCCATGCCTTCCTGCACATTAGTAATGGCTTCTCCCAGCCACGAAGGCTTGACATCCTACCTAACTCAATGGATATTTGGTCTTTATTACTACACAATGGGAAAGGGATAATCTTTACATTCAATAAGACATATCTAACTACTGCAGGCTACATTTTGTCGTGCAACGACCTATAGGGGGTTTGCCTTTATGGCACAACCGCAACAATATATATACATATACATATACATACATAAATAAAGTTGATCTACAAATTAAAATCTATAAATTGATATCTATATCTATAAATTATTTATTTATAAGTTGCTAATATTATATTGCTAATTAATATAAATTGCTAATAAATAAATTATAATAACATATATCCATAAATAAAATTGATCAATAAATTCTATTAAAAGTCTTTTTTTTATCCTTCTCAAAATTCTTATATAATATAATCATAAATTATAATCAAAATTCTTATATATTATAATCATAAAATCTTATGTTATAATCATAAATAAAATTATAATTATAATCTATAAATTAAAATTAATAAATTATAATAATATATATATCCGTAAATAAAATTTATCTTTAAATTATAATCTATAAATTGATATGTTTATCTATAAATTATATATCTATAAATTGTTAATATCACATTGCTAATTAATCAATTATAATTATTATAAATTGCTTAAATAATTAATTTTAATTATATATATATATATATATTATATATATATATATATATATATATATATATATATATATATGTATATATATATATATATATATATATAAATAAATAAAGTTAATCTATAAATTATAATCTATAAATTGATATCTATATCTATAAATTATTTATCTATAAGTTGCTATTATATTGCTAATTTATAAATTGCTAATTATTATAAGTTGCTAATAAATAAATTATAATAACATATATCCATAAATAAAATTGATCTATAAATTCTATTAAAAATCTTTTTTTTATCCTTCTCAAAATTCTTATATAGGTGCAGTTCAAGGTCACGTTCCGATTTGGAATCGCAACCAACTGCCAATAAGTGAAGATCATTGCCATGAAAGCATTGGATAAAAACTCCCATGAAAGCAGAAGCTGTATACGAAAGCAGAATGAGATTGAAGAGAGTGAAGAAGTTGGAGCTTGAAATATTGCGTGTGTGGACTTTATTTGTTTTATTTTATTTGTATACAGAGTCGAGGCTCGTGGAGGGGTTTGAACAAAGAAACATGGAACAGAACAAAAATTAGAGTAGAAAGAAGGTGTGGGGGGGGGGGGGGGGGGGGACACCAACAGCCGGACAAAATCTGGGTTGAGGGAAGACTTGCATAAATAAGGGATGTGGCGAAGAATGAGAGAAAGTTGAGGACAAAGGTTGAACAAGATGGATACAGCTGCAAACCCTCGATCACAGAAGTGGAAGGAAAAACTGAAAAGTCGGAAAGTGGTGGGCTTGGGGAGGGTTAATGGAGGTAGAAAAGTGAATCGTTGTGGATGGGGGATGACCTGAGATGGTGGTGAATAGTCGTCTTGAAGCCCTGGAGGGAAGAGTGAGATTGAAGAGGTCGAGGAAGTTGGTTCCACAAGTGTGAAGAAAGGAACGTCTAGATTTGGCACTGGATGTGGGTTAGCCCAGTTTATAGCTCTCAGAAGAACACTTCTGAGACGAGAGTCGTTGAATCTCGTAGGCTCTTCAAGTGTCCAACATTTCATCAGAAATCAATTGTTCCTTCATAATGAAGACAAGAAGAGTCGATCTCCTAAAATTCATCAGCAGTGCCTCAGTCATTCCCAGGTTTCAAGAGGACAACTATGTGGTCTTTTAAAAAAATGCAATCGATATGCCTTTGGATTTCTTTATTTATTTTATTCGTCTTTTTTTCTTCCTTACTTGAATTGATCAATGATTTACGTCTCAAACTAATTTAAAGCAGTCTCTCTTGACATGTCAAATAAGCTTTTGACATCGTCTGGCAGCCCTGTTTGATTATGTTCCCTGCCTTGTGGTGTTCAAGTGTCCTTTTCCACACAGCAAAGTGAACCATACTGTGTTGCTTCCCACTGTGCAAACAAAATAGGATTTTACCCTTCCACTATATCGTGGTTATGTCTTCACCCCGTCTCTTTATCTGTCTGTTTGTTTGTCTGTGAGCAGGACACCTCAAAAACTTTTGGACGGATTCGGACGAAATCTGGTCGACAGGTTGGCTGGGTGACGAGGGCGAATTGATTAGATTTTGGTTCAGGTCTGGATCCAGATCTGGCTTATCAGTGGGATACAAAACAAACTGTTCAGCCTGGTGAATGTATACTCTCTACCTACCGAGTGCCATTATATTTTCTATTGTTTTACCATTCCCTCATCATTTCTGGCATCTTTGACTCTCCTCCTTTGGTATCCATGGAAATCTCCACGCATGGCTGGCGTACTTCCCCTCTAGTCGTAGTCAACGTGTGGCCCTGAATGGGTTTCTCTCATCTCCTCTTCCTGTTCAGGCTGGAGTTCCCCAAGGCAGTGTTCTGAGCCCTGTGCTTTTTCTGGTCTTCATCAATGATCTCTCTGACTCTCTTGAAAATCCTCTCTATCTCTTTGCTGATGACTCCAACCTCTGCTGCTCCATTCCTCATCCCTCAGATCGGCAGTCTGCAGCCTCCTCGCTCTCTGCAGACCTGGACAAAATCACAGACTGGGCAAACAAGTGGAACATGTCTTTCAATCCGGACAAATCTCACACTGTTACGATGTCTCTCCGAAAAGACCGACTGGACAACCCTCCCATCCACTTTCTGAATAATCCTCTACAAGAAGTTCTGTCACTCAAGCTTTTGGGTCTCACTATCTGCCATGATCTTTCCTGGGAAAACCACATTTCAAATCTGGCCTCCAAAGCCAGTCGCCGACTGGGCATCCTCCGTCGTGTGAAGTCCTTCCTTGGCACACCTGAGCTCCTCACCACTTTTAAGGCTTTCATCCGCAGCTCAATGGAATACTGTTCCTCCCTCTGGGCTGGTGCTCCCGCCTCACACCGAGCTCGTCTTCACGCTGTTGAAACGAAAGCGTTCAGAATCATTGGAATCTCCCACGATGAAGCTACCTCCGAGGGCCTTTTACTTACTCACCGCAGGCAGGTTGGTGGTCTTTCTGTCTTCTACCGACTCCTCTCCGGCCTTGCTCCTCCAGCTCTCTCTGGGCTCTGTCCCCCAAATATTCCGACAGGTCGTACAAGATCTGCCTGCAGCCCTCTTACGGTGAAACTGGCAAAATCAAGACTCTCTGCTCACCTTCACTCCTTCATTCCTTTTTTCTCCCGCCTCTGGAACAAACTCTCTCACTCTCTTCAATCCCACTCCTTCCTCCAGGTCTTTAAAACAGCTGTTCACCACCATCTCTTATCTTCCCCCATCCAAAACCTTGATCTTTTCTACCCCCGCTAATTTCACCCCAAATCCACTTTTATGAAATACCAACTTCTTTCCTGGAAATCCTTGGTTTCCTTGTGTTTATACTTCTCCCACCCACCCCCCCCCCTTCCCACACCGCCTGTCCCCAATCCCTCTCCCTCCCACACATTCCCGATGTCCCTGCTCTCAAATGTTGTTTATGTGCTTCCCCTTCTCTCCCCATCTTGTCTACCGCTCCCCTTTTTATATACTTTGTTTGTTTGTCTCTTTGATTTGTTTTTGTGATAAATGTTAGCTCTTTCATGAGCCTCGATTCTGTATACAAAAAAAACAACATCTTTATCTCTTGACTTGCGCATCAGGAAGCTGGTGTTGCATCAGGAAAGCATCAGGAGGGCTTGGAGGTTTTCTCCGCTCCGGTTCCTTTGTACGCAAAACCAACATGTTTCTCTCTCATGATGGCATCTTCTCTTTCAATATTCCCATGGAATCTGGTATCACCAGGCAATATTCTGGGACCAGTCTTTTTCCTTTCCTTATGCAATGTCCTCTTGCCTTATTGGAAAACCCCTTAGTACCTTTCTGATGAATTCATTTCGACTGACCAGTTTCTCATTTCAGAGCAAGACAGGAATCAATGGTATCACTTTGACTGGTCCTTTTTATTATCCAGGTATCGAGGCTCGTGCAAGAGCAAAGTTGTGTATAAACGGTTGTTCTCTCATTAGGAATATGACATTCCATTCACATATGGTTCATGCCGTTGTTCTAACTCTTGGAAGGCTGCCATGATAATCCTCTTATTCATTCACTAACATCAAGGTCTATACACTAGAGAACCACAATACAGGTCTTAGGCCAACTTGGTATCCTTAGCCAAATACTGTCTTAGCATATACTGCCAGGCCACGTGCCTTCCTTGGCAGACAAGCTGGTCGCCTGGTGGCCTCTACCATCTTTAATGTGACCTTGCACCTCTGTCGTTTCATTCACCTGCCCCTGCCCCAGTTCCAAACACCCCACCGATCTTCATTTACCAATCCTTTCTTTGTTATGCTACTAAGTCTAAGCTTTCTGTTCACTTCAACCATTCCCCCCATCTTCTTCCCATAAGCAAGATGTTGTATCCATCTCATCACACTGTTTTCTGCACTCCTTTAAAGGGACAGTCATTATTGTCAGTACAAGACTCGATTATATCATACTTAGCGTGCCCACTCTGAGTCTGAGAGGTTCTGTGTTTGGATTCTGACCTGAGCTGAGTCATGCCAAATATATTTTCTTTACAGGAGCGAGGTTCATGGCAAAGCAAGGTGCTGCTTCCTTACTTGAAGACTCAGTATTGACTCAGGGGGTTGAATACTTATGTAGATTAGATATTTCTGTATTTTATCTTCAATTACTTTGTAAAAATGTCAAAAAAGGAAATTTCACTTTGACATTATGGGGTATTACGTGTAGATCAGTGATAAAAAAAATCTCAATTTAATCCATTTTAAATTCAGGCTGCAACACAACAAAATGTGAAAAAGTCAAGGGGTGTGAATACTTTCTGAAGGCACTGTATTTGAAGCAAAACCATGCATACTGCTTATGTACATATATGGGTGCTTGCACATGTATTAATTGAGTAGGTGACACGTCATTAATCGAAACTTACACATGCACAACTTCAGTGCCGTTATTAATCCCTGACAGTTTCAGCTTCCGAGGTCAAATCCTCCCGGATTTGTATGTACAGTATGTAGATGATACATACATACATACGCTTGCTCCATTATATACAAGATGCTTGGAGTATTTTTCAATACAAAGCTTTTAACCATGTAGATAATTTAAAATTATTTCAGGGAGAGGTTCTGATTCCATATGGTTCTGTTTTGCCTTTGCCATTTGCACAGATATCAAAATGGAATAGCAACTGTGGATTGAATCAAACAATCGTTCAAATCTTCTTACTACATAGTGCACTTGTATAAAATACATCAGCCAAAGAGGTAAAATTTAGGGTTCTTCTGCAAACCCTTGTTTTTTAAAAAAGTACAAAAACTTTAGATTATTGGATATTCTTGATCCTCGATTCGTTTCCGACAATAAAACCACAATTGTCACGTGCGAGATTCTCTGGTGATGGAATTTAATCCATACAATTGAAGTACCTATCATGTTCCATCGTGAAAGAATGAGAGAACCTATCTCTTTTCCCCCATTCCCATTGTCTTAAAAGCGTCTGGAGTGTCTCGTGTTCGTTTCTGCCCGAATATAAACACTTAAAGGATAAATGGCTCTCTTTGTTTGTGAGGCCCTCCATTTCAAACATTTATCACAATGAACACATCATCCCTTAGTTCCTTTATCAATGCGGCGTATTCTGAGGACTGCGTAAACGTTGAAGTTGAAATGCACGATAAAGTTTAATTTGGAAATGCTGTCTTTAGATAATTTCTTACTTGTGCCATGGAGAGAGGGTGTTCGGTTTAGGTATCGTTTGGACCTTAATTTGTTGGTAGGTGAACCATTTGGGCTGTCTATACGATAAGAGAGCTGTTTGTCTGTGTGGGTGTGTGTCACCATTTTTATCAGAGATGGCTGAACGGATCTTCGTCAAACTTTCAGAGGTTCATCACTGAGTGTCAGGTATTTTAGGCAAATAAGATTTGAAATGTTTTGAAATTTTTGGGAAAAAAGGTTCGACTTTTTTGGGGGGGTATTTTTTTGAAATCATACACCTGGACATCCAACAGATTGCAATGATGAAAACTGGGTGTTTGGGTGTATTATAACACCCTTTTTGAAGATGATTAACGAGGTGCTCATAAGAAAGAACTCGAAAAAGACTTACCAATATGGTGGCCCACCATCTTGGTCAACCCACTGCCACTCGCTGGGTACTGTTACGGACTCGGCCTTAATGATTGTTGTTATGAGTATTGTTGCTGGTTCAAAGTTCTAGATAGTATGCTTATTGTGACTTAAGGGTGTAGTTCTGGTGAAAAATTGAGAAAACTACATAGGTACCTTTGAGAGGCCTTTACACAAAAACAAATTCAAGTTAATATCTAATTTTCAGTTTTTCTTGAAAGATATAATCTTGGCTTTAACTCAGACCAGTTTCAACGCTTCTTTGTCATATTACATGCATATAATTTGCATAAATTAGACCGTCAATAAAAAACAAGGAAAAACAAAGAACACATTTCTACTTCTATCTTCTATGTCACCTATCATTATTTTCACCCAAAACTTGGTACATGTATTATACATGTGTTACTCTACTACCTGATGAGAGGATTTTGTGAAATTATGTCAAATGTTCACTAATTAGCTAATTATGCCAATTACCAGATAAAACTTGGTTGTCCTTCAATAAATCCACAATGGCTACTCCTATAAACAAAAGCCTTCATCATTTTAAAGGAAGTGATATTCTGAATATCCTGTCCAAATTTCAGCCCAAAAGAATGATGCAAATTAAAGTTATAACAAATTTCATGCAAAATATTATATTTCTTGTAAATTGCGTGGAAAGATAACATTAGATATTTTAAAGGAAATACTGAATGAGTTTATACAATACGTATGAATCTAAACCGTATCTAAATCTAAACCGAATTTTAAAAAAAATCACCTGTTCATCAGTACTACACCCTTAAGGGAAAGGGTTGTTGTGAGTAAAAGATTTAAAAGCGCTCCTGGTAAAATGTGGCCGGAAATCCGGATCGAGACCGGAAGAGGTGGAGCGAAGGGAAAAGCGACATGGTGGTTGAAGCTCCGGGCCGAGTGTTTGACGTACTGGGCGAGGGAACTTTGCGTCCGTGAAAGGAAGTTCGGTCGATAAGAAATATCGCCGGAGTGCGTGGAGCCGGTGTCGTTGGGTATTTTCCTTGAGGTTCCGGAGGATCCAGGCCTTGAGAATCCGGGGTGGAGCGAAAGCCGTCCGCCATCTTGGCCACGCGAGCAACCGGCCGTGAACCGGCTTTCGTCGTGTCGGCTGGACATTATTCCCTGGTGGATTGCCGGGAACGGCTGTGCCAGGAAGGGACACGTGAGAATTATACGGAGGCTCGCGGGTTGAACCGCAACGTGTACGTCGGAGGGTATCTTTGTGAGGTTCCTCGCCACCGCTGTGTTGCTGGGGGCTGAGCACGTGACCTCGGGATCGTCTCGCTCGGCTACGCCTCAATTGACCACCGGGCCTTGACTCCCCGATCGCGGGAGGGAGCGCATCTTTGGGAGGTTCCTCGCCACCGCCACATACAAGGCTTTCATCCGCAGCTCAATGGAATACTGTTCTCCCCTATGGGCTGGTGCTCCTGCCTCACACCTGGCTCGGCTTCACGCTGTTGAATCCAAAGCTTTCAGAATCATTGGAATCTCCCGCGATGAAGCTATCTCTGAGGGCCTTTCACTCACTCACCGCAGGCAGGTAGGTGGTCTTTCTGTCTTCTACCGACTCCTCTCCGGCCTTGCTCCCCCAGCTCTCTCTGTGCTCTGTCCCCCAAATATTCCTACAGGTCGCACAAGATCTGCCAGCCACCCTCTGATGGTTAAACTGCCGAAATCTCGGCTCTCTGCTCACCTTCACTCTTTCATTCCTCTTTTCTCCCGCCTCTGGAACAAACTCCCACACTCACTTCAATCACACTCCTCCCTCCAGGTCTTCAAAACAGCTGTTCACCACCATCTCTTATCTTCCCCCATCCAAAACCTTGATCTTTTCTACCCCCACTAATTCACCCCAGATCCACCTTGTTTGAAATTCCAACTTCTTTCCTGGAAGTCTTGGCAGTGTCCATATGTTTTATACCTCACCCCCCCCCCCCTTCCCATGCCTTCCCCCCAAAGCCCTCTCCCTCCCACAGTTCTCTCGATGTCTCCATGTCTCTCGGTCCCTGCTCTCAAATGTTGTGTTTGTGTCCTTCCCCCTCTCTCCCCATCTTGTCTACCGCTCCCGATGTTATTTGTTTTGTGTGTCTGTTTGTCTTTCTGTGTGATTAATGTTCGCTCTTTCACGAGCCTCGATCTTGTATACAAAAAAAATAAAAAAAATAAAAAAATAAACCCGCTGTGCTGCTGGGGGCTGAGCACGTGACCTCAGGGTCGTCTTGCTCGTCCACGCCTCAATTGTCCACCGGGCCTTGACTCCCCGATCGCGGGAGCGCACAGAGACATTGGGACTTCACCTTGGAGGAGAGCAGAGACATTGGGGGAGGTGCCGTGAGTGGGGTTAAGGGGCTTGACAAGGATATTATCGTAATATTAGACAAGGATATTAAGTTGCTGGGTTTCAACCAGGGATAACACATCTTTCTGCCGGGGACCCTCTCGGGGTTCGGAGGTCCACCGAGACCAGAGGAAAGGGGGGGGGGGGGCCCATAACAGTACTTAAGCTGCCATTTTGTTTCAGCCTATTCAAACGTGCCTAGTCTTGGAAACACGATCGATTATCATTACATAATTGAAGTTTACAAAATTGAATTGTTATATTGCTAGTGCACATAACAAAACATAATTGAATTGATTATCATTACATTACATGATATTATCATTACATTACATATTGTTACGTTTGTGGGAATGTCAATCATTTTGGAGTCGTGTCGTTTAGGGTGTATTGCATAAGAAAACGCCAGTTCAGCTGTGGATCCCCAAATAGGACCGTTTCGTATTTATTTTTCCTTTTTCTTAAAGTTTACCCCATATCCACTCCATTTACACCACGTGATTTTGACTGTTCGTGGTGGTGCACAAAACAACTTTGGAAAGGATTCAGCCCTTTTGTCTTTCAAGCAAGAAAGTGCGGGAAAAGGATAGAAAGAAGAAGAAGAGCGGCTCTTGGCTGTGGGTAAAAAAGCAATCCTTGCTCGTGGTGTGAACGGCTTCGGTGAACTTGTTGGTGTGAGACTCGACCTCTACGAACTTTATGAAGGATTAATTGTGCATGAAGGAGGTGGACAAAAAGGAAAAGGGCATATTGTGTGGAAAAAGGGCTTCTTTGGGTCTATGTGGAAAACGATACATGCTTCATGCTGTGAATGGGCTCGGCGTGTGCTATATGAAGGAGTCGACCTCGATGAACTTCCTGAGGGATTTGCTGTATTGTATGAAGGAGGTTGACAAAAGGAAAGGGATCAAAGGAGAAAGGAATTGCAGAGCATGATGACTGGTCCGTTCAGGTTTGTTCACACCAAGTCCTGCTCTGACGAGCGTCGATGAACCTGCTCTTCAAACAGGCCTGAACCCCATTTCATTCCCATCCTCATCCCATTTTATTTAAATTCCCTGCGAATATTGTTTTATTAATTTGCTTCCCTTCCCTGGGTTAGATTGAGGGTCTGTGTGTGTGGATGTTGTGTTGGCCTTTCGTTTCGGTTGTATGTGGCCTGTGTTAATTAATTCAGTCTGTCATTATTAAATAATTAAGTCCATCATCATACTTGTGTGATTTGCTTATTGCATCGTTTTGCATTCTGTCAAGTAAATTGATTGTATTTCATTTTGTTTGATTAACATTTTTTCGGATCGGGTTGCAAGCTCCCCTGAGCCGCCAGTGTGGCAGTTTAAACTCCTTGCACTAAGCCAAAAGTTCATGCTTCCAAAAACCGCTCGACCCAGCAGGTTAGACTTAGGGGCGCTGACATTAGTCACCCTATATCACACGTAGTCGGGCGTGACGTTTGGGACTCTGGTCCTAATCCCTGTCGCCCGTAACAATATCATCAAAATCTGGATTCGGATATAAGGATTGGATCATGTGGACTAAATAAATGTACAAATCTGGAGTAAAATCTGACCAAATTTACCATATCTAGCGATTTTTATAACGAAGTGTATATATTCATTTATTTAAGTGAGGCTGTCATTCTCCTTCTGGGGCTAGTTTTTTATTTATTTACCTGAAAAATAATTTTTTACTTAATTCATACTTCCATGGGATAGGGATCGCAGGAGATCGCAGGTACACTCCACTGTACCTGTGATCTGTTTTTAAAATTCCTTCTAGATGGACCGAGATTGCATATATTTAAAGTATTTAAGAGGTGGTGTCACAAACATTTTCGGCCATTTCAACCAGAAGCAATTAGCTTGCCAAGCCAGCCGTCCCTTATCACCCATTTCATTGGAGTGCTTAAGCCGATTGGTGAGGGCTCTACAAATGAAGTGAGAAATGCCTGTGTACTTAATTCATTAGTCACAAGGCCGGGGAAATTTTAACACCCTTTTTGAATATGATTAATGAGGTGAACCACCACTTGGTGAATGCTTTTCAGGCTGCTTTTGCAAGCCATGGCGTTACAGTAGACAGAGCTCCATTTTTGTTTTTACGTACCCATTTTTTTATCGACTAACATTTTTGGACGATATACTTTCATTGCATTAATAGATAGTTATTTTAATATACCTATAAAAATATACTTATTTAAAAAAAATCAAATGTGTTTGGAACTCAAATCAAACGTTCGCCATGTCGAACTGTATCATTGCAAATATAAAGTTGTCATTTTGTCTGCTCTCAATGGTTTCCACATTTCGCTGATTTGCTGCTTGATTTTCACATTTATAGAAGACTATTTAAAGGTAAATCTTTGTGGTGGCCGTTTTTGTGTTTGGTATACTTCATGTGTGCTGTCCACCTGGAGATGTCCGGAGAAACTCAGAGAACAAATTAACGCTTTTTAGCAGTCAGAACTGTTGCTAGGCTCAATTCCACAGCTTAAATTTTATAATCCGGCTCAGGTTAAGAGTCTATGGCCATCATAACATCAATTATCATTCTCATTGCATATAATTCTCTTTGCTAACTCCCCCTCACCTTTTCTACCCCCCATCCCCCCCCCCTCTCTCTCTCTCTCTCCTCTTCACTCTTCCCTCCTAATAAAGTGCCACGCACTTCTTCCACAAACCTCTCGCTCCAACCCTTCTCTTCGCTCCTCCTCCAGAGTTTATAGCGTAGGGACGTGTGGTGAGGCGTCACTCTCCCTCTCCCCCGCTTCCTCACTCCACCTTCCTTACCTTCTCTCCCTGCTCCTCACCTTCCTCGTTCCCTCACCCTTCCTCCTCTCTCCCCTTTATCCCCTCCCTTCTTCTCTCCTCCCTCCTTTCTCTCTTTCCCCTCCACCTTCCTTTCTCTCTCTCCCCATCACCCTCCCTCCTCTCCCTCCCCCCCCACTCCCTCCCTCCTCTCCCTCCCCCCCCACTCCCTCCCCCCCCACTCCCTCCTCTCCCTCCCCCCCCACTCCCTCCTCTCCCTCCCCCCCCACTTCCTCCTCTCCCTCCCCCCCACTCCCTCCTCTCCCTTCCCCCCCGCCACTCTCTTCATATTCCCATCAGGAAGCGACTCAGTGTTACCAGGCAACGCCAAGTACTTTTGCTAGTATACAATAAATACAACCTATTTTCCAAGTGGATGGAATGAACAAGACGTTGAACGGAGTATGCTCGTCATGGGAAGCAAGGAGAAGATGAAGTTTCGGACATTACTGCTTCGTCAGAGTGAATGGGGGGGGGGGGGGGGAGGCGGGGGGGGGGGGAGGGATAACGCCTGATAAGTTAACATGATTCCTCAATCAACGTCCCATATTCATCCGTTGTTCACCCTTTCTGCCGATGTAGATCGACACTTCACCAGCAAAACTAGTTCTTCCTTCTTATTTTCTAAATTGAGGGTTGTGGGTTGTTGGGGGAATGGGGAAAAGATGGATGGGGGGGGGGGGGGGGGGGGAATGGAGGCAGTAATCTGGTATATAGTATTAGTAAACAAGAAAGCTCGCAATTGAAGTAGGACGTGCCCACTCTTGTAGGTTACCCCGAGAGATAAAATGATTACACCGAGACCGAGAAACCCAGAGATAAATAAATGACGGAAAGTTATTGGAATGCTCCACTTAACGTCTTATTCAAGGGCATCTTGCTTCTTGATGCCACCGTCGGTTGTCCAGCCCAGTTATCTCTGGAAGGCTTGTTTGCACTCGCATCTCTCTACATCTTACTATAATTCACCAAATATCCGTCCGCCTGTCTGTCTTTCCGTCCGTCTGTCTGTCTGTCCATCTGCTCGAAACTACCACAAAAACGGCTGAACCGGTCGCAACTAAATTTTGGGTGGGTAATCCTGGGATCTCCTGGAGTAAAATAGGCTGTATTGTTTTTCCAATTTCAGCTTTGGCCTCCCGCATTTTCAGGTTTGGACTCCCGCATAACGTTATTTTCCCGCGTGCCGCACAAACGGCTGCACCGATCGGACTCGGTGACCTCGGACAAAGACCTTTTATAAGGACATGGGTTGAATCCCTGCTTAAGAGAATGCCAACCCCCTCCCCGCCATCACTCCAACTCACAATCCCACGAGATATGCGGAAAGGACGACCCAAGACCAATTATCTTCTTTTTGATTCGTATATAAACATCATTAAAAGTAAATAATGACCTCGGCCAAAGTTCAAACGACGTGAGTTTAATCTCTACATAAGAGAATTCCACATAACTATTTTGGCGGTGTATAAGCTAACACATCACTGTCTCCATCGATCTTGCCAAGGCTGTAACACCTATCGGCTCAAAATCCTTTTAACTGTTGCTTGGTAGTTTTTACAATGAAGGAAACATTAACAATGTTGTTAAAAGTTTACTTTGTGATGAATTTGTGATTGGAGTTATGTTGTTTGGAATGAAAAAAGAGATATCGAGTTCAAGTAAATGACAACATGGCGTGATGGTTTCTACTTTCTAAACATGAACTTCGCGGATCGCCATATGCAGATTCGCCACGGACCCACAATCGATGTTTCTATACGTGAACGTTCCCGTTTGTTTGTGAACCGGTACGTTTTTCATGGAAGTCCTTCACGAACTTGCTGTCCATGTCTGACGTGCGACTGAGGGTGCTACACTGCTACAGGAATGTGGAATTTATTGGTTTCATGCTTTAGCATTCGCCGTATCTGCATTGCTTGTTTGCTTCTGGACTCACACCCGTGCGTAGCATGGGTATCTCACTCGTATTATAAAATTGTAATTTGAACGCAATTGTCAGCGTTGCATTGCCAATGCCTGCCATACGCTTGAGATGGAACAAATGTAGATTACTTTGCGCCATTAAATCATCCGGAAAGTAGGGTACGTTGAACAGTGATAATATGCAGCCGTGTGACTGCTGGGATTTTGATGGTGCTGAACCTCAAGAATCGATCCATCAGGTGACTGAGATTTCAAAATGCATTTTGTGACGCTGTCGGAAAGGCATGCAAATTATTTTACTTGATGGGGGCTGAAATGCGACCATTTGTTATTTTGGAAAACCAATGCATTTTAATACCAAGGTTCACATATTATCGACTCGCTATTAGCCATTCATAATCTTCGCATTAAATCGCCATTATGCTCCAAACAAGAATATTGCTGATACATATAAATCTGACAAGCAGAACTAATGTGTTTGTGTGCATGTGTTTCTGTGTGTGTATGAGAATGTGTGTTTCTGTGTGTATGTGTGTGTGTATGTGTCTGTGTGTGTGTGTATGTCTGTTTCTGTGTGTGTTGTGTGTATGAGTGTGTGTGTTTGAGTATGTGTTTGTATGTGTGTGTGTGTGTGTGTGTTTGTATGAGTATGTGTGTGAGTTTGTGTATGTATGTATGTGTGTGTGTTTGTGTGTGTGTTTGTGTGTGTGTGTTTGTGTGTGTATGAGTACGTGTGTTTCTGTGTGTGTTTGTGTATGTTTGTGTGTGTGTGTTTGTATGTATTTGTGTGTGCGTGTTTGTGTGTGTTTGAGTATGTGTGTTTCTGTGTATGTTTGTGTGTGTGTTTGTATGTATTTGTGTGTGCGTGTTTGTGTGTGTGTTTGTGTTCACTCACGTTGAGCACCTGGACAGTCCAAACAATGAACTATTTACCAAAAGTATATATATGCTCTTAGAATAATTTTGCTTCCACAAATCTTTGGAAAATTATGATGATTTCACATCAGGTTTGGTTCGTGATGTGAATGTTGATGTTCACCAAGACCTGCGTGCAAACTCTGCTGAGTCTTTCAAACACATACCTTAGGCCTTGATTGTGAATGGAGCATTTTCTTTAAACCAATGTAAGAGTAATACTCTTCGTTCAATTTTGAAAAAGTATTCAAGAACACCTATGAGCCTGCTCGTGGTTGTCTTCTGTGTGCACCATTTCTGTGTTACCATTTCGAGGTTAACTGTTATTCTACAACTTTTACAAGTTACTGCATTAGCTTTTTCTGTTGAAGATCAGGGCACCAGAACCATGTAGCGGTGAAAAGGGTCGATTGAATTTGAAGAACACCACTGGAATTTTGTAAGAGGATGTCAAACTGCTTTCAAAACTCTTCACTGGAGCTTTGAATGTAAACGCATTCTTCATCTCGAGGATGTCTTCCACCCAGGCATCAATGCAATTAAGAGAGCAGAGTAAACCTATTCAAAAAAACTGTGGTGCTTTATGACGTCACACCATACTCTGTCGTTCAATCGAAAGCCAGAGATCAAAGCTTCCTCCGCTTGCCGATTGGTAAACAAATTTGTTCCATAAGATGCGATATAATGAGCGATTCGACAATAAGGACAATCTATTTCCACCAAGAGATTTTCCAGTTAAAAATGCAATATCCTAAAGTGTTGATTTAAAAATAAAAGAGAGAGAACAAACCTTTCCGAGATATTCCTTGAAACCAGGAATGTGAAATTGATCTCATAATTTTTCCACTTAGTGTGCAGATAACATGTGATTCCTGAAAGCATCATTCACTCAAAGTGTACATTTTCCCATGCATTGTGCCGTTTATTTCTTATCTGATTTCTCGTGTTACATCGAGCAGACACAGAAGGATTTCTTCTCTCTCCAAACTTGGTATTAAGTGGGAACAGACAACTAAAAGGAGCAAGGTTCAGAGATTTAGCTCTGATTACAGACAAAAAGGGTCTTTCTATAAATGAGGGCCTTTATGAACCTACAGAAAAGGAAAATTGAACGAACACGCCAGTTTTGAGTCGCACTTTGCAGCGAATAAAGAAAGATAAACTATTCATAATAAACATCAATTGAGACTTTATCATTGCATCGTCCAGGGAGTTCTGTTTTTGCTTTGTTGGGCTGTTCGGTGGCGCTGGCCTCCTGTTTCATGGGATGCGTTCTCATCTTGGCATTTTCCAGTAATCTTCTCTGTGAGCAGCAGAGTGCAGCAACTCTCTGTTAAGATATACACACACGCACACACACACATATATATATATATATATATATATATATATATATATATATATATATATATATGTATATGTATATATATATATATTGTTGCGGATATGAGGATTGTATTTTTTTATTGTGTTGTATTGTGGTAAATTGCTGTGTAACATTGTTTGATTCTGGCCCCTCCTGCCTCCAGTGTTGTGTGAAGGTCAAAGGGCGTCCCGGTAGTTAATTCCATAAAGCATCCATTGAAGGACACTATAATACCCTTGTTCAGTAGTTTATATCCTTATTATGTGTTTTAGGGTAAGGCCTTGTCTTCCATTAAAATGACACTCCATTGCACCAAGTGAAAAAGATAGATTCCCTTCATCCTTCATTCCCATTCCCAAAACCTCCATTTCCCCTTTCGTCAATTGCCATTCGCATTGCCAACTACAATTGCCGCCATTGGCCACGAGGTAGGTCGGGGAAGAAAGGCGTGCCCGCCCGTCGTCATCAAGGGCGGAGCCAGAGGGTCGCGCGACCAACCATGCCCGAGGTGAGCACACCAATGGGCGTGTCCAAAAGGCCGGCGGCTTAATCGCCGGAGGCGCTATAAAGGCGCGCGCGCAAGAAGCTGCGAAAAAAAGGGGTCCAAGAGAGAGCTGGGTTGTGAGGTCCAAGAGAGAGGAGGGAGATCATCCAGCAGCGATTCTTGTTCAAAGGAGATCATCCAGGGAAGCACAAAGCCTGCTATTCGTCGCCTTGCTCACCAGCAGCAGCGTCCACAGCAGCAACAACACTCAACAGCCGCTTGGGGCCTGGACAGCGGTTTTGAGCAGGGCCGCGAAGGAACGGCGGCTGCCCAACGCGCCGACCGTGCTGCCGGACCCGTTGGACCTCCCTCTCCTTCCAGCCAATCCACTCTGCAATTCCCCGTGTGAGTCCGTTTCTGTTTGTTCTGTCCTGGGTAGTTAATTAAGTTTGTATAAGCTAGTAATTTTCACTGTGTCACCTGCTTTTTCATGTCCCCTGTAAATAACCGTGACTGCTCCTTTTTGCTTGTGTGTGTAAATAATAAATCCCATTACTCTTCTGTATGTCTTCTTCTTCCTCTTTACATTCGGTCGCTTTAGAGTTTTCCCTCATTGAATATCTGTGGCGCGATACGGCCAACGTTCGAGTGAATTGGGTGAATCGGGGAAACTGTTAGGTCGCGGTGCCTCCGCTCGGCAAACATACCATCCTTAACCGCAGACCGTAACAATATATATACATATGTGTATGTATGTATATGTATATATATGTATATATATGTATATGTATATGTATATATATATGTATATATATGTATATATATATATATATGCTCTTAGAATAATTTCTACCCCCCTATATATATATATATACAGACTTGGCATTTAATATGGAATATTTTTTTTGTGGGGGTGAACTTACTTTTCAAGATGTCTTAGAACCAAAAGTTCATTGGAATTATGTTGAAATTATTCTAGATTTTGTTAATGTGACCTTTAAAAGAAACAAAAACCACATTTGACATTTCGAAACAAATAAATTGATCCTTGAAAGTGATGTAAACTGATATCGAACTCAATTCATGGACAGTACTGTGTTAAACTTCTGTACGTTTTCCAGAAGTATCTCTTTATTTTGCACATTAGCCAAAATTTTTTTTAACAAAAACAAAAGATAAATTAAGACTGGGATTACGGACAGTAAAATTACAGTTCAGTACTTCGTGTAACCCCCACGAGCATTCAGGAGAGCACGTACACGTTGAGGCATGCTGTTCACGAAATTTGCCAAGGTTTGGACAGGAATCGCTTGCCATGCAGTGACAATAGCCTGCTGCAATTCATGCACAGAGGTCGGCTGCTGGTCCAAGTCGTCGATTTGATGCGTTAATTCTGCCCACAAGTTCTCTATCGGATTCATATCCGGGGACATGGCAGGCCACTCCATATGCTCTACACCACGGTCAGCAAGAAAGTGTTGGATCATGCGAGCACGATGAGGCCGTGCATTGTCATCTTGGAAGACAGTTTCCTCGAAAGGCTGCATGAGCAAATGGAAGCAATGTTTCTTCCAGAATGGCCCTGTACTTGAACTGGTTCAGGTTTCCATTCAGAACAACCAGGTCAGTTTTGCCCCCTGCATGAAAAGCAGCCCAAACGGTCACCCCACCACCTCCAGCTTGGACTCTTGGCACTATACAATCTTTGTTGTAGGCTTCATGCACTTGTCTGCGCACTCGGGCGCGGCCATCTTGACGATAGACCAGAAATCTAGACTCGTCACTGAAGATCACGTGATTCCAGTGTCCTGGCTGCCATTGACGGTGCTCTCTGGCCCACTGCAATCGGCGCTGGTGGTGTTGTCTGGTCAGGCGTGGCTTTCTCAGGGGACGCCTGGCACGATAGCCTGCTTGAACCAGTCGTTGGTTGACTAGCCTTCTGGATACAGGCACATTTGTCAGTTGCTGCCACTCAGCCCTAAGCCGATTAGCTGTCTTGGTACGGCCATTGCGGACTAACTGGTGCAGCTGGCGATCATCCCTCCTTGTGGTTCTGCGGGGACGTCCTGGCCTCGGTATTGGAGTAGGGACACCCCTCGGAGCATTTCGTTTCAGGATCTTTGTCACCTGACCTTGAGTGATGCCATACTGCCGAGCAATAGCACGCTGTTTCATGCCGTAATTTCGTAAAGCCACCACTCCATGACAAACAGCATTGTCAAATTGACGGACCATCTCCAGAGGAAGCGGCAATAACTTTTGGAGACGTGCAGCAGTTGTTTTCCACTAATACAGAACGCAACAACCCTTGTATACCCGACTGTGAAGCCAATCATCAAATGCACCTGTCTGTACATTTTGCCACGCCACCTGTGATATAATCCTGTTGTTGACTTCTTGCTGCGACAATCAGTGACATGGTTCTTTTAACAAATAAATCACCAAAGTGTAAAAGAAACTCACCAGATTGATATACTGAGTTAAGAAAGTAAACCCAAGTCAAGAAAAAAAAAATATTCCATATTAAATGCCAAGTCTGTATATATATATATATTGTTGTGGTTTCGGAATAAAGGTTAATTCCCCCTCGTAGGTAGACGCACCACAACATGAAGCCTCGTGATAGTTCAGTTATTTCTTAGTGAATGTAAGCGTAGTCCTTTCCTGTGTTTAGTTTTGCGTTGAGTAGGCCAGTGAGCTTCGGTGTTCTTTTGGCGCTGAAATGCCACGCGGCAGGCCTGAACAAGTCTACCGAGGCCGAAGGGAGGTGCGGCAGGAGTGGCCGGTAAGCACGAGCCGCCAATCAGGGCTCGAGGGGAGTGGCTAACCACGACGACCAGAGGCGGTGTTTGGAACATTCGAGTGAGACTTTGGGGCGGGGCCATAAAACCCGGCTCCGAACCCCCCCACCTCAGAACAGTTGAGATGAGTTGAGTTCCCGGTGAGTTGAGTTGGCAGTGCAGTTGAAGAGAGAGACGGGAGATGAGTCAAAGTCGTGTGCTGAGTTACAGTTCCCTGTGAGACGAGTTACAGTTCCCCGTGAGAGTGAGTTGGGTTGAGCTTGAGAATGCGAGTGGAGCTGCAGAACGAGCGAATTGAACCTATTGCACACGAACTTTCCCCGTGCCCTGCGCTCTGTGCTGTATTAATCGCGCGCTCAAGAGGACGACCCGCGCCGGGCCAAAGATGCGCGATTTCTTCCTGCCTGCCTTCGCCTGCGTACGTGCCGCGAACATCGGAGAGCCACGCCGGGCGAGCTGCCCCGGAGCGAACATTCTTCTCTTCTTCTCCGCGTATACATGAGTGGGCCCGTGTCTGGGGATAAGTAAGATTGATTAAGCTCTACTCTGTGTCCCCTTTCCTCCTTCATTCTGAATCATTGTACAGTGTAAATAAATCGTGTTCTTCCTCTGATTTGACCGTCCTGTCCCTTCCATCCATTGGCTTCGCATGGTACGAATGGAATCGCTCAAATCGGGTTCCATAAAAGTAACAGCACTAGTCACGTGATACGCATACCGCTCGGGCGTACTCGATTAAGCGTGGCTTGTGCGAGGTTCGATCCCCGCTTTCGTGGCAGCGTGGGTTAAAGGTACGTGCAAATTTGTCCCGATACCCTTTTTCACGTTTGCCCGGAAGTGGCGATTTGTCCTCGCGAACCCGAAGACCCAGGGGGAAAAGGGTTTAACCCCCCCCCCCTTTGTAGAACGGGCTTCGGGAGATCCGCAACAATATATATATATCTATCTATAATTCCAGTAATCTCTGTGTGTCTGTGTGTCTGTGTGTCTGTGTGTCTGTGTGTCTGTGTGTCTGTGTGTCTGTGTGTCTGTGACCGCTGTTTCTCGACAACCACGGGTCCGATATACTTGAAACTTGCCAGGTATATTGCTGGGGACCCGAGGATGTGCCTTTTCAAGGTTTCATATTAATCGGACAATTACTTACCGAGCTATGTCCAAAAAACGATTCAACCAATCAGAGAGCAGCGAGCTATCACGTGTGCCGAACGTGGCGATCAGACTCTGCCTCGGACGGCACATTTGACAGCGTATTCATTTATTTCACGTTGGAAAACTATGTTGCCGTTAAACTATGTTTTAAAACGAATTCAAACTGCGATTAAATTAAAACGATTCATCCTAACTGCGATTTGCGAACTTCCGGACAGTGAAGACTGTCCGGCAGCACGCTTTCCGGCAGCCAATCACAGAACGCTTTGTTGCGTAGGCGTGGCCGATGTGAGACGAGCGGAGCTGAGCGCGTTACGAGCTGACCGCCATTACGGTACGTAATTCGATTTCTTATGCGCATTATTTCTCCCAATTCAGTCAGAGCGAAGGGCGGAAGCGAAGAGCGTTGTTTTTTTTGTTTACGGGCGTACGGGCGGGGTAGAGCGTACGGGTAGCGTTTTTTTTTTTTTTTGGCAAGGAACGGGCACCCACGTACGGGCAATGCCCTAGTATACACAATATATATATATATATATATATATATATATATATATATATATATATATATATATATATATATATATATATACATACATACATACATATATATTGTTGCGGATATGAGGACTGTATTTTTTGATTGTGTTGTATTGTATTGGAAATTGTTATGAATTATTGCTTGAGTCTGGCCCCTCCTGCCTCCAGTGCTGTGTAAAGGTTAAAAGGGTGTCCCGGTAGTTAATTCCATAAAGCATCCATTGAAGGACACGATAATACCCTTGTTCAGTAGTTTATATCCTTATTATGTGTTTTAGGGTAAGGCCTTGTCTTCCATTAGAATGACACTCCATTGCACCGAGTGAAAAAGATAGATTCCCTTCATCCTTCATTCCCATTCCCAAAACCGCCATTTCCCCTTTCGTCAATTGCCATTCGCATTGCCAACTACAATTGCCGCCATTGGCCACGAGGCAGGGTTGGGGAAGAAAGGCGTGCCCGCCCGTCGTCATCAAGGGCGGAGCCAGAGGGTCGCGCGACCAACCAGGGCCGAGGTGAGCACACCGATGGGCGTGTCCTGAAGGCCGGCGGCTTAATCGCCGGAGGCGCTATAAGAGCGCGCGCGCAAGAGTGACCAGGGCTGAGCTGAGCTGCGTGGTGAGGTGCAAAGAAAAGAGCTGGGTCGTCAGAGGAGAGCGGAGTAAAAGGGTCCAAGAGAGAGCTGGGTTGTGAGGTCCAAGAGAGAGAAGGGAGATCATCCAGCAGCGATTCTTGTCCAAGAGAAGAGATCATCCAGCAGCGATTCTTGTTCAAAGGAGATCATCCAGGGAAGCACAAAGCCTGCTATTCGTCGCCTTGCTCGCCAGCAGCAGCGTCCACAGCAGCAACAACACTCCACAGCCGCTTGGGGCCTGGACGGCGGTTTTGAGCAGGGCCGCGAAGGAACGGCGGCTGCCCAACGCGCCGATTCGTGCTGCTGGACCCATTGGACTTTCCTCTCCTTCCAGCCCTTCCTGCCTGCAAGTTCCCCATTCGTGTACGTGAGTTTGTTCTGTTTGTTCTGTCCTGGGTAGTTAATTAAGTCTGTATAAGCTAGTATTTTCACTGTGTCTCTAAAAGCTTCTGTACATTATTTTATTATCTTTCCTTCTCCTTGGTTTCTTTGAGCCTGTACATAGTAAATAAATTTAGTAGTATTTTCAACCTTTGCTTCGTCGTCTTATTCCTTTTCTTCACATCCGTCGTCTTTGTCTTTTCCCTCATTGAATAGCGGTGGCGCGATACGGCCAACGTCGGGTGAATCGGGTGAATCGGGGAAACTGTTAGGTCGCGGTGCCTCCGCTCGGCAAACATACCATCCTTAACCGCGGACCGTAACAACTGGTGTCAGGAGTGTCGGATTCGGACCTGGGACTAAATTCACTTAGCCCAAATTTTGGACACAATTGTACAATTGGCGTAACAATTGGTGTCGGGAGCGGGGTCGGACCCGAAGCGCGCTTAACGCGCTCAAAATTACGAGCTGCTGGAAATTGTTTTATTTTTAAAGAAAAACCCGAATTTTGAAATCGCACCATGGCTGGTTAAGGCGATCGGATGCAGGTGGGTGAGCTAGAAGAGGGGTTAGGAGTAACCCAGGATCAAATGGAGGGGAGCAATGAGGAGAACATTGGCAATGTGGTTGAGGAGGTTTCAGGCGCGCAAAATGGCGCTCTCGCGCACGAGGTTACGGGCGCGCAAAATGGCACCTCGCACATGGCTACGGCGACCGCGCCCGCGACCATAGCAGCGCCACCGGTGGATTCGAACCTTTTTTTGTTAAAAATGGGGGCCCTTATGGAGAGGCTAGAAGCAAAAATGGATGCTCAAAGCGATAAGTCCACCCGAGAGCAAAGATAAATGGGTGAGCAATTGGGGGTAATGAGGGACGAAGCGAGGGCTCAGAGTGAGCAATTGGGGGTAATGAGGGACGAAGCGAGGGGTACCGGTGAGGGACTAGACAAGAAATTTGAGGGGTTAGACAACGGGATAAAAGAGGTGAAAAAGGGGTTAATGGGGCTAGAAAATAGGATGGAAGGCAAATTGCGGGAAATAGGGGAGCAATCCGCCCGAGAAATTAAACAAATGGGAGAGCAGATAGAGGAGGTGAAAATCGGGGTAGAAACCAAACTGGATGCTCAGAGGGATGAATTGGGACAGATGAGGGTGGCATCTACAAAAGAGAGGGAGGAGATGAAAGAGGAGATACGACGAGGTGTAAGTGAGGAGGTCTCGGGGGTACGCGAAGAGGTAAAGCGAGGTGAAAAGCGTATGGAGAAAGAGGTGAGAAATGGGACGGCAAAGTTACAAGGGGGCATAGAGGACCTGACGGAGGAGGTGGAACAGCTGACGGTGGGACAGACGGAGTTAGTGGAGCAGGTTCAAAGGAACACTGCGGTACTAGGAGGGTTAAAAGCGACACAAAACGACATTAAAAATGACTTGATAGCGACGCAGAGGCAATGTCAGATGGTACGTGAGGGACTGACAACGAGGTTGGAAGAGGTGACAGAGGTAATGGAGACGAAGGACCGGCAGGTGAGGACGAACATAGAAACGGTCAAGGTAGCCTTAGAGGATTAACTTGAGGAGACGCACCGGGAAATAAAAGAGGTGAAGCAAAAATTAGAGGAAGTGGAGGAAGAGGTGAGTGAAATTAAGAAGAGACGGACAGAAACTAAGAGAGAAATACAGGAGGCAGTGATGCAATATGTACAAGGTCGGTGCTCAACTCATAATGGTGTGCTCACTAACCAAATAAAGAGTTTGCAGGTGGCGAAGGAGGTGCGGAGACGAGGTGCCGAGGTGAGTGGCGATATACGTGGAAATGTACATGATGTGAGGGGAGCTTCAGTCGGCTTGGGGGTTGATTTGGATCCGGGTGTTCGTGAGAGGCCGTTGGTGAAGTGTGCGACAGGTACGGTGTGCGAAGGAGGAGGTGTGCGAGAATGTCCGACTCTGGGGTGTGTGAGGAAAAAGTGCGCGCCGAGGAGTGAGTGTGCCGTCGAGAGTGAGTTGGTTGTTGCGCGTGTGCGAGGGGGCACATGGAAGCGCGGAGTGGGGAGTGTTACGGAGGAAGTAACGAGAGAGTGTGCGCAAGAGGATGCGCGAGAAAGGTGTGTAACGGACGGGTGCATGGGGAAAGAGTGCGCTGTCAAAAGTAAGGAAGAATGCACACCTGTGGTGAGTGTTACAGAGGGTGTAACGGGAGAGTGTGCGCAAGAGTGTGCGCGAGAAAGGTGTGTAACGGACAGGTGCATGAGGAAAGAGTGCGCTGTCGAGGGTAAGGTTGAGTGCGCTGTCAAGAGTGGTGGTGAAAGTAGTGAGAGTGGCACGGAGCATGAGTTGGTTGTGACAGGTGAGAGAGGATGTACACCTGGAATGGAAGGATGCACACCTGGAATGGTAGAGCGTGTGTGGGAATGCACACTTGAGTTGGTAGTGAGGCACGTGGTTGGGTGTGCGGGTGAGAGCACACCTGTAATTGTCACAGAGGAGGTGACCGAGAAGGGGGCGCGAAGAGGTGTGTTGGTGAGGTGTGCGAACAACGAGTGTGTGCAAAGGTGTGAGGTGGTCAGGTGTGTGACCAAGTCTGTGAGCGGAATGAGTGTACCTGGGTGTGTAAGAGAAGGTGCAAAGACGAGGAGCATGGGAACAGCTGGATGTATGAGCAAGGAACGGGCTGCGGGGTGTAAGCATGCAGGTGAGGCATCGACAGTAACCAGGTTAGCGGTTAGAGCGACTTATAGCCAAATCGGGCCCTCGGTGCGTGCCGGGTTTCGCGTGCCGCGAGGACCAGCGGGGATCCGAACCACGGCGGGTTCGAAAGGACCGCCGTACGTGATCCACGCTGGGCCTCGCTTTGAACGGCCGCGTCGGTGCTCCACTAGGCGCAGCGGGCAGCCCGACAGGAAGGGTCATCATGGCGACCCCTTTTTGTTGAGACGTTCCGGCAGGTCGAGATCGGGCCATTGGATGGCTCCGTGCCGAAGTGGTGCGTGGGATCTCGGCCCGGGTAAACCTCCTTCCCTGCACCGAGTGCCGGACGCATCCAGCCGCCGGCACCAAACAACCCGCATTCATTGCTCGGCTTTATGAAGCCGGGCTTTGGAAGTGAATTGGCGCACCGAGAGGCACTAGTGAGTGGACTGTGATGATGGTGATAGTGATAGTGATTTGATACGAAATTTAGAATAGTGAGTAGAATTGGCGGTAATTGACAAATTTTTGATTTGTGGAAATTGGACGAGCAAAATTTATAGTAAGAGATGCCCCATGTGATGGGATGGCCAATCCACCATCCCTCAACGGGGGGCAAAGGAGCACTAGATTTATGGGGTTTATGGCAGTGTAAGCTCGCCGAGGGAGGGTTTGGATAATGTGTAGGGATCTAGAAGAGATTGACAATAGGTAACGGTAAGGTTAGGTAGCTACATTGGACAGGTAGCTGGGGACATAGAGAGGGTAGTTTGGATGATAATGACGTGGTATGTGCTTAGTTTAAAGGGAAGACGGGGAGCACTAAGTTAGCAGGGCAACAGGTAGATTAGATGATGCCGTGTGAGTGTTGGAGGTGTATAGAAGTGTATTGTGAAAAGTGTGTGAGGAACAGGTGTGATTGCACAGGTGTGCAACTG
This sequence comes from Myxine glutinosa, assembly GCF_964187855.1. Classification (NCBI taxonomy): domain Eukaryota; kingdom Metazoa; phylum Chordata; class Myxini; order Myxiniformes; family Myxinidae; genus Myxine; species Myxine glutinosa. The sequence goes on along the minus strand of NC_136262.1, from coordinate 208,690,099 downwards.
AACAGGTGTATGGAGCAGTGTTTGAGTGAGTGATAGTGATGAGTATTGTGCTGACCAAATGGTCCAGGAAGGAAGGAGGGTGCAGGTGCAACCAGGTGAGATTGCACAGGTGTGCAACTACAGGTGAATGGAGAACAGGTGTTTGGAATAAATGGTCTGGAGTATATGTAGTATTGGAATGGATGGTCGTGGAGTGAGTATGGTGGAAACTATGGAGTGGAGTGGATGGTGCGAAGGTGTGAATGGGGGAAGAGTGGACCCCCATCACGAATACCCGGGGCGGGTAGTGTAAGTGTTAGGTAGAGGGTACAGGTAAATTGTGGTTGGATATTGGCATCTGTGGTGCAGGTGAAAGAATGGTGTTTGGATGGGTGCATTAGTGTTGTGGAAATGGCTGGGCGTGTAGCCTGTTAGTGTGTGTAGTTGGTTTGGGCACTCCACCACTGTGAGGATGTCGGCCAGGTGAGGCCGCAGGTGGGCTCTGGGAGACGGTAGAGTTGTTGTTGATGGGGCCCGAGGATCCGGAGGACGGACCCGGGTAGCCCAGTGCCAGAGGGCACCGAGGGGTGACAGAGCCAGGAGGGGCCTTCCCCAGTTAGATAGGTTAGGTAAGGAGCAGGTAAGCTCGGGCGGCAACTACAGTGGTGGAGGTGTGCAGGTGGGTAGACCTGCTGGGAGAGCTACACGTCACTGCCCAGAAATTGTGCAAGGGCACCGGGAGATGAATCGGGGGAGTGAGACCCCAAATTGATGAAGCACCACAGTTTGGTCAATGGGAATTTGGTTCTTAAAATCACATAGAGTAAGATGGCCAATGGTTTGGCAGGGAAAGACCCCGGGTAGTGTAAAGTGTGTTAATGTCATTTAGAGGATAGTTAGGATGGAGATCTCCTCGCACCATCTGCATCCACTCACCTGAGATGACGTACCTCCACACCATGCCAGGTTGGTTTAATTATTTTATGATGCAAATGTTTTGGATTGTGAGACGCATCATGACGTGGGTGTGACATTGTGCTTTGTTGTTCCATCTCTTCCTCCTTATGAGGATTGATGATGAATTTGGGTGATGGCAAATTTTGGCTACAGGGATTGTGGTGACGAATTTGGTATAGGGGAAAAATGGGGAAGACGTGACAGTAGCGACGGATTTGTAAATGTGTAGATTTTTGTAAATATGGGGTAAGGGCAAGGGTAGTGCAGGTGACAGGGGGGGGTGACGTACAGAAGGGACGAGCTTTCTCACTTCGCTCTCTGTACGCACTTCACCCTGCATTGCCTTGTTTGATGTGTACCCTTGTGACCTTACCCCTCGCTCATCTGTCTTCCCCCTTTTGTCTCCCACATGACCTGAGCGCCACTGGGCGCCGAGGGGAGCGTGCGTGAGTCCGCCATTGTGCGCCCGGAACTCCCAGAACCAGCTGTCTGCATCGATGCACCACATTATGGACCACATGTCTGTGGCCGAGCACCACTTATGGACCCCATGGGTTGGGGCATGGCCCCTCTGCTGGAACCGGCCATGAGGGCCCGAAATCTTGCTGGCGGACCTTGATCACAGGGCACCGATGCCCCACAGGTGAACCACACTAGTCGGCCCTGTGGGCCATAAATAAAACAAATAAAAATGGACACGTAGGGTGCATTTTATTGCAAATAGACCGCCAGCAAAGGAAAAAGACAACAACTGGAAGAAATAATAATAGCCAGCAGAGGGAGCCGAAGAGCAAGAGACCACCTGCAGGGTTAGGGGTTGTTTGGTTATTTTTATTATTGAACATTGATGAACTGTGGTGACTGCACCGATTGGTGCTTGAGGGTGTGTTGGTGCGTTTTGGGTGCTTTCATTGTGCATTGATGCAGAGCAGACTGTCTCTCCCCCAGAAAGAACAATCACAGGTCCTGGGTTGCGTTTTGTAAATAAAGTAGCGTCAATTGTAAATAATGCTCCCCACCGCCAGTGTGTAGTTTGAAGACCATTCCGCAATTCGGTTAGCTGTGGGCGTGAGTCTGTTAGGCAGGGTGCAATGGAGCAGCGGGACATATTTATTTATGTTTTAAAACTGTCGCACTCAGGGTCAGGTTAAAAGTAGAGGGAACTACACCTACGTGTCACACTAAATTAAAGTTGTAGGCCCGGGACGTGCCTAAGAGGAGGAGGGTGCAGTGTTGCGGATATGAGGACTGTATTTTTTTGATTGTGTTGTATTGTATTGGAAATTGTTATGAATTATTGCTTGAGTCTGGCCCCTCCTGCCTCCAGTGCTGTGTAAAGGTTAAAAGGGCGTCCCGGTAGTTAATTCCATAAAGCATCCATTGAAGGACACTATAATACCCTTGTTCAGTAGTTTATATCCTTATTATGTGTTTTAGGGTAAGGCCTTGTCTTCCATTAGAATGACACTCCATTGCACCGAGTGAAAAAGATAGATTCCCTTCATCCTTCATTCCCATTCCCAAAACCTCCATTTCCCCTTTCATCAATTGCCATTCGCATTGCCAACTACAATTGCCGCCATTGGCCACGAGGCAGGGTTGGGGAAGAAAGGCGTGCCCGCCCGTCGTCATCAAGGGCGGAGCCAGAGGGTTCAGAGTTCAGAAAGTAAACCCAAGGCAAGAAAAAAAAAAATTCCATATTAAATGCCAAGTCTGTATATATATATATATATATATATATATATATATATATATATATATATATATATATATATATATATATATATATATATATATATATATATATATATATATATATATATATATATATATATATATATATATATATTGTTGCGGATATGGGATTTGCATCCATCCATATCCGCTTGTAAATATTCCCCTATTTCCTCAATACTTCCCAACTATCCCCAATCCCCCATTCCCTAGTCCCATTTTCTGTAAACAACACTCTGTAGACCCGACCTCCCCCTATTTCCCCCATTAAATGTCGTGCCCAGGTTCACCGCATCTCATGTAAGACAACTATAGGACATCTTGCTAGTTATTCTTAGTCTATGTCAGTTAAGGACTCGTTTCCATTAATTCTGACCCTTCGTTGCACCAGAATGTGATTGTATGGCACCGTTAGGAAGTTTAGGACCTCCCAATACCTCCCCGCAGCTCTTCCTCACGGTTCAGCAACAACAACAACAACAACAACAGCAACGGCGGCGGCGTGCACAGGGAGTGCGCGTCCTCACTCCGGCTTGGTTGGTAGGTGGTGTTGGGAGGGCACGAGGCCTTCCCAACGAGCCGCCATCGAACATGTGCTCGACGGGGTTACCAAATGGGGGCTCCCTGTCAGCTCCTCGTCAAGGGCGGAGCCCGGTAACCCCCGCACCCAATGGAAGCGGCGGACCGGTCCCATCTGGGGCGGAGCTAACCAGCCGAGGGCGTGTCACTCCCCGCTGAGCATGCGCAGGAAGAGGGAGGTGACGTTAGATGCGCGCTGAGCTTGGAGCAAGCAAGACGTACACTCCGAGCGCTGTGAGGCCTCCCCGCATCTCTGGACTGGACCGTGCTTTATCCTGTCCCCGAGCCAAGGTGCACCTTGTGCCATCAAACTACCTGTCCCTCCCTGCCATCAATCCCTGTGTAAGTCAGCCTTGTTCCGTTTGTCTGTGGTCTGTCTGGGATAAGATAAGACTGTAATTAAGTGCCTATCTCTTCTGTGTCTTTACCTCACTACCTTGTAATCTACCCCTTTTCTCCACCACTGTAATTATATCCTCCTCCGGAGGTCTTGAGAACTGTACCCCTTGCGTCGTTTCATCTATCCCAGTCGTTGTGTCCTTTCCATCATTGATTTAGCATAGCGCGATTTGGTCAACGTTTGGGTGGAATCGGGTGAGTTGGGGAAGAATCGGGGGAACTGTTAGGTCGCGGCAATACCACCGCTCGGTAAATAACATCCTAACCGCGTCCGTAACAATTGTTGTCAGGAGTTGGGATTCGAACCTGGGACTAAATTTATTTAGCCCAAATTTTGGACACCAATTGTGTTATTACCCGTAACAATTGGTGTCGAGGAGTCAGATTCGAGGCCCGAACCAAATTTTTAAAAAACATCTAGGAAAAAATTTGGTCAAAATTATAAAGTACCGAAATTTGATTTTGTTTTACAAAAAAAACCCGAATTTTGAAAGTCGCGCTATGGGAGATCAAGACGGCTGGGTTCCGGTAGAGGAGAGTGAGGCAGGGTCGATCCAGGACCAAATTGAGGGACATGAGGAGAGCGAAGCAGTGAGGGCGGCAGGTTCGCAAAATGGCGTCCTCGCGCACGAGGTTGCGGGCGCGCAAAATGGCGCCTCGCACATGGCTACGGCGACCGTGCCCGCGACCGTAGCAGCGCCGTTGGTGGATTTGAACCTTTTTTTTTATACAAATGAAGGCCCTTATGGACAAGAATAGCGAAGAAATGGAAAGCAGAATGATGGGGGTAATGGGGGAACCGGATGGATGCTCAGAGTGAGCAAATGAGGGCTGATAGTGAGCGATTGGGGGGCAGAATGGGGGGCAAAATGGGAGAAATGGGGGAACGGCTAGAAGCTAAATTAGAGGGGTTAGACAATGGGATAGAAGGGGTGAAACATGGGTTAACAGGGGTAGAAAACAGAATGGCCGCTCAAGAGAATCAAATAGAAGGGGTGAAACATGGGTTAGCGGGGGTAGAAAACAGAATGGCCGCTCAAGAGAATCAAATGGAAGGGATGAAAAAGGGGTTAGAGGGGTTAGAAAACAGTATGGAAGGCAAATTGAGGGACATGAGGGACCAAGCGGAAAGGGAAGTTAAAAAAATGGGGCAGCAGATAGAGGGGGTCAGAATGGGGGTAGAAACTAAATTGGATGCTCACAGGGAGGAAATGGAGCAGATGAGGGTGGCATCTGGGCAGGAGATGCAAGTGATGGGAGAAGAGATCAGAAGAGGTGTGAGTGAGGAGGTCGGAGGAGTGCGCGAGGAGGTGAGGCACTGTAAGGAGCGCATGGAGAAGGAGGTGAGAAAGGGGACTGTAAAATTGCAAGGTGGTATAGAGGAGTTGACGCTGGGAGTAGAACAGCTGACAGTGGGACAAAAGGAGTTGGGGGACCAGGTAAAGAAGAACACAGCGGTAATAGAGGGTTTAAAATCGACACAGAAGGAGATGAAAAAGGACGTAGGGGTAATTAAAAAAGAGTGTCAGACGGTACATGAGGACCTGACGAGGAAAATGAACAAGGTGGTAGAGGTGATGGAGGTTAAAGAGCGGGAGGTGCGGGAGCACATAGAAAAAAATAAGGTGGAGTTAGAGGAAGAACTTAAGGGGGCGCACGAGGAGATGAAGGAGGTGAAGCAGAAATTAGAAGAAGTGGAAGAAGGGGTGAGCGAAATTAAGAAGCGATGGAGAGAGGATAAGAAAGAGATAAAGGAGGAAGTAAAAGAATTGGTCCAAAGTCTGTGTTCGGATCGTGATGATGTGCTCATTAACTGGATGAGGGATTCGCAGGTGATGGAGGAGAAGCGAAGAGAAAGAGGACCCGGTGTAAGTGGTGACCAATATGGTCGTGCGTATGATGCGCCAGGTGATTTAATAAGCTTGGGGGTCGAGATGGACCCGGATGTTCGTGAGAGGCCAAGAGTGAGGTGTATGGCTGGTCCGGAGGGTATGGAACGAGGGTGCGAGCGAGAGGGTCCGGTGATGGGAGAGGTGCGAGGTGTGAGTGAGCAAGGTTGTGGTGGTATGGAATGGGTAGCGGGTTGTGGAAGTGTGACCCATGCATCGACACCAACAGGGGTAGTTTTTAGAGGGACAGGGGAGGCACGGGAGCCCCTTGGGGGTAATGTACTGTGGGGGCCCGGCCGGTTCGGCCCCGCGCTGACCCCGCAAGGGGCGACGCACGGGGTCCGGCAGGCGGGCAACGACTCACATACGAGGTGGTCCCACAAGGTCCCACTCGCGCCGTATGACGGTAGGTAAGGGTGGCATCCCTGCCACCCTTCCCATGAAGGGGGCAAATGCGCTATAGATTAGGGGGTGTATGGCAGTGAAAACTAGCCCGGGTGGGTTAGGATATTGTGTGTAGGGATCTAGCGAAGATGACATTAGGTAACGTTAAGGTTAGTTAGTGACAAGGATACCTGTAGAGGGGACGCAGGTAGATTAGAGTGGATGATAATGACGAGGGAGCGCAATAGTTTCAAGGGACGACTGGGAAGCGCAAGTTTCAGAGGGGAGTAGTTAGATGAGATGATGCTGTGTGAGAACTGGACAGGTGTGTGGAGCAGTGTATGAGTAGTGAGTGTTGTGGATCAGCGCGAATGCGCTTGGGGGAGAGAAGGGTGCAGGCGGCACAAAGTATGAGAGCACAGGTGTGCAAGTACAGGTGTGTGGAATATATGGAGCAGAGAATGAGTGGTGTGGAGAGAGTTGGAGTAAGTGGTACGGAGTGGTGTGCATGGTGCGAAGGTGTGGATGGGGGAAGAGTGGACCCCTTTTCACGAGTACCCGGGGAGGGTAGTTTAAAGAATAGTTAGAAGGTATAGGTAAATTGTGGTTGGATATTGGCATTTGTGGTGCGGTTGCAGAATGGTATTGTGGATGGGTGCATTGGTGTGGTGAAATTGGCTGGTCGTGTGGCCTGTTAGTATGAGTGTGAATGGTTGGGCACTCCTCCACTGTTAGATGTCGGCCAGGTGAGGCCGCAGGTGGGCTCTGGGAGCCGTTACTGTCAGTGGGTGCCTGAGGATCCCGGGTGTGGATCGGGCAGCCCGTGCCAGAGAGGGCACTGAGGGGGTGAGAGTGCGAGAGGGCCTTCCCCAGTTAGTTAGGTTAGGGTGAGGAGCAGGTGAGCTCGGTAGGCAACAATAGTGGTGGAGGTGTGCAGGTGGGCGGACCAGCTGGGAGCGTCACACGACCCAGCCACCGAAATTGTGCGGGGGCACCGAGTGTTGAATCGGGGGAGTGAGACCCCAAATTGAGAAGCACCACAGTTTGGTCAATGGGAATTGGGTTTTAGAACCCATAGTGTAAGTTGGCCAATGGATTGGCAGGGAAAGACCCCGGGTAATGTAAAGTTGTTAAAGTCATTTAGGAAATAGTTAGGATTGATGAACCTGTCGCACCATACGCAGCCACTTACGTGAGGTGGTGATGATGACTCCACACCTGTGTTCCTTTGTTCTGTGTTGCAGGAAAGGAGAATTGCTGTGTGGATTTGTGAGACGCATCACGACGTGGATGAGACATTGGGGTGATTCCATCTCTCCCTCCTTAGGAGGGACTGATGATGAGTTGGAGATGGCAGATTTTGATGAGAGTTGGAAATGGCAAATTTGATTGGTTAGGAGGGAGAGAAGACGAATTTGGTTTATGGGAGGAACGGGGAAGACAGTAGGGACGTTTGTTGATGTGTAAAGTAGATGTTTATGGGTAGTGTTGTGTTTTGTGGATACAGTAAGGGGTAAGGGAGGGGCAATGTAGGTTACCTGGTGGGGGGGGGGGGGCGCGTACGGTAGGAACGTACCTGTCTCACCTGGTTCCCATGTGCCCCCAGTGTGCATTACCTTGAATTGCGTGCACTTTTGCGCCATTACCACCTTACTCACTTGTCTTCTTTTGTCTCCCACCTCCGAGGATCTGGCTTTGGGGCAGAGAGAGAGGAGAGAGAGGTGCTGGCTCCGCAGTTGTGGGCCTGTACTTCCGCTGCTTGCTGCCTGGATCGATACACCATATGGACCGCAATTTTTGTGGCCGCCCACCATGGACCGCAGTTCTTTTGCGGACAAGCACCACCCGTTGATGGACCTCTGGGTCAACGTGGCACCTATGCCATACAGGTGAACCACTTTTAGTTGGCCCCCTGACGGCCACAATTCAGAAATGGACGCGGTTGGTGCCTTTCTTTATTTCTAAAGAAGCCAGAAGGCCAAGTGCACTCCATGAAGGCAAGACCAGCGGCAGAACATCGGCCGGCTGCGACACCACCGGTGACCATGGACACTTAATTGTGCATTTTTATGAACACTTTATTGGTGCACCGGATGGTGCTGACTGTGCGTAATGGGGTGGTGCTTTTGGTGCTTGGACGGGGTGCTCTGCACATTATTAAAGGCCGTAGGGCCACAGGGCACTCGTGGGTTGGTGTATCGATGCTGGCATGCGTGCTCTCCCTATGCATAACATCTGCATGTGTTCCTCAAAGAACAGGTCCTGGATCGTAGTGTAAATATCAGTGTTGTATAAATAATGCTCCCTACCGGCTGTATATTTAGTTTGAGGATGCTTTCCGTGATTCGGTTATCCTGTGGGTGTGTTTCTGTTAGGAGAAGGGTGCAACGTCGCAGGGGGACATATTTACTCATTTGTGAACATCTGTAAAACTGTCGCACTCAGGGTTGAATTAATAGTAGAGGGAACTACATCTGAGTGCCACACTAACGTAGGTAAAAATTTATCGGGTCGGGACGCCCCGAGGTAGAGAAGGGTGCAATGTTGCGGATATGGGATTTGCATCCATCCATATCCGCTTGTAAATATTCCCCTATTTCCTCAATACTTCCCAACTATCCCCAATCCCCCATTCCCTAGTCCCATTTTCTGTAAACAACACTCTGTAGACCCGACCTCCCCCTATTTCCCCCATTAAATGTCGTGCCCAGGTTCACCGCATCTCATGTAAGACAACTATAGGACATCTTGCTAGTTATTCTTAGTCTATGTCAGTTAAGGACTCGTTTCCATTAATTCTGACCCTTCGTTGCACCAGAATGTGATTGTATGGCACCGTTAGGAAGTTTAGGACCTCCCAATACCTCCCCGCAGCTCTTCCTCACGGTTCAGCAACAACAACAACAACAACAACAGCAACGGCGGCGGCGTGCACAGGGAGTGCGCGTCCTCACTCCGGCTTGGTTGGTAGGGGGTGTTGGGAGGGCATGAGGCCTTCCCAACGAGCCGCCATCGAACATGTGCTCGACGGGGTTACCAAATAGGGGCTCCCTGTCAGCTCCTCGTCAAGGGCGGAGCCCGGTAACCCCCGCACCCAATGGAAGCGGCGGACCGGTCCCATCTGGGGCGGAGCTAACCAGCCGAGGGCGTGTCACTCCCCGCTGAGCATGCGCAGGAAGATGGAGGTGACGTTAGATGCGCGCTGAGCTTGGAGCAAGCAAGACGTACCCTCCGAGCGCTGTGAGGCCTCCCCGCATCTCTGGACTGGACCGTGCTTTATCCTGTCCCCGAGCCAAGGTGCACCTTGTGCCATCGAACTACCTGTCCCTCCCTGCCATCAATCCCTGTGTAAGTCAGCCTTGTTCCGTTTGTCTGTGGTCTGTCTGGGATAAGATAAGACTGTAATTAAGTGCCTATCTCTTCTGTGTCTTTACCTCACTACCTTGTAATCTACCCCTTTTCTCCACCACTGTAATTATATCCTCCTCCGGAGGTCTTGAGAACTGTACCCCTTGCGTCATTTCATCTATCCCAGTCGTTGTGTCCTTTCCATCATTGATTTAGCATAGCGCGATTTGGTCAACGTTTGGGTGGAATCGGGTGAGTTGGGGAAGAATCGGGGGAACTGTTAGGTCGCGGCAATACCACCGCTCGGTAAATAACATCCTAACCGTGGCCGTAAAAAAAAAAAAAAAAAAAAAAAAAAAAATATATATATATATATATATATATACATATATATATATATATATATATATATATATATATATATATATATATATATATATATATATATATATATATATATATATATATATATATATATATATATATATATATATATATATATATATATATATATATATATATATATATATATATATATATATATATATATATATATATATATATATATATATATATATATATATATATATATATATATATATATAAATAATATATATATAATATATATATACATATACACACACGTACACTGCATGACCAAAACTATGTGGACACCCAAACATCACAAATCTCATTCCAAAATCATGGGCATTAATATGGAGTTGGTTCCCCATTTTGCTGCTATAACAGCCTCCACTCTTCTGCGAAGGCTTTCCACTAGATGTTGGAACATTGCTGTGGAGATTTGCTTCCATTCCGCCACAAGTGCATTGGTGAGGTAGGGCACTGATGTTGGGCGATTAGGCCTGGCTCGTAGTCAGCGTTCAAATTAATCTCAAAGGTGTTTGATGGGGTTGAAGTCAGGGCTCTGTGAAGGCCAGTCAAGTTTTTCCACACCGATCTCGACAAACCATTTCTCGATGGACCTCACTTTGTGCACGGGGGCATTGTCATGCTGAAACAGGAAAGGGCCTTCCCCAAACTGTTGCCACAAAGTTGGAAGCGCACAATTGTCTAGAATGTCATTGTATGCTGTAGCGTTAAGATTTACCTTCAATGGAACTAAGGGGCCTAGCCTGAACCATGAAAAACAACCCCAGACCATTATTCCTCCTCCACCAAACTTTACAGTTGGCACTATGCATTCAGGCAGGTAGCTTTATCCTCGCATCCACCAAACCCAGATTCGTCCGTCTGACTGCCAGATGGTGAAGTGTGATTCATCACTCCAGAAAACGCGTTTCCACTGCTCCAGCGTTCAATGGCGGCGAGCTTTACACGACTCCAGCCAATGCATGGCATTGTGCATGGTGATCTTAGGCTTGTGTGCGGCTGTTAGCCATGGAAACTCATTTCATGAAGTTCCCTGACGAAGTTATTGTGCTGACGTTGCTTCCAGAGGCAGTTTGGAACTTGGTCGTGAGTGTTGCAATCGAGGACAGACGATTTTTACATGCGACGCGCTTCAGCACTCGGCGGTCCCGTTCTGTGCACTTATGTGGCCTACCACTTCGCGGCTGAGCTGATGTTGCTCATAGACGTTCCACTTCACAATTACAGCACTTAGAGTTAACCGGGGCAGCTCTAGCAAGGGAGAAATTTTACTCACTGACTTGTGGGAAAGGTGGCATCCGATGACGGTGCCACGTTGAAAGTCACTGAGCTCTTCAGTATGGCCCATTCTACTGCCAATGTTTGTCTATGAAGATTGCATGGCTGTGTGCTTGATTATATATACCTGTCAGCAATGGGTGTGGCTGAAATAGCCGAATCCACTAATTAGAAGGGGTGTCCGAATACTTTTGGTCATGTAGTGTATGTACACACACATATAAATGAGTCTCTTTAGAGAATCCTTGGCTATCACTGGTCAGACTTTGTGTCCAATGAGCGGTTTCAGAGAGACTCAGATGAGATTTGTTACCTGTATGGTCCGTGAGTGTTAGCTGCGGCTGTATGGACATGTGGCTCATTTTCCGGACGCTGATCCAGCTCACCAGATACTCTCAGCAAGGAAGCCTCGTGAGTGGAGGAGTCAAACAGGCTGACCACATGCCTCGTGGTTGCAGCAGGTTGATCCGTATCTCAAGGAGATAGGGATGGGCCAGGCATCAGCCTGGGGGATGGCCGGACGGAGGTCCCTGGAGTACCGTCGGAAAGTGGATGCGGCGACACACTGCTCCGGCACATGATCCCATACCTGTCCTGACATATATATATATATATATATATATATATATATATATATATATATATATATATATATATATATATATATATATATATATATATATATATATATATATATATATATATATATATATATATATATATACAGACTTGGCATTTAATATGGAATTATATATTTTTTCTTGACTTGGGTTTACTTTCTGAACTCGGTATATCAATCTGGTGAGTTTCTTTTACACTTCGGTGATTTCTTTGTTAAAAGAACCATGTCACTGATTGTCTGTCCCAGCAAGAAGTCAATAACAGGATTATATCACAGGTGGCGTGACAAAATGTACGGACAGGTACATTTGACGATTGGCTTCACAATCGGGTATATAAGGGTTGTTGCATTCTGTATTAGTGGAAAACAACTGCTGCACATCTACAAAAGTTATTGCCGCTTCGCCTGGAGATGGTCCGTCAACTCGACAATGCTGTTTGTCATTTAGTGGTGGCTTTACGAAATTCCGGCATGAAACAGCGTGCTATTGCTCGGAGGTATGGCATCACTCAAGGTCAGGTGTCAAAGATCCTGAAACGAAATGCTCAGAGGGGTATCCCTACTCCAATACCGAGGTCAGGACGTCCCCGCAGAACCACAGGGAGGGATGATCGCCAGCTGCACCGGTTAGTCCGCAATGGCCGTACCAAGTCTGCTAATCGGCTTCGGGCTGCATGGCAGCAAATGACAAATGTGCCTGTATCCAGAAGGCTAGTCAACCAACGACTGGTTCAAGCAGGCTATCGTGCCAGGCGTCCCCTGAGAAAGCCACGTCTGACCAGACAACACCGCCAGCGTCGATTGCAGTGGGCCAGAGAGCACCGTCAATGGCAGCCAGGACACTGGAATCACGTGATCTTCAGTGACAAGTCTATGTTTCTGGTCTATCGTCAATATGGCCGCGTCCGAGTGCGCAGACAAGTGCATGAAGCCTACAACGAAGATTGTATAGTGCCAAGAGTCCATGCTGGAGGTGGTGGGGTGACCGTTTCGGCTGCTTTTCATGCAGGGGGCAAAACTGACCTGGTTGTTCTGAATGGAAACCTGAACCAGTTCAAGCACAGGGCCATTCTGAAAGAAACATTGCTTCCATTTGTTCGTGCAGCCTATCGAGGAAACTTTGTCTTCCAAGATGACAATGCACGGCCTCATCATGCTCGCATGATCCAACACTTTCTTGCTGACCGTGGTGTAGAGCATATGGAGTGGCCTGCCATGTCCCCGGATATGAATCCGATGGAGAACTTGTGGGCAGAATTAACGCGTCAAATCGACAACTCGGACCAGCAGCCTGCCTCTGTGTGTGAATTGCAGCAGGCTATTGTAACTGCATGGCAAGCGATTCCTGTCCAAACCTTGGCAAATCTCGTGAACAGCATGCCTCAATGTGTACGTGCTCTCCTGAATGCTCGTGGGGGTTACACGAAGTACTGAACTGTAATTTTACTGTCCGTAATCCCAGTCGTAATTTAACTTTTGTTTTTGTTTAAAAAATTTTTTGGCTAATGTGCAAAATAAAGAGATACTTCTGGAAAACGCACAGAGGTTTAACACAGTACTGTCCGTGAATTGAGTTCCATATCAGTTTACATCACTTTCAAGGATCAATTTACTTGCTTCGAAATGTCAAATGTGGTTTTTGTTTCTTTTAAAGGTCACATTAACAAAATCTAGAATAATTTCAACATCATTCCAATGAACTTTTGGTTCTAAGTCATCTTGAAAAGTAAGTTCACCCCCACAAAAAAAATATTCCATATTAAATGCCAAGTCTGTGTGTATATATATATATATATATATATATATATATATATATATGTACATACATACATACATACATGTATACATACACACACACACACATATCTATATATATATATATATATATATATATATATATATATATATATATGGAACAGCCCCCCCCCCTCCCCCACGCCTGTGAGTGTCACGAGATACTCGCCCCATGTTAATAAAGGACCCGTCGCCTGCTGCGGTTTGGAGACAGACTGAGTGAAACTCATAAAGGACGCCTCGTGTGGGCGGGGCTCATCCTCGGGGGAGCGGGGATGTACCAATCAGCAAGTGTAGTTGCGCCATGGGAATTCTTGATCCATTTTTAAGTCCCTCCCCTGCCAAGGGATTATAGAAGCGCCGTAGGTGAGAGCTCGGCAGATTGGTTTTGGCTTTGGTCCTGCATTGGTAAGGCATAAGTTAAGCTCTGCTCTTGTCTACTACACTCTCCATTGCTCACGATTGCTTGTATATTCTGATTTGCATTCCCCCTTTTTGATTTCCCCTGCTGTACATTAAAGTTCTTGAGTTCCCTTCCCCCTTTCAATGACCCCGCTGTAATAATAAATCCCTCTTGCTTAACTTCATTTTCAATCTGTCCATGTTCATCATTTCCCTATCGATCCAGCACTGTTCACACATGAGGTTAGACTGGGAGGTTATAATTCCCCAATTAATTGGCTCGTCCAGTCCAGCATGCACCAGCGGTTGCTCGGCCGCCCCAATTTTGGTCAAAGTAAAATAAGATTGGTGCATAGCCAAGGGCGCGTCCCCCGATTGGAAAGCCACGTGGCGCAGGTAAATGGTTGTCAGATGGAGAACCCTGGGACCACGTAGTGGACCAATTGGCGTTTGCGGTTGCCTTGCAATCCACTGTGGTACAAAGTTATTCGTGATCGGTGGCCTCAGTCACATCATGTTTGAGGGGAACCTAGGATCCCACTCATAGTAGACTTGAAACCCATGGCTGTAGCAATATTTTTCGCCTCCTCTGCCCACTCAATGCCCCCATCCTTGCTGTTGAAAGTATTATACAATGAATCTTCCTCTTCATGGTTTGGTTCAATATCATTCACGAGTCTGACGGACAGCTGGGTCTGGTTTCAGACAACTAGTGTACCCATTCTGTACAGGAGCGGCAGGAAGGGTTATGTTATTATCCATTCTGGCATATATAGATTACAGTAGATCCTAGGCTTGGACCTCAAGACCATCAGGGGTGTATTCAGTTACGAAGCTTCTGGTGGAGCGCTTGCTACTTGGCTTAAGCATTCAAACAAGCACTCAATTTGAAACCATTGATACGGAACAGTTGCCTATTTAGTAACTGAACACATACTAGGTTTTTTCCCCCTTCAGGTTAGTGTTATTTCAGGCAATGAAAAAAAAAACTACCTCATGATTCAGCTTATATTCTCCAATCTGTCTCATTCACCCTGAGCCGTTGTTTGTACCGTGTTCCCATGTGAATGAATACGATGAGGTAGAGCCAAGTCTGTCCTGTGTTCCCATGCGAATGAATAACTTTAGATAGAGCTGTGTCTGTCCCGTGTTCCCATGTGAATGAATAAGTTTAGATAGAGCTGTGTCTGTCCCGTGTTCCCATGCGAATGAATACGTTTCGATAGAGCTGTGTCTGTCCCGTGTTCCCATGCGAATGAATAAGTTTAGATAGAGCTGTGTCTGTCCCGTGTTCCCATGCAAATGAATAAGTTTAGATAGAGCTGTGTCTGTCCCGTGTTCCCATGTGAATGAATAAGTTTAGATAGAGCTGTGTCTGTCCCGTGTTCCCATGTGAATGAATAAGTTTAGATAGAGCTGTGTCTGTCCCGTGTTCCCATGCGAATGAATAAGTTTAGATAGATCTGTGTCTGTCCCGTGTTCCCATGTGAATGAATAAGTTTAGATAGAGCTGTGTCTATCCCATGTTCCCATGCGAATGAATACTTTTAGATAGAGCTGTGTCTGTCCCGTGTTCCCATGCGAATGAATAAGTTTAGATAGAGCTGTGTCTGTCCTGTGTTCCCATGCGAATGAATAAGTTTAGATAGAGCTGTGTCTGTCCCGTGTTCCCATGCAAATGAATAAGTTTAGATAGAGCTGTGTCTGTCCCGTGTTCCCATGTGAATGAATAAGTTTAGATAGAGCTGTGTCTGTCCCGTGTTCCCATGTGAATGAATAAGTTTAGATAGAGCTGTGTCTGTCCCGTGTTCCCATGCGAATGAATAAGTTTAGATAGATCTGTGTCTGTCCTGTGTTCCCATGTGAATGAATAAGTTTAGATAGAGCTGTGTCTATCCCATGTTCCCATGCGAATGAATACTTTTAGATAGAGCTGTGTCTGTCCCGTGTTCCCATGTGAATGAATAAGTTTAGATAGAGCTGTGTCTGTCCCGTGTTCCCATGCGAATGAATAAGTTTAGATAGATCTGTGTCTGTCCTGTGTTCCCATGTGAATGAATAAGTTTAGATAGAGCTGTGTCTATCCCATGTTCCCATGTGAATGAATAACTTTAGATAGAGCTGTGTCTGTCCCGTGTTCCCATGTGAATGAATAAGTTTAGATAGAGCTGTGTCTGTCCCGTGTTCCCATGCGAATGAATACGTTTCGATAGAGATGTGTCTGTCCCGTGTTCCCATGTGAATGAATAAGTTTAGATAGAGCTGTGTCTGTCCCGTGTTCCCATGTGAATGAATAAGCTTAGATAGAGCTGTGTCTGTCCCGTGTTCCCATGTGAATGAATAAGTTTAGATAGAGCTGTGTCTGTCCCGTGTTCCCATGTGAATGAATAAGTTTAGATAGAGCTGTGTCTGTCCAGTGTTCCCATGTGAATGAATAAGATTAGATAGATAAACTTCATTGTGATTCTAAACAGGGGATTTATTTTATATCTGTTACCTCAGTTTTGTTGTGTGTTTCTGTTTCTGTCTCTCTCTCCCTCTCTGGATGATAATAAACGTTTTGTTAATAAAAATCTGAACGTGGTCATTCCAGGTACTGGACTTTGCCATTAAGCGCAAGTGAATTGGCTTTAAAAATCCGGTAGCGGGCCCATTGGGGAATGGCATGTAACGCACATACTGTATGTTTCCGATCAAAAATTATGTCACGCTACATTTTTAAAGGAAGTTTTTAATACTGGCTTGATTAAAAAATCATTAATAATTTAACACTCAATGTAAACAAAGTCAATGGAAATCTGACGCAACAAAGCTGGACAGTGTATAATCATCAGTGACCTGCAGGCCTAATATGTTAGGCCCACTAGAAAACCAAGATGCCGGCCATATCATTTCATCTCGGTACTATGGTGGGTGGAGTCAAGCAACAGATGTTGGTGTAGTGCGGCAGCTGTCTGACCAATAGGTGAACATTAAAAAAAAAGTCGACCCCCACCAAGAACCCCAACAACAACGTGAAGCTCTTGTAGACCTGTGACATCTTGCAAGTAAAAAGCTTCAAATACTGATCCCCTTAACTACAGACCTGTCAACTTACTTCTAATAATCAGCAAGGTCATGGAATCCATAATTATCACAGTTGATATGAAATCCTTCCTTTTCTCCAACAACCTCATCTGAGATCACCAATTTGGTTTCAGGCCAGTTCACCCCACCTTGGATGTGCTGCTTCTACTCACCCAACAATGGATAGAGGCCCTCAACGTCAGACATGAGATCAGGGTCGTTGCTCTGGAAATGTCTTATGCTTTTGATACCGTCTGACATCTTACCTGTACTCTCCAAACTTTCTGCCTATGGCATTCAAGGCCAACTCTACACATGGCTTACTGTCTTCCTTTACTCTGGTAGCCAACGTGTGAATCTCAAAGGAATCCTTTCATCTACTCTCCCTCTCAAGTGTGGAGTGCTCCAAGAGAGTGTTCTGGGTCCAGTCCTATTCCTGATCTTCATCAATGATCTCTCTGACTCTCTGGAAAATCCTCTTTATGTGATTGCTGCATGGTAGGCAGGGAGCACGTGATTACTGCACGGTAGGCAGGGAGCAGACTATTGCTGTGTGGTAGGCGTGGAGCAAGTGATTTTGGAGTGTTAAGTTGGGAGCAGACAATTGCGGAGCATTAGGCAAAGAGCAGGTAATTGTGGAGCGTGTTGTATACAGTATATGTATGCACTGTGTGTAGGAAATTAATACAGTCCAGCATGTAGAATCTGAAAATAACAGGTATCGGATATCTATCGATACACACAACACATATCTGTTCACAAAACTACAGGCACTTAACTAAACAATATACTACTGTACTTCTAAATAACGAGGTTTACTCTATGTGTGAATCTCTCTTCCCTCCTCGGGCCGAAAACAGCAACATTATATATTGTTGTGGTTGTATAAATGGACCCCAGTGAGAACATCCATGAACACGTAGGAATTCTCCAGACAGTTATTTCATTAGTATGTGATTAGATAGAGCCCTGCCCTTGGTATCGGGGATTGAGGGGAATGCATTGTTTGATTAATATGTTTCCTCCCTGGTGCGATTTTCCCCCTTTCTATCCAATCTCAATCCATATTTTAATCAACCTGTCCTTTGATTAATCCGTCCATTTCAACCCCTCACTCTTTCGTTTCCAATCTCTATTTCTCACAGCATAATCAACCATCAAGTTATATGTGACTTCAATCCCTTTCCTGCATGTCGTACATTTCAACACACTACATAACATTTCTCACACATGCACAGTACAGAACCTCCACAAAGAACTCCGGCAACAACATCGTTTTCTGAGAAACCCAACCACATTGTTTTCTCGGCCAGCTCTGTCAACAACACTGGTTTCCGAGAAACACCTCCGCAACTTCAACGCCAGGGTAAGCATGGACCAATGAGGATGTCCGCGTGGCATCAAAGAGCGCATGACAACCCTTGCTTCCTGTAACTCTGCTTCTAATGAACTCTGCTCCCTTGTGGCCACGCCTGGTCCAGGAAACTTAAAAAGCAAGTGACTGAAGCTGTTCGGAGCTGTTTTACGTGTGCTGGGATCTTGTCTGGACAAAGCTGCCTACCTAATTGTGCTGCAAAGAAGCTGGGATGAGTTGCGCTGACCTGGAACGAGTTGTGCCAGTCTGGTATTAGTTGCGTTGGCCAGGCATGAACTATGCTGGTCCAAGGCAGATGGCAGGGGCGAGCCGAGCAGAAGGGACGAGATCCCAGTGCACCGCACCTCCATACTGACTTAAATGATCTTTTCTTTCCATCTCGAAGAACCCCTAATTGTCTACTTTGGATGCACAAAGATAATCGACAATCAGAAATTGACAGCGATTGCCTTCGGTCCCCAAGTGAGTAAAGCACAGATTTGCACCTCACACCCTTCCTCTAAAGTCTAAACCTACGCACACTATGCTGCACCTCTCCCAGCACTGCATCAACACTTGCCTGCCCATCGTCCCCATCCTCATCCCATCTCACATATTTGGATAGACACAGCCCCGCCTGGTTGGGTTAGGTGAGGAAGGAGTCAAACCCATACTCTGCTCTGCTTTCCTATCTTCTCGTGTCTTTCTGATCTGTTTCCCCAGATGAATGACAGAGTCGGTGGTGTGTCTAAGTAAGTCTGCATAAGGGGAAAAACATATGTGCCAGAGGTTAAGTCTACTCTTCTGTGTATTTGCCTGCTTCTAATATGTGCTCATTGATTGCCTGACTGTAAATACCTGCTCGCCCATTGGGATTGTAAATACGATGTTGAGGGTGCGGATCCCTAATTATAGTGGTTAACTCTAACAGTAAGGTAATGCGACTGAGGGCGTGAGGACCCTGCTCGACTTAACTAGCTTAAACTAGTCCACGGTTGGTTAACAACCCGTTGGGCCATGGAGTTATCTGTGGCCTAGTAGCTTCAGGGTTGGTGATCTAGCAGCGGGTCCAAGTAAGTATCTCATAACCCTGGCACACTCACAATGTATCTGTAACAATTGATGTCAGGAGCACGATTGGACCTGTGGTGTGACCAGCACTCCTCGAAATTTGGAAAAGGAGCATAATTGGGGTGAAAATTTTAGTTAAAATTTAAGAATAGCTATGTC
Source organism: Myxine glutinosa (assembly GCF_964187855.1). Taxonomy (NCBI): domain Eukaryota; kingdom Metazoa; phylum Chordata; class Myxini; order Myxiniformes; family Myxinidae; genus Myxine; species Myxine glutinosa. Next base: position 208,670,691 of record NC_136262.1, on the reverse strand, counting down.
AGACCAAGGTGAGCAGGTCAACCAGGTGGGTTTAATTGAGGAGGATATGAAGTAACCCGTGGCCCAAGAAACTCTATGAAAATGACATTGCGGGAGAGGAAACAGTCGGGGGTGCGGTGGAGGAAATGTGCCTATAGAGGTAACACTGCAGGGCAACGGGTTTGTATCACCACCACTGCTTGATCACAACAAAATGGTGTTAACGATAAGACAATTAATGGCCCACATGGTACACTACATGGCCAAAAGTATGCGGACACCCCTTTTAATTTGTGTGTTCGGCTGTTTCAGCCACACCCATTGCTGACATGTATATACACAAAGAATTAAGTTAAGCACCCCCCCCCCCGTTTTTTTACAACCTCGCACATTACAAGTTTGTTGTCGTCAAAACAGTGTAATATACCCATGATATTGCTATATTTTCTGGAGAAGTGATATTATGGTCACATAAAAACATAACAATCATGCCGTTTTCAATATTTTATTCTGAATAATTTAAGGTGAAATTTTTTGGGAATTTTAGGCATATTTTCACCTCAATTTAAGTATGGAGCTATAGGTCCATCACGGACAGTGTGGATGACGTTTATGTTTTCTAACGTACAGTCATTGTTCTGAGAAGACCTCTAGCGATCTTTGCGTCAATAACGTGTGTAGGACCCACGTGATCGGATCACTGACTCAACCAATCACTTTTTTTCACTTTGATCACTCAATTTCATCAATGGATAATTGCTAATGTCATACCAATCATTATTTGATCTCACATACCTTAGAATATATGCCAATGTATACATATACACAAAGAATATATATTAGGGGGTGCTTACCTTAATTCGTTGTGTAGGGGTGCTTAACTTAATTCTTTGTGTATATATAACAAAGCACACAGCCATGCAATTTCCATAGACAAACATTAGCAGTAGAATGGGCCGTACTGAAGGGCTCAGTAACTTTCAACATGGCACCATTATAGGAGGCCACCTTTCCAACAAGTCAGTTCATCAAATTTCTGCCCTGCTAGAGCTGCCCCTGTCAACTGTAAGTACTGTTATTGTGAAGTGGAAACGTCTAGGAGCAACAACAACTCAGCTGCGAAGTGTTAGGCCACACAAGCTGACAGAATGGGACCGCCGAGTGCTGAAGCGCAGAGTGTGTAAAAATTGTCTGTCCTCGGTTCCAAACTGCCTCCGGAAGCAACGTCAGCACAACAACTGTTTGTCGGGAACTTCATGAAATGGGTTTCCAGGGCCGAGCAGCCGCACACAAGCCTAAGATTACCATGCACAATGCCAAGCGTCGGCTGGAGTGGTGTAAAGCTCGCCGCCATTGGACTCTGAAGCAGTAGAAACGCGTTCTCTGGAGTGATGAATCACGCATCACCATCTGGCAGTCCCATGGACGAATATGGGTTTGGCGGATGCCAGGAGAACGCTACCTGCCCGAATGCAAAGTGCCAACTGTAAAGTTTGGTGGAGGAGGAATAATGGTCTGGGGCTGTTTTTCATGGTTCGGGCTAGGCCCCTTTGTTCCAGTGAAGGGAAATCTTAATGCTGCAGCATACAATGACATTCTAGACGATTGTGTGCTTCCAACTTTGTGGCAACAGTTTGGGGAAGGACCTTTCCTGTTTCAGCATGACAATGCCCCCGTGCACAAAGTGAGGTCCATAGAGAAATTGTTTTTGAGATCGGTTTGGAAGAACTTGACTGGCCTGCACAGAGCCCTGACCTCAACCCCATAAAACACCTTTGGGATGAATTGGAACGCAGACTGCGAGCCAGGCCTAATCGCCCAACATCAGTGCCCGACCTCACTAATGCTCTTTTGGCAGAATGGAAGGAAATCCCCACAGCAATGTGCAAACATCGAGTGGAAAGCTTTCCCAAAAGAGTGGAGGCTGTTATAGCAGCAAAGGGGGGGGGGGGGGGACCAACTCCATGTTAATGCCCATGATTTTGGAATGAGATGTTCGAAGAACATGTAGGGGTGTGATGTTCTGGTGTCCACATACTTTTGGCCATGTAGTTTATCTGGAATCTGGATACAAGAATCTTTTAATTTTTAAAGTGATTCTTCACCAATGAGATATGGGTGTGGGGGAGGGAGGAATGATAAATTAGCATGATGTTCAAAAAATTGTGGACGAGTTATGACAAAACTAGGTGGATGGGTTGGTTAGGTGAGAATAACAAGCTGATTCAATTTTGGTTCAGGTTTGGATCCAGATCTGGCCTATCAGTGGATAGAAAACATAAGCTGTTCAGCCTGGCAGAGGTATGCGTTCTACCAAATGCCGTTCTCGTTATTTCTGAAATTGTGTGCACAGACTCCTCAATTTTATCCCAAATTTGGACCAGATGCTCACCATTTTTCCAAAAACCCTCAACATCTCATCATTTCCCCTCGCTTTTGGTTATGGCCTCTTTTTATTGCAAAACAATCATTCATCTCTCGGTGGAATATTGCTGACACGAGCCAAAGCAGTTCAATAAAACAGGAAGGTTTCCGATGAGCGCACACATACGCTCAAGCACCCACGCACCTTGAGCGTTACCAATTGGCGAGTGACCGTGCGGGGCAGGAGGAGGGCTGCACGGCCAGGGAGAAGCATCGGGCGATTAGCTCTTGCGCCCACAGCTGGAGGGCAGGACGGGCGGCGCAGCCAGCTGGCCCGATCGCATTTTGTTCCGGGCTAAAAGGGAAACGAGTGTCCTTGTGCTGTGAACAGACTGACAACGATTGTTCTCCACAATACCTCGCCAAGCGACGGTCTTTCAATCGCCCAACCCCTCTCTCCCTCTCCGCGTAGATTCATTAGGAAGCGGTTCCCAATTCACAGAAGGGTGAGCTACGGCTGGCAATTAAATGCAACAATCTCCCATCACCAACAGCGAGCCACGATTGGCTCTTTCCCAGCTGGAGGGACCTTCTTTTGCTTTGTAAAAGCGCAACCCCATTTTGGACCTCTTTCCATCGCCCAGGTGCACCCTATTTGATTTATATCGCCATTTTGCGCAAAGTCTGCAGTTAATTCAGGGCTAATTGAACATGTTGTTGCGAATCCTGTGGACTCGCCACACACATAAGCTTTTCTGTTGAATATTTCAAAGCGTTTGTTCAACTCTTCCCAACATCTCCAGTTGGGACACCTTTCGGGTGCTTTGACGCTCGTGATGAACCAGAGTAGTCTCAGCGTCAAATTGCGCAAGGTGTTCTCGACATGACCGGGGTTAATAGACGCATGATGTATAACATGGCGAGACCGTAATTATGTTTGGCGTTATTTATGCCATGGTCATAATGCATGATCCTCGTGATTAATGTTTAATGCTTTGATTCAATTATGATTTCAAATATAATCAGAGGAGGCGATATGAGGTCCAGAGGCTTGGGAACTCCATGTGAAATTTCCTGACTGTGTTACCTGGAACGAAAACCTGTGGCATTTACACGCAGCACACATAGGATATGTCACGATTTTAATGAGGGTACTGAGATAGAAAAGTGTAGAAAGAATTAAAAGGGTAAAAGTACCTGACACACATTGTGGAATATTGGGTGATGTTTCCTGCTAGTTTGAAACAATCGTGGGTTATAGTTAACTTCTGTTATAGTGTTATACACATATGAGATAATGCATGAGGGATTGTATCCTGAAACCGATGTATTTGGCATATTCGTGTGACGTCAGTATAATTAATTAGCAAAAACTTACCATTCAACTAATTCCCGTACTCTTATACCTTTAACATGTGTGTCATTGGTTGTTATCTCCAAATGCGGGTTTCAGAAGGTGGAACGGAGCTCTCCCATGTGTGAATGTATCCACTCGATGTCTCGTGTGTGTGTGTGTGTGTACGTGTGTGTGTGTGCGTGTGTGTGTACGTGTGTGTGTACTTGTGTGTGTGTACTTGTGTCTGTGTGTACTTGTGTCTGTGTGTACTTGTGTCTGTGTGTACTTGTGTGTACTTGTGTCTGTGTGTACTTGTGTGTACTTGCGTCTGTGTGTACTTGTGTCTGTGTGGCGGTGTGTACGTGTGCTTATGTCTGTGTGTGTGTGTGTGTGTATGTCTGTCTGTCTGTCTGTCTGTGTATGTTATTTTGTGTGCGTATGTGTGTCTATGTGTATGTGCCTGTGTGTGTCCTTCTGTCTGTCTTTCCCAATCAGATTGGTTTTAAGTCCAGTGATCGATGACAGCGGAACTGTCATAGATGGCCTCGTATCATGTCCTGGTGAATACCTGGTCATTTGGCACACAGACTCGTTGGTGGCGACTATTCGATGGCTGAGTCACACAGCTTGTTAGGAAAGGAATTCGTAATTTGTTCAGGGTTTTGGCAATACGTAATTCGCCTACTCTTCATTAATGCAAGACACCATGGGATATTTAACGTCCATGGGCAATCGATGCAAAACGACGGATCCCAAGCTTAACGGCTTACCTGACAGACAGTGCACCTTTTGATGCATAGCCATGCTTGTGAAGCAGTCCAACAGTTTATAATCTTGTGAAGAACCGAACACAGACAAGATGACTCAAAGGCAAATTTGGCTGTGAGATCCTCTATTGGCTAACCAGTTGTAATCGCGAGCTTCTCGTGCACAGGACGCCGTGAGTCATCTGTGGATTTGTCTTCATGCATGGGATTGTACCCTGCGAGACAAGGACATGTATCAAACTGGACACATGTTCCAAAATGACGTAACCAGTTCGATAGCCTAACTATTGGTCGCCCGCTATATTTAGGACAGTTATTACCCTCGCCTGAGGAGAGGGTATTGCATTTGAGTCTGTTTGTTACTTGCCGGAATAGATTCTTGAGCGCAATGTCGGCATAAACTGGTGGAGAAAAAAATATGATGACGTCATCGGTCACGTGGTTCGGCCGCCATCTTGGAAAAACCGAAAAACTTTGCACCTCTATATCTCCGAAAGTGCTAAATAGAAAAAATTGAGACATGGCTCATTGTAAAGAACTCTCCATGGGGAATAAAATATGTTAATGATGATGTCGTAATTCGACAAGTACAAAACTTCATCCTATCAAGATGAAATTTCTTGAGTGTCATGAAGGCATACATTTGTGGAGAAAAATTAATAAATGATGACGTCATCGGTCACGTGGTTTGTCCGCCATATTTGTTTTAACTCAATCGATGTGTGGCTCAATCAGGACCTTGACCTTGTCACGTCATAGACCTTTTAAAAATGGTCCGTGTTGCTTCGTCACTTGACACTTAGCATTTAAAGGATAAAGCATGGACAAACCCCATAGGCTGGCAGCTATGGGGAGGTGTAAATCTCTCCTTAATTGACCCCACTCCCCCCCACTGCGTGCAGAGAGAAAAGGGTCGTCGTAAAGATGGCGTGCCCGGGGTGCCCCGGCGACACTCACCCCAAGCTGAGCATCTGTGTTTGTCTCAATTCGAGTCAGGTGCCTTCCAAAATCATTTTACCCTGTAAACAAAAATACATACATTTAATGGCACTATCCAAAAGGCCTAAACAGAACAGGTTAGGTCAACATGTTAATCAATGTCCATTCTTGTACGTCAGTCTTTTTCCCTGAATTTAAAGCCTTTTTTTAAAAGAAGCACACCCACAAATGCCAAAAAGGAAGAAGTGACCACAGGCCTACCAAGGAGTCAATTTTCCTGGCGCTGTTACCTTTCAGTCCCAGTTAATGGTGAAATGCTGACTAATTGGCCTTTCTGTAGACCGCGCCATTGTCAGACGTTAGCCCATTAGCAGCAGCAGCGGAGCGTATGGTGGGAGGTGTGAATGGAACCCTTTTATGTTTGCAATTACCGCCTGAAAATAGGCGCCAAAGCTTTTATGCACTTGCTCAGTGCACTTCATCAGTAACGAATGGTTGTCATACATTGTGTTTCGTCTGGATATATTCTCGGTCATTCGCGAAATTTCCTTATTTTCTATGAATACAGCGTGTTTGTGCATTTATCAGAGGTGAGCAGCCACGTTGGATCCTCATGAGGTATATAGCTCGTACGTGAGCAGCGGCCAGTCCATTTCGGCCGTATCGACCTTTTTTTGTACCGCACATGTCACCGCTAACTGGCATCTGCTCTTATTTTCTTGTCATCTGCTCGGTGCATATGTATGGGACTTATGGTCTCGTGACGTGCCTGGAAGTTGTAAAATGAAGGCTGAAGTCAACAAAAAAAGTATGTTTACCCCCAAAATGGCCTTTAAATAAATATATATACTTCCTTGAAACCACATTGTAAGATAGCAAACTGTAACCCAGAGTCCGGGAATACCCAAGAAAAGCAGACCACTTGCTGGCCCCGATTTATGGCAGCAATTTGGAATTTGTTCAGTGTGCTAGTGATACTTCACCGATTCTTCATTGGAAGCGGCAACATGGGATCTTGAACATCCACCAACTTTGGATAGCAGACAGGACACCAAGCCTAGGGGCCAAGGGCCATCTGACGGAGGGCATTTTCTTGATGCTACTCTATCTGCAAAGAACCAATGTGACATTACATAGTATGGATCAGAACTAAACTCAGATTAGACACCTTAAAGGTTAAGAATGCACCATCCTGGCAGATATTCACGTGTGTGTGTGCATATTTTGAGGCTATCCAGGCAGCCCGAGCCATGAACCTATGCTATGGTAGCAGTTGCTGTAAACCTCCTGACCAATAGGGGGTGCCTATGCATTTTCCTTTTTCATTGGCAAAAAAACATTTTTTTTTCAGAAAACCATTTAAAATGATTAATCACGGTCTAATTTGAATGGTGTTCTATTTGGAATTTTTTTGGCAAACATAAAATGTCGAAAATAGCCCGAAAGAGTTGATTTTCGAATTCGCCAGTGACGTCACACCATGCTCTCACCTTGATCCAAATGGCGGTTGTGCATGTCGAGCTCGCATTCCGACTCTGATTCCTCCGGCATTAGCAGCTCTGAAGGTTCTCAGCATGTTGAAACGGATCAGTGGGATTGTGAAGAAACTATTGAAGACAAAATTAGTGATGGAAACACTTTCGGAGGTATTGTAGATCCGAATCGTTTCCAACCTTGTGTGAGGGATTCAGGTGTCGATCGTGAAGATGGAGGTGTTCGTAATGAAGATGAAAACGCCGGTCGAATGTTCACCACAGGTTGGTAGGTTTGTTTTTCCATTCGACTGATGTTTTATCAAGGATTTTGTATTAATTGATTAATAAAATCAGTTATATTTAATTTCAGAAGAAATACGGCACGGCCATGACGTAGAACTGACGGACGCAACACTTACACCGCCCAGGCACATGGTTTATGGGGAAGATTGCGGAGGGAGGGTGTGGCATGAGGATGGGTATTTCGTGAGTGATGGGGGATGATGATGGGTATTGCGGAGTGATGGGGATGAAGGGGTGGTATTGTGGGGTGATGTCAAGATAACTCCCCTATTCGTCAGGCCTATGCTGTGGCGTACTCTCGCGAGATATCACGCTCTTGTCGCAAAAGCATATATTTTATATATTACGTATTTCCCAAAACACGTTACAGGAACAACAGTAGCTTACATTTAATCTCCTCCTTCAAAATGAAAATTAATTTGAAGATCATGTTTGTGTATTGTGGAGGTGATGATTGATGGGGGATTGTGGGGGGATGCTGGAGGGGGTGGGTGGTTGTCATCGGTATTGTCACTGAGGGTGATGATTTTTTGGGGGATTGTGGGTGGAGGGGGTGTGGGGTAATGTCATGGGTATTGTGGGGTTGATGATTGATGGAGTATTGTAGGGGGATGCTGGGGATTGGAGGGCCGGGGGGGTATAGGGTGGTCATGGGTATTGTTAGAGCTTGGGTTTTTGAGCTCTTCAGATGCATAGATCAAGGTGGTGGCGATGTTTGGCAGCACATCCAGCAAGGTGAGTTTTGGTGACCGGCAGACCAACACAACACAGGCTTTTTGATTCACCACTCAATTCGCAGGTGTCCATACGCTGGTGGCTCGGTAGAGATGGTGTTACAGTTTTGAGTGATGGCTGTTTCTTCTGCTTGATCATGTGGATGGCACCCTCTTTCAATTGTGGCGGATATCAACAAGATCTAGCAATCTCTGTTGTTTCAAAACAGTTCTCTGTAAAATGTTCCGAACTCAAAACCAAATATTTTGAAGGCCCGAGCCACGCTCGGATATTTTGGACAAACCGCTTCCAATTTCTGGCAACCCTCAGATATTTTGGCCATTGGTGTAGCATGAAACCTTCTTGATTTGTATTACTACGACAACCAAGGATGCATCGACCCAGTGTATTTGTAGAAATTTGAAAATTATTCATCTGAGTTGAATTGTACTGCGACCGACGTAACCCGTAAACAATATGGAAGTAGTGCTCAGCTTTTGTTTTATAACCCGAAGAAGATTTTGTCTCATAATCGCAAAATTACCGACTTTATAAATCAGAAAAAGATTCATCATATCTATTTTGTATGTTCGAGATTTGTTCTCAGATAAATATCCTTGTAATAAAAATTAATATGCATACAGTATATATAATAAGGTAAGTTTGGTTGCGATTTGATTAGATTCAAAACATTTTTCATTGAACATCTAAATTATGTGGTTTGTGCAATTGAAACGTCACATTAATGTAAACCTTTATTCTGTTATCTTCAGTGTTTCATGAATAAAATCTGTCTCTACGCCTTCCAAGCTGCGCACATCTGCCACGATTAGGGACCAGCTGCACCATCTATATATTTCTTTATTTCTTGATAAATACTTAAAACGAGCGCATAAAAGTCACCTGGTGGGACCAGGTCCTCAAAATATGATTTTTTGGGGGTGGTGAATGATGGGTCTGAAAATGAAGTGATTCTGGCCTTCATTTATCGGCATGATGTCAGGTTGGATGCCAAGTGACACACTTTCAAACAACACAATAATGCACAAAACAGATTAGATGGAAAGATAGATAGATAGGTAGATAGGTAGATAGGAAGATTAGAATAGGAAATGTATATTTAAGGATTGGGACATAATCAGAAGAACATGAACAGCCACTGCCACAGGGATGTACAATCTAAAGAATGTGAATTATGCGGATCGGATTAACACATGACAAAGAGCACAAAAGTCAAAATGTACAAATAGTATATATTTTACTACATCTGCCACCGAAGGTGGATGTAGCTTGGGTTTTCACACCTAGTTGCTTGACTGTCTGTTTGTCTGTTTGTCTGTATATGAGTAGGATATCTCAAAAAGTTATGGATGGATGTGGATGAAACTTTGTGGAGACGTTGGGTGTGTTGCAAGGATGAATTGATTTAATTTTGGTGAAGATCTTTTGGTGAAGATTTGAAGGTGCGTCGTCAGGTGTGGTTAAGATCTAGATCGGGCCCATCACTGGGATACAAAACGTGAACTGTGCAGCTTGGCAGAGGTATGTTTTTCACAGAGTGCTGTTCTATTTCCAATTGCTATACACCCTAAGCCTACTTCAATGATTTTCTTTTCATATGGGCATGGCTGTTCTTCACCCACTTTGAAACATTAGATGTGACCACCATAAAGCAAAAATTGATTTGGAGCTGCATGTTGGGGATGAATGGGTTGACCAGACTCGGTTGTGTAATGGTTAGAGCACCTACTCCGAGTCTGGGAAGTCGGCGGTTGACGGTGCATTGGGCACAGTGTGGCACAAAACGCCGATTTCATAATGAAGTTCAACAGTCACAAGTATTCCCGTAGGGCTATCTGCGTCGTCAGTCGTGGAAACTCTTTGATGGAGTGGATTCGGTCTGGGAGAGGCTTCAAGCCATCTGCCGACACATGGTGGCCGAGGAAGTCTATGGCGGTGTGTCCTAGCTCACACTTATTGGGGTTGATGACGAGGTTGTAGTCGAGCAGCCATTGGAAGGTGGCATGTAGATGCTGGGAGTGCTTTTCAGTGGAAGAGCAAGTGACGAGTAGGTCATCCAGGTATACAAAGAAGATGTCCAGTCCATGGCAGACCTCATCCCTGAAGATATGTGCAGCATTGCGCAATCCATATGGTGTTCTCGTGTATTTGAAAAGGCCGAAAGGTGTGACGCTGGCCATCTTTAGAATGTCCACCATGGGGATATGGTGATCGGCCTTCACCAGATTGATCTTGGCCCCTTCTAGTGTCAAGGAGAAATCAAGGATGTATGGGTTAGGGTACCAGACAGGGATGGTGGCGTTGTTGAGCTTGCAGTAAATTGCCGCATGGACGCCACTCACCACGGAGTACAGTACTTGTTCTGAACCATGTGCAATGGTGACGCGTAATTGCTACATGAACACCGGACATTCCCAAGTTGGAGAAGGGTGTTGAATTTGGCTTTGGTCACAAACGACGAGCTTTTGTAAATAAAGCTGGTCCATGGGTCTCGATATGATGTTGCGCATGGTGTGTGAACGGCATGCCTGCCTGACCTGTGGTCACAACAAGAATGGGAAAGTGGTGATGAAGCAGAAAAGGAACAAACTAACTGACGACTACCAAACAAAAGAGGTGAAGGAGGAGGATGGGGACCCCAATAACCTGGAAAAATGGAGTGCATGGGAATGGGTCATTTGGGGTAGAAGAGATCATGAGTATGGATGGGGGATGAACAGCTGTCTTGAAGCTATGGAGGGAAGAATAGGACTAAACAGACTGGGGAAGTTGGTTCCACAGGCAAGAGAAAAGAGGAACAAATAAGTGGAGGTGAGCAGTGAGCCAGGATTTTGGGAGTTTAACATGGAGGATTACTGGCAGACCATGTGCACCCTGTAATGGTGTTGGCTTAGCGGTTAGGGTGCCGGCTTGGGATCCCGGTCGATCACTGAATTAACACCAGGTGGGTTTACCCAGCCTGTCATCCTTCCGAGGTCGGCAAATTGAGTACCAGTTCACTGGTAATTCCCGGTGTGTCGCAAGAGGCGACTAACAGCGTTGGCGGCAGGAAGGGCATCTGGTCATAAAACATTGCTTCAAAAAGGGGACCAAGGTGCCCGAAAAAGGCCAACCCCTGCTCTGCGGGGAAAAATGGCCTCGAAAGGTGGTTCAGTTCATGTGCACCCTGTAAAAACCTGGGATGGACAGAGCCAAGAGAGAGGTTGCAAGACCACAAATAAGGCAGTGAAATACAGAGAGGCCACCAATATGGCTGCAATGCAAGAGTAACAGATCTCAACACTAAACGTCATCGTGGGAGATCCTAATGATTTTGAGGGTCTTGCTTTCTATGGTATCAAGAAGGGTAAGGTATGAGGCAGGGGCACCAGTGCAAAGGGGAGAGCTGTACCCCATCAAGCTGTGAATGAAGGCCTTGTAGGTTGTCAAAAGTTCAGATTGGCCAAGGAAAGACCTTGCACAATGAGGGATGCCCAGTTGGTGGCTGGTTTTGGAGGCCATCTTGGAAACTTGATCTGCCCAAGAAAGACCATGGCTGATGGCGAGGCCAAAAAGTATGAGTGACTTGACCTCTTTATTTCAGTGGTTTGATTACAAAGTAGATGGAAGGGTTTGCCATACGGTCTTTGTGGAGAGACAGAGTGGGTGTGTGGGATTTGTCCGGGTTGAAAGACGTATTCCAATTGTTGGACCAGCTCCTGATTCTATTGAGGTCTACAGAGAGGAAAGAGCTTACTGTCTGAAGGATGCGAAATTATACGGCAGAAGGTGGAATCATTAGCTAAGATATAAGCAGGATTTTCCATGGAATCGGAAAGAGTGATGAAGATGAAGAAGAAAACTGGGCCTAAGACACTGCCTTGGGGCACTCCAGGCTTGACAGGGAGAGTAAATGAAACAATCCTGTTGGTGTAATCAATGCTGACTACAGGAGTGGATGAATGTATTGGAGGAGGCAGCCTTGGATGCCTGAAGTAGAATGTTTGGAGATCAAGGCAGGATGCCAGACTGTATCAAATGCTCGAGATGTCCAGACAGATGGCCCTAATATCATGTCTGGGATTGAGGGCTTCCCTCCATTCTTGGGAGAGTAGAAGCAGCATGTCCAAGGAACAATGACCGTGTCTTCATCCAAATTTACGATCTGAGATCAGGCCATTGAAGAAAAAGAAGAATTTGATGTCATCTGCATTCATGGATTCCATGACCTTGCTTGGAAGCAAGCTAATAGGCTTGTCGTTAAGATGATCCATTTTTGCTCTATGTTTTTGTATTGCAGTGTTGTTTGCTGAAACTCACCCAGAGAGGATGATCGAGTGAACAGAGCAGAAATAAGAATAGCAAGAGCAGCAGAGTGGGTTTTGAGGACACATGCACTGATGCTTCCTGGGCCTGTCACTAAATTGGAGTCATGGTTTGCTAGAAAGCTCTCCATCTTCTCAAGTGGGAATGACACAGTATCCAGGTGCAGTTGGGTATGGGAGGGTAGGGTAGTTGTAGTGAGTGAGAGGTTGAGTACACTAGATTTGGAAGCAAACACAGAATTGAGGCATTCTGCCTTCGCACGAGCAGAGTCAGCCGTGGTGCCATTTTAGGTGAATGAAATGATGGAAGGGGAGCATATACTGGAGAAGACATTGGAAGGCATCACCAGATCTTTGAGGAATGACATTGATTTGAGAGAAAGAGAAGGAGACATTTTATCATTTCTGCTGACATTGTTATCATGGATAGGCCCTGTAGTTTCTTGACTGTTCGAACCCTCACGTCCTTGGACCTTCGCTTTCGCAGACTCAGTCATCGAAGCACCGTATAAATTAATTAGCAAAAGGCTGTTCCAATCACATTCCAAACGCTGATGGAACGAATACAGGTGCATTGTGACCAATGCTGACGAGAGGAAGAAGAATCCTAAGCTCGAAATCAAACTGTTTTACTTTGACTCTGTTTGGAGGTGGAAGATCACATATTTTGATTTTTACTTTTTCATTATACCGAAGTGTTAATTGATCATTATATCCTGGCAGGATGGTGCGGAGGTAGCAGACAGCAGACATACCGTTGACGTATCTGTATACATCACACCGAAGGCCTGGTACTAGAGAGTAGTGTACTCGACTGAACTGTACTGGTCGACTGAGCTCGTATGATCCAGTAACAGATGATTTGGAATCATCGAAATTGACTTTGTATTATCTTTTAACTTGCACTTTAGGTTTGTGATCATGGCAAACCTGTACCTGGAAAACAGCTCATCTTTCATTTTCAGACTACTCTCGAGTCAGCAGCCCACCGTTTGCATTCGAGCAACGACCTTTCAGTAGTCGTAACTTCCTGTAATTCATAAGCCACATATTTGTATTTTTCCGAGCTCACATAGTGGTGTTTTTAATTCAGATGTACATTGTTGTCGTGCTTATAAAAAAAAAACGTATAAAATTACAAATCCTAGACTTTAAAAATCTTTTTTAAAAATTATTATTGAATTATAACGGCATGGGCCCACATTCTACTCTGGCTGTGGGAGGTCGGTGGTTCAAATCCTGTCCGAGTTGAAACTTTAACTTTTGGAACTTGCTGCTTCCTTGCACTCCGCATTTAAAAGGATGGAACACGTACAAACAACGCTGGGAAAGCAATGGTAAACCACCCAGTATAAACCCTGCGAAGAAACTACTTCAGCAGGGCCAACATTCTGCAAAGAGTATGGTACATCAAAATAAAATGAAAAATGGCGTGGGTGAAAGGTATTTGAGTACAGTACTTGTGATAAAAATCACAAAAAGTAAAATAATGATTATGATTTTAAGTTTACACGATTATTCGAGGTTAGTGTTAGCCCAAGAGATATTCCCCCCGTGAATGTTTAGGTTATTTCTCTGAAATAACCTCAGAGTGGGTCCTGGTGTCCAACTGGCCGTCTGTCCATTAACATTTGACTCACAAATCTTCTCACAAACTACCCAACCGATATAGACCAAATTTGGTGCGATGCATCAGGGCAGAAAAGTCTCATGGGATTGTGCCCCGTATAGAGGGCATTAAAGGGGGGTTGCCCCAAATATTGGTATTTCATTCAAAAATCTTCTTCTTAGAAACCGCCAGACAGATCTAGACCAAACTTGGCACGAGGCATACCCGAACCCTTGTGCTCCTCATGGCTGTATTTCCCCTGGAAAGGGGGTCCCAAATGCCTCATGAACATCTTCTCCACAACTACCTGAGTGATACAGACCAAATTTGGTACAATGCATCAAGACAGGAAGGTCTCATGGGGTTGTGCCCCGTATAGAGGGCATTAAAGGGGGTTTGCCCCAAATATTGGTATTTCATTCAAAAATCTTCTTCTTAGAAACCGCCAGACAGATCTAGACCAAACTTGGCACGAGGCATACCCGAACCCTTGTGCTCCTCATGGCTGTATTTCCCCTGGAAAGGGGGTCCCAAATGCCTCATGAACATCTTCTCCACAACTACCTGAGTGATACAGACCAAATTTGGTACAATGCATCAAGACAGGAAGGTCTCATGGGGTTGTGCCCCGTATAGAGGGCATTAAAGGGGGTTTGCCCCAAATATTGGTATTTCATTCAAAAATCTTCTTCTTAGAAACCGCCAGACAGATCTAGACCAAACTTGGCACGAGGCATACCCGAACCCTTGTGCTCCTCATGGCTGTATTTCCCCTGGAAAGGGGGTCCCAAATGCCTCATGAACATCTTCTCCACAACTACCTGAGTGATACAGACCAAATTTGGTACAATGCATCAAGACAGGAAGGTCTCATGGGGTTGTGCCCCGTATAGAGGGCATTAAAGGGGGTTTGCCCCAAATATTGGTATTTCATTCAAAAATCTTCTTCTTAGAAACCGCCAGACAGATCTAGACCAAACTTGGCACGAGGCATACCCGAACCCTTGTGCTCCTCATGGCTGTATTTCCCCTGGAAAGGGGGTCCCAAATGCCTCATGAACATCTTCTCCACAACTACCTGAGTGATACAGACCAAATTTGGTACAATGCATCAAGACAGGAAGGTCTCATGGGGTTGTGCTCCCCATTCACATCCGCTCATTTAAAGGGTATGAAAGGGATTTTTTCCCCAAAAGGGGGTTTCACCTCAAATTCAGGTAATTGATTTAAAAGTCTTCTCAGAAACTGCGGTGAAATAACCGTCAGTCCCGCACGGGATAACATTTTACATCAAGCAAGCTTCGCGCAAAGAAAGTTCAGCTGAAAATGTGCTCATCTACCAGTTTGTGCGAACTTCATGGGTTCCCAAGTTTGTGTTGTGCAGGTTTTACACCCGGAAAGGGGATTTTTCTTGTAATTGTGGCTCATTAAAACTCAAAACGGGCCTCCACAAAAGTGCATCTTCTAAGCACACCAAAACGATTGAATGGACACGACTGGGTGCAACTGGGTGCAACTATGACCTGAAAGGCAACGCTGATCGAACGAAACCTGTTCGGTTTGTTCAAGGTGTAAGCCTGTATTTAAAGGTAATGAAAAAATATAACTATATAGTATTGTTTGCATGTTCCTTTGAAAAAGGGCGAGAGCATTGAAAGGAAGGGTGTGTGCGCGTGCGTGCGTGCGTGTGTGTGTGTGTGCGCGCGCGCGCGTGCGTGCGTGTGTGTCCGTCTGTGCTCCTTCCATCCACAGATCATAGTAACAGAACGGTGCTGACAGTCCATTGGACAATTACCTCCGCGGTGTATTAATGTGCCATAATTCCACCGAAAATCCCAAACCACAAAGTACAATTAAGTCGTGGAGACTGGCTGTTCAATAACCTTCAAGGAATCTCATTGTTGGCTGAGGTTTTATGCCCTTCTGTGGCTGATTGGCTCTACTTAGGAACGTTACTTAATGCTGTAAGAGTGCTCGCAGCGACCTATTGATCCGAAGACACAGAGCCCATACTCGGCTCTTTTTTTTTGTTGTTTGTTCATCAGATGGTGCTCATAACGAAGAGGAATGTGAGGATAAAATAAGGCTAAAATCCCTTCATATAATAATAATAATAATAATTCATTTATTTTGTATAGCGCTTTTCCAGAAGCCCAAAGGCGCTTTGACAGAGTGGAAAACATAATGCATAACAATACATGAAAACAACAATTGCAAAAAGACAAGAATCAAGAAAACAAACAGCAGCGATATACGGCATATATATAAGACAAGAATCAAAAAGACAAGACAAGAATCAATAGGGAAATATTTAAAGCAAAAGGAGGGAGAAGGAGAAGAGATAGTCAGGGGTTAAATGCTGTGGGTTGAATGTTGAATGCAGCGTTGAACAGGTGGGTCTTTAGTGATGTTTTGAATGTGGTGAGTGAGGAGGAGTCTCTGATGGTGTGAGGTAGTGAGTTCCAGAGGGTGGGAGCAGCGATGGAGAAGGCCCTGTCCCCCCAGGATCTGAATTTGGTCCGGATGGAGGGGGTCAGGAGGTTGGTACCAGCAGAGCGGAGGTTGCGGGTGGGAGTGTGTCTGGAGAGGAGGTCAGCCAGGTAGGATGGGGCCAGGTTATGGAGGGCTTTGTATGTCAAGAGGAGGATTTTGTACTGGATTCTCTGGGGGATGGGGAGCCAGTGAAGCTTGTAAAGGACGGGGGTGATGTGGTCACGGGTCCGGGAATGAGTGAGTAGACGGGCAGCGGAGTTCTGAATGTATTGGAGTTTATTGGTGATTTTTGAGGGTGAACCATAGAGGAGGCTATTGCAGTAGTCCAGACGGGAGGTGATGAAGGCGTGGATGAGGGTTTCTGCAGCCGTGGAGGAGAGGGATGAGCGGAGACGGGCAATGTTTTTCAGGTGAAAGAAGGCTGACTTTGTGATCTGTTTAGTGTATTTGTCGAAGGAAAGGGTTTGGTCAAAGATGACGCCAAGATTCCGGATGTGAGGGGAGGTGGATACTGGGATACCGTCGATGTTGAGGGCAAAGTTATGGGTGGATTTTGTGAGCGTTTTTGGGCCAATGATGATTATTTCAGATTTATCACAGTTAAGCTTGAGGAAGTTGATTTGAAGCCAGGATTTTATTTCAGTGATGCAGTTTGTCAGGATAGAGTGGGTGTCGGTGGAGACGGACTTGGTGGAGATGAAAAGCTGGATGTCATCGGCGAAGCAGTGGAATTGGAGACCATGACGGCGGATTAAGTGACCGAGCGGGGACAGGTAAAGGATGAAGAGGAGGGGGCCAAGAACTGAACCTTGGGGGACACCTTGGGGGAGGGGAGCAGTGGGGGATTTGCAGTTATTGATGGAGATGAACTGGCATCTGTCAGAGAGGTATGATTTAATCCAAGAGAGGGCAGTGCCGGTGACGTTAAAGGTGGATTCAAGTCGGGTGAGGAGGATAGTGTGATCGATGGTGTCAAAGGCAGCGCTGAGGTCGAGGAGGACGAGAATGTTGAGGTTGCCAGCGTCAGAGGAGAGGAGAAGGTCGTTGGTGATTTTGAGGAGAGCAGTTTCAGTACTGTGGTTGGAGCGGAATCCGGATTGGAATGTTTCATACAAGTTATTGGCAGAGAGATGATGTTTGAGTTGAGTGGCTACAGCGCGTTCCAAAACTTTTGACAGAAAGGGTAGGTTGGAGATGGGTCTGAAGTTGTTTAGGGTGTCAGGGTTTAGACCAGGTTTTTTTAGAATGGGGGTAACAGCAGCAATTTTGAGGGAAGGTGGGACGATGCCTGTAGACAGGGAGGAGTTTATTGTTGCAATGATAAGTGGAGAGAGAGCAGGGAGGGAGGCTTTGACAAAGCTGGAGGGGATGGGGTCAAGAGTGCAGGTGGCAGTTTTCATTCCTATGAGGAGTTCAGAGAGGTCAGTAGGAGAGATTGGGGAGAACCGAGACAGGGGATGGCAGGACAAGGGGGGGCAGGTGGTTGGAGGGGGAGCGGGTGCGGCGGTGGTCAAGCTGTTGTAGATGTTGTCAATTTTGCGTTGGAAGAAAGAGAGGAAGGAGATGCAGTTGTCTACTGTGAATGACTGGGTGGTGGTGTTCAGGGGGCGGAGGAGTTTGTTTATTGTCGAGAAGAGTGCTTTTGGGTTTCCGGAGCCAGAGTGGATAATTTGAGAGTAGTAGGCAGAGCGGGCGCGGGAGAGGGCATCTTTGTAGTGTTGTATGTGGTCCTTGTAGGCTTGGGAGTGAACTGTGAGACCCGTTTTATTGCGGAGTCTTTCAAGTTGGCGAGCACGAGTTTTCATCAGGTGGAGTTCAGGGGTAAACCAGGGAGCAGAATGGGTGAAAGAAACTGTTTTGGTTTTTGCAGGCGCAAGCTGGTCAAGGCAGGAGGAGAGAGTGTGGTTGTAGTAGTCAGTGAGGTCGGAAGGGGTGTGGAGGTCAATGAAGGGAGAAGTGGACATTTTTTCAGAGAGGGTGGATGAGAATGAGGTAGGTGAAAGAGCGTTTAGCTTACGGAAGTTGATTGTGCGATAATGCCTTGGTGTTGGGGCGGGGATGTTGATGGTCAGAGTGATGGCTAAGTGGTCAGAGAGGGTGAGGTCGGAGCCATAGAGATGGTGCAAATTTAATCCAGTGGAGCAGACAAGGTCCAAAATGTGACCACGGATATGGGTAGGAAAGTCGACATGTTGAGTGAGGTTAAAGCAGGTGAGTAAATCAGTGAAGTCAGTGGTTATTGTGGAGTCAGTGGAGTCCATGTGGATATTGAAATCACCAAGGAGGAGGATTGAGGGGGAGAGGGAACATAGCTGGGTCAGAAAGTAGGAGAAGTCAGACAGGAATGATGGGTGTGGTTTGGGAGGGCGGTAGACGACAGCCATGACTGACTGCGTGTGACCAGAGAGTTTTAAAGCCAGGTGTTCAAATGATGGAGCAGATGAGATGGAGATGAGGTTGGTCTTGATGTCTTGACGGTGGATAACGGCAATTCCACCACCTCGGCCCTCCGAGCGTGGTTTATTGACGTAGGAATATCCATTGGGTGTGGTGAGGTTGAGTGTGTAGTAGTCCAGAGGTTGTTGCCAGGTTTCGGTGAGACAGAGAAAGTCCAGTTTGTTATCCAGGATGTATTCGTTCAGGATGAGGCATTTATTGTTGAGGGACCGGGTGTTGAACAGGGTGAGCTTGATGTTGTTTTGAACAGCAGGGATGAATTCAGGTGATTTAGCCAGGGTTCGTAGGCAAGAGGTGCGATCGTGTGGGTTGCTGTGACCAGGTGCGCTGGGACGAAGAGTGAGAGTGCGCTGAGCCGACCAGAGGACGGGGATGGAGTGACCTGATTGCAAATAAACAAACTTGCGACCGGAGCCACGGTGAATGTACCTGGGTCGTCGGAGGAGTCCATTTGATTTGATGGCAGAGATGCATGATGGGGTGGAGCGGGTATTGAGCAGAAGAAGCCTTGCGGCGGAGTACTTCAGAGCCATGCCAGGCAGGAGCGAAGGGACGAGTACGAGGCCAAGGTCGAGGAGGCAAAGCGGCAAACGCAGCGGCAAACGACTGCAGCCGCTAATCAAGACCACAGCGGCAAACAAGGCCACAAGGCCACCGGCAAACAAGGCCACGGCCACAATCAACGGGAGCGGGCCTTTCGAATTCCGTATTCCGTACCATCAAAAGCAGATTCCGTTATCCAGCCGGAGAACACGCGGCACGTGCGGGTGTGAAAAGGCAGGACAGGTGTGAGATGTCAGGTCAGAAAGGTACTGGCCTCATTTTTATACACAAGTCCCTTGGAAATCTCATTGATTCATTTTGTTGCATTCGGTAAATTGGATTCATGTTGTTGCAACATCCACCTGTTACTGAGTGGACCATTTTTTTTTTTTACAGGTAATTTAATTGTAGCGAGCGACCTGGCTTTACTCAAGTCTGTGCACGTTAAAGTGCAATGCCATCTGAACATCTGTATGTAAAGCTTGAACATGAGCTCGTGTGATATCCCATCGGGTCTATACCACGTATGACCGACTTGTATATTTACCACATAATTACTTTACTTTATGAAGGGAGTTCAAGAATGTTCGATTAGCCATGAAAGTCCATGACTTTAATGAGTATCGTTGGTCAAACTTTTTTTCGTATCTTATCGTTGGTCAAACTTTTTTTGTTGTTTATGTTTTCACCCCTGTCTGTCTGTCTGTTTGTTTGTTTCTCTGTCTGTCTATGAACAAGATATCTCAAAAAGTTGTGGACGGATTCAGACGAAATTTGGCAGAGAGGTAGTGTACGTCACAAGGATGAAGTTATTAGATTTTGGTGATGATCCGGATTCGGATCCGGCCAGTATAATTGCCCTGCGTTCACGAAGCGAAAAGCGGGGTTAAGCATTCCCGTGCGTACGTGTGCGTGTGCCATGTCTGCATTTTTAAAATTCATTTTCTCGGCAACCGTTGGTCCGATTGACACGAAATTTTACCATAGGAGCACCTCCTCCTGTAGAAATTTTTTTATTCATAATTATGACATCATCGGTCACGTGGAATGGACGCCATCTTGGAAAAAGGTTACACCTCCACATCTCACAAACTGCTTAATGGAAAAAATGGAAACATGGCTCATGTCAAGTACTCCCCATGGGGAATAAGATATGATGATGTCATCGGTGTCTTAATTATGACCATAATTCAACAAGTACAACGCTTTATCTGATTAGTATGGGGAAAAAAATTCCTCTGCAACTGTTAGTCCGATTTGCACGAAATTTTCAGAATATGAGTGGCTCCTTCTGTGGAATTTAAAAAATGATAATTATGACGTCATAGGTAACGTGGTACAGGCGCCATCTTGGAAAAATCGAAAAAAGGTTGCACCTCTATATCTCCGAAACCGCTCCATGGAAATAATTGAAACATGACTCATTGTCAAGTACTCTTCTTGGGGAATAAGATATGTTAATGGTGATGTCATCGGCACCTTAATTATGACGTCATAATTCGACAAGTACAACGCTTGATTCGATCAGTATGAAATTTTTTTCTCTGCAATTCTTGGTCCGATTGACACGAAAGTTTCACCTTAGGAGGCCAGCCTCCTGTATAATATTTTAATGATTATTATGACGTCATAGGTCACGCGGTGCAGGAGCCATCTTGTAAAAACCTTGCACCTCTATCTCTGAAACCACTCTGTGGAAAAAATTGAGACCTGGCTCATTGTCAAGTACTCCCCATGGGGAATAAGATATGTAAATGATGTCATCGGTGCCTTCGTTATGAAGTCATCATTCGACAAATACAACACATTATCCATCCGATCATTATTTTAAAAAAATCAGCAACTCTTGGTCTGATGGACACGAAATTTTCACCATAGGAGTCCACATTCCTTCAGAATATTTTAATGATAATCATGACGTGTTACATGTGTATCATGTGTATTGTGTATCATGGTCATGTGTTACATGTGTTACAGGCACCATCTTGGAAAAACCGAAAAACGTTGCACCTCGATATCTCCAAAACCGCTCTATGGAAAAAATTGAAACGTGGCTCATTGTGAATAACTCCATATGGGGAATAGGTGTTATTAACGATGACGTCATTGGTGCCATAATTATGACGTCATAATTCGACAGGGACAATGCTTAGTCTGATCAGTTTGAAATTTATTGAGCATGATCGATGCAACAATTATATTAGAGAATATTAATTGATGATGTCATCGCTCACGTGGTCTGGCAGCCATATTGGATCAAAAAAAAAGAAACGTTCAAAAACAGAAGAGTTGGCTAACACCAAGTTGACTGTGCAGGGTAAGAATTCTATGAATACCATCTAGTTTTTTTAAAGTGATTCTTCACCATTGGGAGATGGGGTCAAAAACGATATATAGCAGGATATCTGAAAAAGTTATGGACAGATTTGGACTAAACCTGGTGAACCGATTGGGTGTCTGACAAGGACAAATTGATTCAATTTTGGTGACGATCTGAATATGGATTCGGATACGAGGGTTATTTAATTTTTGTAAGTGATTCTTCACCATTGAGAGATCGGGTGGAAACCGATATACATATAACATGATATTTAAAAAAAGTTATGGACGAGTTATTACTAAACTTGAGGGATTAGTTGGTCAGGTGACAAGAACAAGCCGATTAGATTTTGGTTCAGGTCCAAATCCAGATCCAGTCTATCAGTGGGTTGCGCTCTCCCGAGTGCCGTTCTAATTTTGTATTGTATCATTGGTCGAACTTTGTTTTCATTTCGCATCATTCGTCAAACTTGTTTTGTATTGTATCATTGGTTGAACATGTTTTTGTATCGTATCGTTCATTAAACTTTTTTTTCGTATTATATTGTTTGTCGAACTTTTCTTCATATTGTATCATTGATATAACTTTTTTCGTGTCGTATCATTCCTAAAAAAATTCCGTATCGTATCGTTCTTTGAATTGGGGAAATGTTTCTTCCTAATCATATGCACTCGAAGATTGATGAAGTAATATGTATGCGTCTACAAAGAAGTACAAGGAAATGCAAGGAAATGCAAGGAACCTTGATGCAGGAGGAGGCCAATTATGCCCATCATGCCCACACAATTCTGCCAATATCTATGTACCGCTCTATCCCCAATGCTTTGAGCGAGGTACGTATCTAATTCCAGTTTAAACCTATCTACCATTTATACTGCCACTACCTTTCCATGGAGACCACTCCGTGCTTTAGCTACTCACCGAGCAAAAGACAAACAACAAACAACAACAGGCATTTTAAGGCCATTTTCGCTGCTAGAGGAGGGGTTAGCCTTGCGGTCCCCATGACAATCTTCTCCATTTTGCCCTGTTTTCTGCATCTCCCCTTGTTAACCCCCTTGCCCGCATTTCTTCTTCCACCACTGTTAGCCAAGTCTTTCTCGTCTTCCCCATCCTCTACTTCCTTCTACATTCATTTCCATCAGTCTTCTGAACCAGTCACTTTCATTCTTCCTCAACACATGACCAAACCATCTCAACCTGTTTCTCTTCACAGCATCCACCACAGGCTGTATTCCCATCATCTTTTGCAATTCATCATTTGTCTTCACCTCTCTCAACGATACTCCGCACATCCACCGAACCATTCGCATCTCCACTCTTTCCAGCCTTCATTGCTGCTCTATGTTCATTACGCATGTCTCGCTCCCATAAATCATAACACTTCTCACACATGCAGCATACACCTTTCCCTTCAGCTTCAACGACACTCCCCTCCTCGTCAGCACGCCACTCAGTTCCCAAAACATTGAGGAGGTATAAGTACAATATTTGGGAAGAAGCAAAACGAGGAATGCAGAAACAAAAGAGGCACATAATTTCCGAAACTTCTTCCATGCACATCTCACTCTCGCAACCGTTGCCGAGTCTGATACACCTTCTCCATTCAACATGTCTCATAGGTAGCAAAATGTTTTCACACCTTCCAGCTTCACACTGTCTCCAAGATCCAACTCAACATTTCCTCCATCTGCAGCTCCCTCTGTGCACACCTTACACTTGAATGTAGCTGCCGCACTGGTTAATGACCCTCTCAAACGACTACATTTTTGATGAACCCACTCAGCGCACATTGTACATTGAATGGAGTTCACTCCGACACCCTTCCTGCACACAGCACACGGCCACTTCCCAGTTCTTTCCACCTCACCACATGCTTTACCACTTGCTATCACTTTTGTTTTTCTGATATTCACCTTCATCATCACTGAGCAAAGACCATTGCCTTCATTTTGTTTGAACTCTCCTCTTCAGTCCCCTGGTCGAACACTTTTGCTGATAAACTATTCTGCACTTTATATAGAACAGTCACGTGAAAAAGTAAGTACACCCCATGCAAAGTTTTAACTTTTTCAACATATTTCAACATACAGCTATTTGATCTTCATTTCAACAATATTGATAGATAAAGGTGATATAATATAACAAATATCATGAAACATTTACATTTTGTAGTCCATTGTATAATTTAAATAAACATGAATGCAAATTTCACGTGTGGAAAAAGTAAGTACACCCTACATTTATCACCACTTCAAATACCTAAAATTACAATCAGGTGCACCAGTTCAGTTGCAAATGATTAGAACATCGTTAGAGAGGATCTTGGAGGAACCTGTCTTATTTAAACCTCAGACATTTAGTTTGGTTTACTCTTTGTTGTTGAAGTGTGCGGCGTCACCATGCCTAGATCAAAAGAGCTGTCTGAGGCCTTCAGAAAGAAGGTTATAGATGCCTACGAGTCTGGGAAGGGATTTAAAAAGATCTCCAAACAATTTGAAATATATCATTCGACTGTCCGGAAGATAATCTACAAGTGGAGAAGATTCCAAACAACTGCCAACTTGTTCAGGCCAGGCCGCCCCAGAAAGTTCAGCCCGAGAGCAGACCGCAAGATGCTGAAAGAAGTCTCTAAGAACCCCAGAATGTCATCATGGGACCTACAGGTAGCTCTTGCCACTGTTGATGTCAAAGTGCAGGAGCCTACCATTAGAAAGAGGCTGCACAAATTTGATCTACTTGGGAGGTGTGCCAGGCGGAAACCTTTGCTCTCCAGAAAGAACATCAGGGCAAGACTAAAGTTTGCCAATGAACACCTCGGCAAAGACCAGCACTTCTGGAACAATGTGCTCTGGACAGATGAGTCAAAGGTAGAGCTATTTGGCCACAGTACGAGAAGACATGTTTGGTGAAAACCAAAGACAGCATTTGACCACAAGAACCTGATACCAACTGTAAAGCATGGTGGTGGAAATATGGTTTCGGGCAGCTTTGCTGCATCAGGGCCTGGGCAGCTCACCATCATAGAATCCACTATGAATTCTTCATTGTAACAGAGGGTGCTTGAGGATAATGTGAGGCCATCTGTCGGGAAGTTGAAGCTCAACGGAAGGTGGACCTTGCAACATGACAATGACTTTAAACATGCCAGTAAATCCACCAAGGAATGGCTGAAAAGAAAGAAATGGAGGGTTCTGGAATGGCCAAGTCAAAGCTCGGATCTAAATCCCATAGAGATGTTGTGGGGGGATTTGAAACGAGTTGTGTATGCAAGAAACCCCTCAAACATCGCACAGCTGAAAGAATTCTGCATGGAGGAGTGGGCAAAAATTTATCCCAGTCGATGTCAGAGACTGGTAGACAGTTATAAGAAATGCCTACTTGAGGTTGTTTCTGCCAAAGGGGGCAATACCACCTATTAGAGCCAAGGGTGTACTTACTTTTTCCACATGTGAAATTTGCATTTATGTTTATTTAAATTATACAATGGACTACAAAATGTAAATGTTTCATTATATTTGTTATATTATATCACCTTTATCTATCAATATTGTTGAAATGAAGATCAAATAGCTGTATGTTGAAATATGTTGAAAAAGTCAAAACTTTACATGGGGTGTACTTACTTTTTCACGTGACTATATATATGTATATATATACACACCCTTCATTATCACATCTGCATCAGATGTTTAAGATAATGAAGGGTAGAGACAGCATCAGTATATCTTGGACTCGACTATTGTAACTCGTTCTGGGAACATTTTGAACAGTCCTCATCCATTGTAGGCTGTGAAGCTATTTGATCAGTTTATATCATCTCTGTAATTTATACGGTTTATGGAAGAGCCATCAATAACGAACAAAGCACGCACTCACATGCAGACAGAGACGGTAGACAACACAGGACGTGACAACAGACAAACACGGCCGTTGACGGTTGACCTTGGGGGGAGCGGGTGGGGGGTGGTGCAGGGGGGCGTAGGGGGGTATCTTTGTGATGACTCGACCACGTTCGGAATCTAACCGTCAACCTCCTCGATGCTCCAATCATCGACTGAAACCGTATTCAAAGTGCACGTTTCTGTTCCAAAACATCTGATTGGATGTCAAGGCAAATGTCGCTGGAAAACGTGTTTAGCAAATGGTGAATTGTGTGAAGCAAGCAGCCTCTGGGGGGAATGAACGGGCCTCTGATTTGGGCCATTTTGTTGTGCTCGGCATCGATGGTTGGGTAGCGCAAGGCATAAATTACTAACGAGTGACTGTTAGCCCCTATTATGATTTGGCAACAGACGTTCATCGTCAGCAACGTTACTTAACATTGTCTCTCAGGTGCGGCTCGGGTAGCGATTCTATTGGCAGCAGGAGCCAGACGAGCGCGAGTTTCCCTTTCTGTTCTAATGGAGAAGCGCATCCATCGTGAGCTTTTGGATGTCGATAAGAGACAGAGCGTCGCCATCCTGTACCTGGATACAACCTTAGGATCCGCTCGCTGCAGGTTCGAGTTCCGTGCGTTCCGCATAATGTCCGCATTGTTGACGCCACCTTCCCCAGTTTGACAGTCACACTCGGCATGTGAACTGTGATCGCAAGGACAGGTGACTTCCATTGTTCAATAACTTTCGCTGAACAAGTTATATGGCAATTACGCTATCGATAACCTACCTGCTCATATTCTGAATAAGCATACGAGGGTAACACGAGTTATCAAAAGATTACTTTTAACATGAGGGCACAACTTTAAATTAGAATTTAGGTTAACTTCCGGGTAAGAATCCTTCGGTCAAAATGCAAGGAATTTGGACACAAGAGGAAGAGGCCATTTGGCCCATCATGCCTGTGCTTCATCAACGCCACATGATATATATTATCTAATAATAAGTATATTTACATTGTTACCAGTTTGAGATGGTGACCAAATACTCAGTGATAGGCTGGTAGTGCAGCCTAGAGCATGCACACCCACCTCTGAGCTGTCTCGTTCATGTTTGAATCTCGACCCACCTATAAACTGTCACCCAGGTGCTTCACAGGCATGAAGAGGCATCACTGGTGGTGCCGTTAAGCTGGTGTGTTCCTTCTGCTGGTATTATAGATCTATAGTTATGGTGTGATAATGATATCAAGTTATCACAAGTACTGTGAATAAATTACAAACCTAAACCTGAGACTGCGAGTAGCAAGTGATCTGGTCTTCTTGGAGGTTCCTTGACACCACGTTACACTGCGTGCAATCTTTAGTGTGGTTGTTGTCTGTGCAGGACTATCAACAAGTTCAGCAGGTAGTTTACATGTTTCATGTGAATGAACTTATTCAGATAAGCAAAAGGCAATAACTCATTCTCATTTAACAACTTGATGCACATTGAGCAAAATGCAAAGCCCATCCACGTCCACTTTGTACTCAAACTAAACTTGACGAAAACTGCTTTAAATAAAAATGTAAAATGTATTAATTAGTGCTCTCCATATTCTCTTCATGGAGGTTTGTTGAAAAATTGATAGAAGCTCAAAGGGAAAATAAAGAAACACGGAAGCAATCAAAGAAAACCCTGCCGTATTGTGCTGCGCGGCACAGTGGCTAGTAAGGGCATATATTTTCCGCCAACCTTTCTGTCTGTCACGTTGTCCATCCAGGGTTGAGCTTGGCTAGCCTGACCCCACCCACAATTGTAACCTCAAAAAATCAGGTCATTCATACGGCATTTTGGTCGCTGCTTATATGCCGCAGGCTTCAGGCCTTGGGCCTTACAGTCACGTGAAAAGTAATGTTTTGTAAAGCCATGTAAAGTTTTGACTTTTTCAACATATTTCAACATACAGCTATTTGATCTTCATTTCAACAATATTGATAAATAAAGATGATATAATATAACAAATATCATGAAACATTTACATTTTGTAATCCATTGCATAATTTAAATAAACATAAATGCAAATTTTGCATGTGGAAAAAGTAAGTACACCCCTGGCTCTTATAGGTGGTATTGCCCCCTTTGGCAGAAACAACCTCAAGTAGGCGTTTCTTATAACTGTCTACCAGTCTCTGACATCGACTGGGAGAAATTTTTCCCACTCCTCCATGCAGAATTCTTTCAGCTGTGCGATGTTTGAGGGGTTTCTTGCATGCACAGCTCGTTTCAAATCCCCCCACAACATCTCGATGGGTTTTAGATACGGGCTTTGACTTGGCCATTCCAGAACCCTCCATTTCTTTCTTTTCAGCCATTCCTTGGTGGATTTACTGGTATGTTTAGGGTCATTGTCATGGTGCAAGGTCCACCCTCCGTTGAGCTTCAACTTTCCGACAGATGGCCTCACATTATCCTCAAGCATCCTCTGGTACAATGAAGAATTAATAGTGGATTATATGATGGTGAGCTTCCCAGGCCCTGGTGCAGCAAAGCTGCCCCAAACCATAATATTTCCACCACCATGCTTTACAGTTGGTATCAGGTTTTTGTGGTCAAATGCTGTTTTTAGTTTTCGCCAAACATGTCTTCTGGTCCTGTGGCCAAATAGCTCTACCTTTGACTCATCTGTCCAGAGCACATTGTTCCAGAAGGCCTGGTCTTTGCCGAGGTGTTCATTGGCAAACTTTAGTCTTGCCCTGATGTTCTTTCTGCACAACAAAGGTTTCCTCCTGGCACACCTCCCATGTCGATCAAATTTGTGCAGCCTCTTTCTAATGGTAGACTCATGCACTTTGACATCAACAGTGGCAAGAGCTACCTGTAGGTCCCGTGATGTCATTCTGGGGTTCTAAGAGACTTCTTTCAGCATATTGCGGTCTGCTCTTGGGCTGAACTTGCTGGGGCGGCCTGGCCTGAACAATTTGGCAGTTTGGAATCTTCTCCACTTGTAGATGATCTTCCGGACAGTCGAATTATTGATTTCAAATTGTTTGGAGATCTTTTTTAATCCCTGCCCAGACTCGTAGGCATCTATAAACCTTCTTTCTGAAGGCCTCAGAGAGCTCTTTTGATCTAGGCAAGGTGACGCCGCACACTTCAACAACAAAGAGCAAACCAAACTAAATGTCTGAGGTTTAAACTTGACAGGTTCCTCCAAGATCCTCTCTAACGATGTTCTAATCATTTGCACCTGAGCTGGTGCACCTGATTCTATTTTTAGGTATTTGAAGTAGTGATAAATGTAGGGGTGTACTTACTTTTTCCATATGCGAAATTTGCATTTATGTTTATTTAAATTATACAATGGACTACAAAATGTAAATGTTTCATGATATTTGTTATATTATATCACCTTTATCTGTCAATATTGTTGAAATGAAGATCAAATAGCTGTATGTTGAAATATGTTGAAAAAATCAAAACTTTACATAGGGTGTACTTACTTTTTCACGTGACTGTAGTCTTCAGGCCTCTCGTCTACATTTTAGGATTGAACAACATGTCTTATATCACAAAATAAAGGTATGTTTTGAGGAAAGAAAGGTGCAATTTTATTACAACCCCTGTTGAGTGAAATGTATCATACAAAAGCTCGTCTAATAAAGGCAAGGTGTTTAATCCCAGCTCAACACACAAACAGCATGCAGGCGGCCATATTACTCATCCACCCGACTCACTTGCTCTGGGGCCGTACCCCACTCTCAATCGCGGGAGTCAGCGAGTTCCTGCAAATAGTCAGGTTCATTATGTTCAGATTTATAATTTCGTTCTTTTTTTGTGGAGATTAGCAAACCTATACATTTTTGGAAAGCTTATAGCACCAGGAATCCGAAAAACCATGTTTCCATTTGCGCAAATTTTTCTTTGGCGGCCATATTGGATTTTCAAAATGGCCACCATCGGAAACCTATTTTTCGCGATATCTCAACATCCGAACCACCTAGAGTGCTGATTCCAACACCTATACCCACATTTTTGGGGATGAGGAATCACATGAAGCCATCTAAAATAATCTACTCATTTCATTTCATTTCATAATTCATGTACATGAAAATAATCATTTCAACATGTTCAGTTCATGTACATGGAAAGTCATTATATCAGACCTAATAGTTCATTTAAAATAAACCTCATGAAGCTCACAATTACTTACCTGTTGTCGTTTTATATATTTGCAGGTCTTGAGAGAAGATGAGTGAAGTTACGACTCAGCCCACACAGTGGCAGCACTGCATAATTTGTCAAACCGCTTCAGCAAAATATGGAACGCTTGTCCAGCAGCCCAAACCGGACTCGTTTGAACACTTGCTACAAACCCTTAATGATAGAGCAGCCTACCATGATGGAAAATATGTTAAAATTCACAGTCGCTTAAAGGATGAAACAAGTGAAAGTCTGCAATTCAATAATGCAGTTTGGCATCGTATCTGTTATTCAAATGCAACCAACAAAGAGAAGGTACAACGTGCCAAAGACCGCCATCAATATCACATTTCAGCCGGCTCCTACACAGAGAAAAAACGTGGACAAAAGCGAAAAAGCACAGAACTGGACGAACCATCAACTTCCACCACCAGTCCGTTTACACGTTCTGCAACAGCTCCATTCATTAAGGAACATTGCTTTTTCTGCCAGGAAGATAACGAGCAAAAATTGTACACATTGAGAACAGAAAACGGTGGGAAAGCATTACACGATGCTGTGGAGCTGTCTGGAAATCTCACCCTGCAAACTAGGTTAAACACATCCATCTCACCCACTGATGCACATGCAATCGATGTTCAATACCATAAGTCATGTTGGACAACAAATGTATTCCATGTGTTACGTACCAAGGATAACAAGGGAACAACAGAGAGAGGTCATCCGTTTCAAACATCATGTTTGATTGAGTTGATTAGCCTTGTCGACTGTCAAACTCAGAATAAACAATACTTATCCATGGCACATATTGAAACAACATACATCAACTTGCTTGGTGGCACAGATGCATTGGCGCACCACTTCCCTGCATATAGTAGACACTGGCTCAAGGAGAGAATTCTTCTAGAACTACCACACGTAACGTCTGTTAGGCAAAAGGACAGGAGAAAACCTTCTGTTCTTTACTCCCCAGATGCATGCGAATCCGATATGGTTCAGTCTGCCATGATAGAAAGTGAAGTAGACGATCTGAATATTATCTATAAAGCAGCAAAGGCATTGCGCAGAATTATCAAGAACTTCCACCAACAGGAAAACTCATCCGATGCTATACAGGTCACTAGCAGCACAGATGATGTTCCAGCAGCACTCCACGCAATGATCAGATGGGTTATGGTGGGGCCAACAGAAACACTAGAAACTGAAAAACGAACCACTCACGTTAACAGAGAAGTACTCACTGTTAGTCAGATGCTATTGGGTGGATTCAAATCTGACAAGCAAGTGAACTATAGGCCCAAAACTGATTCTGCGACCTTCCGATCAACCAAATCACAAGAAACTCCACAGTCTCTAGGATTAGCCTTGGCAGTTCACCATGACACAAGAAACAAGAAACTCCTGGAAAGTCTCTGCTCTCAAGGTTACTGTGTCTCGTACAGTCGTGTTATG
Source organism: Myxine glutinosa (assembly GCF_964187855.1). Lineage (NCBI taxonomy): Eukaryota > Metazoa > Chordata > Myxini > Myxiniformes > Myxinidae > Myxine > Myxine glutinosa. The sequence goes on along the minus strand of NC_136262.1, from coordinate 208,639,555 downwards.
CACCTCGAAACAGCCCTAGCAAATGCCATTGTGGAAAACACCCTGAAGTTCCAAGGACTTTATGTTCCTCCATTTTTGAAGGAGGGAACTTTTGTGTTTTTTGCAGCTGATAACACAGACTTTGCTGAAGACAGCGTGGATGGCAAAGGGACAACCCATGGAACAATCATTGCTGTTTATCAAAAACGTGACACTCAAGGAGAAACATTGGCGCCACAACTGAGCATAGCTGACACTACCAGTTTGTCAGTGACCCCGTACCAGGTTCCTATGCTTCATTGTGACAAGCCGGTGCCGAAAACCATAAAGAGAACAGACACATTCCACATCAGCAAGGATGGTATATCACCAGCGTATCACCTTACACATCTAGGATGGTTGGTTGCTTCTATGATCACCAGAATGCAGAAATCAAACAGCACATATATACCTGGTTGGGCAGGATACCACTCATTGCTGTCGGGTAGTCACAGTTTGACACAAGTCGGAGTCTTACCCCTTCTACCTGAAGTAGCACACGAGTGGTCGACTCTTCTGACCGTCATCTCTCAGACAACTCAGCTAAAGAACTTAGTTGTTGGTACAAGCCACCCTACAGTCATTTCCTGGGATATGGCCCTCTATGAAAAGGTGATAAGGCTGCTGGATGCAAGGCCAGACCTGAAAGGTACCGTTGTACCTCGGCTTGGCGAGCTGCATGTGGTCATGGCTGCTTTGAGAGCCCTGGGTACTTCCATTGAGAACTCAGGTATTGATGACGCGTGGATAGAGGCCGACCTCTACGGACCTTCAACAACAAGGCAGATCCTGAGATGTTCGCATTACAAACGCACTCTCCGTGCTCATATTTATTCATATATAGCACTTTATGAAATGGCGCTGGACCTGTTCTTCAAAGATTATCCACAGTTGAAAGCCGTTTGCTCAGATATGTCAGAAGAAATAGACGAGGCATGTTCAGAAAAGGACAAGTTCACCAAAGCCACAAGTGTGAAAGAAGCCAACACAAAACTGTTGAATGTCATCACTACAGCTGATGTTGTGAACATATTCAAGACTTGGGAAACAGAACAATCCAAAAAAGCCATGTTCAAGTCCTTGATGAATTACCTGCATCGAGTGGAGACAATTCTGTTCTTTGTGGAAGCTTCTCGGGACGCAGATCTCAAACTCCACCTCGAATCTGGTGAGGCACTCAGCAAGCTATTTTTCTCCATGGATCGTATCAAATACAAACGTCTTTGGCCGCGATACATAGCAGATATGTATGACCTGAGGAAGACGCATCCGGCCACATACAGGGAACTCGAGAATGGAAATATCTCAGTAACGAAATCTAGCATCCCCTTTGTATCAATCGGTGCAGACCACGCTTGTGAACAGGAAAACAGAGCAATGAAGGTTCATTCTGGACTTCCAGGCATCTCCAATAATGCCAATGCAAGGCAGAGATTCTTTATGGCCTCTCCAGAATTGTCACGGCTGACCAGAGAATTCAAAGATCAGTTCGACACCAAAACAGACAAAGTGACAGAACACCACGAACTTAGTCCGAGGGCAGTGAATCTGAACAATACAGCGGTTGAAAAGATCAAGGCTGCTATCATGAGTCATGGCAATCCATTTACCACAGAAGGAAATAGCATATACAACTTGATCACACATGCCTATGTCCCAGAGGAGCACACGTCACAAATCCTGACGACAACATTGGTCAACACTTGTACGAAGAGTATGTTGACGAAAGAATCAACGGAACAGTCAGCTTATTTGCACCCGTGAAAAAAGAAAACAACACGATGTACTTGTCTGGTGTGAAGAAGACCAAGATCATGCTCAGGGACAAGTCAGTCGACTTGAAGGAAACAAAAGACTTGTATGGAAGGCTGATGATATTGACAAAATCAAGCCGTGATGTTGACCAGAAAGACGCAATAGGCAACTACGAATTCACCCTTACACCTCGCACCTTGTTCGCACCAAACGGTGACCTGCTTCCTTGCCTTGACAAGTCAAAGTTAATCCATCTCCTTGTGAAACATGGAGACTTAGCTCCGGGTGACTTAGCTCCGACCTCAAGTCCTCAAGCTCAAGTCCATAACTCTGCAGCTATGAAAATATCAGTAGTCGACGCCATGGTTCTTGTACAGAAATTGTCGACAAAACCAGCTGCAACAGTAACCGTTGAAGATCTCAGTGTCAGCTTTAATACCAGATTGATGTCACTGACAAGACATTTTGACGAAGTTATCCTCGTGTTTGATACTTACAAGGCCGATTCGTTGAAGCAAAGCACAAGACAAAAAAGACGAGGGGGGCACAATCCAGTCCAGTACCAAGTGAAGGACAATACCAAGATCCAACACATCACCATGAAGCGGTTCTTGTCACACGATCAGACAAAGTCAGATTTGGCAGAATATCTGGCTGAGAAAACGTTGGAGTACAACAGAGATGCCTCCAAGCTGATAATTATATGTGCAGCAGGAAAGGCCAAGAGTAACAAAGGCGTGCATTTTGAAGACAATAATCATGAGGAGGCAGACACTCTGATGATTCACCAAGCAGTGCTGGCAACTCGCCGCAATCCCAACGCAGAACAGCTTACCTTCTTCTCTCCTGATACGGATGTCCTGGTCTTGGTCATAGCTAACTATGATGTTCTGCTCAAAAACACTGCTGTCTCCCTTGTGTCGGGCCTTGTGCAAGTACAACCAATCTGGAACAATCTTGGCGTCGAAAAGGCCAAGGCATTGCCAGCATTCCACACATTCACAGGAGCAGACAATACTGGATGGTTTTCGCGAATAGGCAAAACAACATGGTTTGAAGCTTTCGTCAGAGCCGATAGTGACGTGATACAGGCCATGAGAATGCTCGGTGATGCTGCAGATGTGACCGCAGATCAGATGTCCAACTTGGAAAGATTTGTATGTGCAGTGTACGTACCAAAGGGAATATGTATCAACAGCATTCCGGAGTTGCGCTGGTACCTCTTCTGTAAACACATGACTGAAAGTCACAAGTTACCTCCAACGCTAGGGGCTCTAAATCAGCATGTTGATCGTGTACATCTTCAGGCAAGGGTATGGGCTCAGGCTACTATCGCACATCAAGTGTTCCTGGATCCACAGCAACATGGCTACTTCAAGGACAACGATGGGGAATTGAAACCACTAATGACAGATGTACCACCAGCACCGAAAGCAATACTTGAGATGGTCAGATGTCAGTGCAAAGGAGACTGCTCATCGAGACGGTGTTCGTGCCGTGCCAATGACTTGGCATGCACAGACTTGTGTTTGTGCAGCTCCGAATGTGAAAACGACGATGACTGTCAACCTGTTCTCTGCTCTGACGACAGTGATGAGGACATTTGAAAACCTATGAGGACAAAATGTTGATGAATGTTGACAAAGATAAAATTTCATCTATGGGAAATATTCTATGTTCAAATAAAAGTAATTATTACATGTATAATTATGGATTGTATAGCCTCATCTCTATATACTTACCTCTTGAATACATAAATCACCTGTTTAGGATATATGAGGGATGTGGTTTCATAATTATGATCCGTGTGCCACAATGTAGCGAAACATCACTCAATGTGGTATACATATTCAGAAAAAAACATGTTTCCTGAAAGTGGCCATCTTGAAAATCCGCTGTAGGCTGCCACCTGGTATCCCAGGGTAGGTGTAGATTATTTTAGATGGCTTCATGTGATTCCTCATCCCCAAAAATGTGGGTATAGGTGTTGGAATCAGCACTCTAGGTGGTTCGGATGTTGAGATATCGCGAAAAATAGGTTTCCGATGGTGGCCATTTTGAAAATCCAATATGGCCGCCAAAGAAAAATTTGCGCAAATGGAAACATGGTTTTTCGGATTCCTGGTGCTATCAGCTTTCCAAAAATGTATAGTTTTGCTAATCTCCACAAAAAAAGAACGAAATTACATAACAAACCTGACTAAAAGAACAATATGCTACACAGAGGAATTTGAGGTAATGCGTGTTTTGTTCAGGAGCGATCGACGCAGCGTCTACTATACACTGCCCAAAGAAAACGTTCATACAATCAAGAAGACTGCTAAGTTTATGTACATTTAAACACTGAACAACGTGTCGTTTATCATGAGAGAAAGGTACATTTTGAGCAAAACCCATACAGACGAAAGAAAGTAGTCATGATTAACATTTTAAGTCATTAATTTAAAAAACTCCAATATGCCATTTTTACAGCCAGACCCCAGCAAAAACCTTTCTCTACAAGATCGAGGTTCATGGAAGAGCAAGGTTGAATCGGACCATTTGCACGAGTCATTTGGATAACAACTTCATATTGTTTCATATGACACGCACACACACACACACACACACACACACACACACACACACACACACACACACACACACACACACGGAACTTTGGGGCAGGAGGACATTCAGCCGTCCTTTCCTGTGCTTCACCAATCCCAGTGTCCATCACCCATCCACACACGCAAGCTACCGACAATTCCTGCCAATATCCCCATAACCCTCCATCTCCGATACCCCCATACCCATCTATCTTCAATACCCCCATGCCCATCTATCTCCAATACTCCTGTATCCATCTATCTTCAATATCCCCATACCCATCTATCTCCAATACCCGTATACCCATCTATCTTCAATACCCCCATACCCATCTATCTTCAATACCCCCATACCCATCTATTCGATATCCCCACAACCTCTATCTCCAATACCCCCATACCAATCTATCTTCGATATCCCCACAACTTCTATCTCCAATACCCCCATACCAATCTATCTCCAATATCCCCACAACCCTCTATCTCCAATACCCCCTACCCATGCACTCCACATGACCAAAGGTATGTGGACACCCTAACATCACACATCTCATTCCAAAATCATGGGGATTAACATGGAGTTGGTCCCCACCTTTGCTGCTATAACAGGCTCCACTCTTCTGGGAAGGCTTTCCACTAGCTGTTGGAACATTGCTTCGGGGATTTGCTTCCATTCAGCATTAGTGAGGTCAGGCACTGATGTTGGGCGATTTGGCCTGGCTCGCACTCAGCGTTCCAATTCATCCCAAAGGTGTTCGATGGGGTTTAGGTCAGGGCTCTGTGCAGGCCAGTCAAGTTATTCCACACCTATCTCGACAAACCATTTCTGGATGGACCTCACTTTGTTCACAGGAACATTGTCATACTGAAGCAGAAAAGGGCCTTCCCCAAACTGTTGCCACAAATTGGAAGCACACAATCGTCTAGAATGTCATTGTATGCTGTCGCGTTAAGATTTCCCTTCACTAGAACTAAGGGGCCTAGCCCGAACCATGAAAAACAGCCCCAGACCATTATTCACCCTCCACCAAATTTTACAGTTGGCACTATGCATTCGGGCAAGTAGTGTTCTCCTGGCATCCGCCAAACCCAGATTCATCTGTCAGACTGCCAGATGGTGAAGCGTGATTCATCACTCCAGAGAACATGTTTCCACTGCTCCAGAGTCAAATGGTGGCGAGCTTTACACCACTCCAGCCGACACTTGGCATTGCGCATGGTGATCTTAGGCTTGTGTGCGGCTGCTCGGCCATTGAAACCCATTTCATGAAGCTCCCGATGAACAGTTGTGCTGACGTTGCTTCCAGAGGCAGTTTGGAACTCTGTAGTGAGTGTTGCAACCGAGGACAGACGATTTTTACGTGCTTCAGCACTCGGCAGTCCTGTTCTGTAAGCTTGTCTGGCCTACCACTTCACGGCTGAGCTGTTTTAGCTCCAAGATGTTTCCACTTCACAATAACAGCACTTACAGTTGACCGGGGCAGCTCTAGCAGGGCAGAAATTTGATGAACTGACTTGTTGGAAAGGTGGCATCCTTTGACGGTGCCACGTTGAAAGTGACTGAGCTCTTCACTATGGCGCATTCTACTGCCAATGTTTGTCTATGGAGATTGCATGTCTGTGTGTTTGATTCTATATACCTGTCAGCAATGGGTGTGGCTGAAATAGCCGAATCCACTAATTAGAAAGGCTGTCGCATACTTCTTGTCATGTAGTGCATCTTAATTATTCCCAAAGCCCGATGCTGCACATTCTCAATGGTAGATATGTCCTTCCTCAAATGTGGTAATCAAAATTGAACACAATATTCTAGATATGTCCTCACTACATTCCTATACAACGTTAACATTCCCTCTTTCGATTTACAATTTATCAACCTACAAATACAACCTAAAAACACTGTTTGCTTTACCTATAGGATACCTGCCATTGTCCGCCGGTCTGTTTAACCCAGTATCTATTGCCACCCCCAGATCCTTATCCCGTTTGGCATCCTCCAAGATTGCCCCTTGCATTATGTAATCTCTATTTTTATTATTCTTACCCATCCCCAGCATCTAACATTTCCATGTTAAACTACATCTGCCAATCTTTGCCCAATCTATTAAAGTATCTGGAATTTCCTGTATCTCATCAACCTCCCTGTGCTCTCTACCTTACCTCCAGCTTTGCGTCATCTGCAATATCCATTAAAGCTTATCACCGACCGATATTCAAAACTTGGTTATATAATTCTTAGGAAAATATTTAAAGTTTACAAGTAATTAGACGTCTAGACAGAGGAAAGGAAGGGGTGGGGTGGGATGTACCGTACACTCCCTTATAGTCTACAGAGCGTTGGGACTGCCGAAGCAGCTTCTTGAGCAACAGTTACACTGGGTGGTTTGCGCGATTGCCTTCCCAGCAGTAGTTTGGGCAGGCATTTCGAATTGTTTTTTTTTGTTGTATACAAGATCGAGGCTCGTGTAAGAGCTAATATTAATGACAAAAAAATCCGGACACATAAGACATAATAAAGGGAGCGGGAGACAAGATGGGGAGAGCGGGGGAGGCACACAAGTACAACATTTGAGAGCAGTGACATCGGGAGATCTGTGGGAGGGAGAGGGCTTGGGGGCGGGGGGGGGGGGTGGTGAGGAGGCGTGGTAAGGGGGAGAGGTAAAAAACACATGGACACAGCTAGGACTTCCAGGAAAGAAGTCAGTATTTCAGAAAAGTGGATCCGGGGTGAATTAACGGGAGTAGAAAAGATCAAGGTTTTGGATGGGGGAATGGTTTTGGATGTTTTGGAAGATAAGAGATTGTGGTGAACAGCTGTTTTAACGAATTTGGCCGTGGTGCCGGTGATAGCTCGCCTACTCTTCACGAAAGACACCATGGGATCTTTAACGTCCATCCGTAGGGACAGCGCACACATTGCTGAATCACCCTGCCTGTGAAGCACCAGGATGGCAGTTTATAGCTGTGTCGGGATTCGAACCTAGGCTCGACAGCACAGAGAGACGAGTGAGTGTCCGTACCTCGATGCCATCGTGCCAGCCCATGCATAACACTACATATGGGTAAACAAATGTATGGTGGATGTATGTATGACGAGGAGCCTCATAAATGGAAAGGATTGTTCCTTCAGGCTACAAAGACCAAAGGAAAATAATGGGCAATGACAGCGGAAACGACAAAAAAATGGCTACGACAAACAAAAGGGTTCGCGTAAATCGAATCACCCAGCATTCATTCGCCGGATAATAGTTTGACTATGCACGTGCTGGTCACGTGTCTGTTCGTATTTCATCACTCATTGCCAGGAGCGCATGACTCGGTAATTACGCCTTTAACTTAGAAGAGGCATCCGAGTGGACGATGAGTGACAAATTGAGCGATACGGTCACGACCATCGTTTTCAGCGACTGGAGTAATTGTAGCCGTTCGGCCTCAACCCGATGCCTGACTTGCGGCCCTTCTGCTGTCGACCGCTTTCGTGATTCGTAAACAACCATTGTCCCGGCCTTGTTTGTAATGAAATGCTTTGTGAGTTACGTTGACAGCAGCTTTGACTTTTAATCACCAGCGTTAATCTTTTTTTAATGAAAACCCAACTGGCTGCTCTCCGATGGCACAGGATGATGTATCTCTCAACGTCGTCCATTCTTCCTTTAATATCCGACTTTAGATGGTGCGGTGAGATGCAGAACTAAAAAAAAGTATTTGTCATTCTGCATCGGGTACGCGGCAAAACTAAATAAACTGAACGGCACTCGGTAGAGAGCATGCCTCCTCCTCCAGGCTGAATACTTTACATTTTGTATCCCACTAACAGGTCGGATCTGGATTCGGACCTGAAATAAAATCTAATCAGCTTGTTATTGTCACCGACGCAACTCATCCACCAACTTTTGTAATAAGTCATCCACAACTTTTTGAATTATCGTGCTATATATCGTTCTTGGCAATATCACTCAATGGTGAAGAATCACTTTTAAAAAATTAAAAATTCTCGGATCCGGATTCGGGTGTTTCACCAAAATTGAAACAATTCTTCCTTGTCACACACCCAATCTGTCCACCAAATTTCGTCCGAATCCGTGCACAACTTTTTGAGATATTGTGCTACATATTGTTTTTGCCCTATCTCTCAATGGAGAAGAATCACTTAAAAATTCTCAGATCCAGATCCTCACCAAAATCTAATCATTTCATCCTTGTTACATACCAAAGCTCTCCACCAAATTTCGTCCGAATCCGTGCACAACTTTTTGAGATATTGTGCTACATATTGTTTTTGCCCTATCTCTCAATGGAGAAGAATCACTTAAAAATTCTCAGATCCAGATCCTCACCAAAATCTAATCATTTCATCCTTGTTACATACCAAAGCTCTCCACCAACTTTCGTCCTAATCCGTGCACAACTTTTTGAGATATTGCGCTCACAGACAAACAGACAAGAAGGCGTCAGGCAGGTATGAAGAAAATCGAGAGAAACAAAAATTGATTAATTGTGTTATTAAAATTAATGAAAAATAACCATAAAATAATGTTGTTTTTTTTGTTTTTTTTGTATACTGAATCGAGGCTCGTGAAAGAGCTAACATTTATTTCACAAACAAATCAACCAGACAATCAGACAGACCAGACAATCAGACACCAGACAATCAACCACATAATTTATTTTTTAATCAATTGGCTAATAGCGTACCCAAACCACCACCACTTCATCCGAGTTTGTAAATTTTTGAAAATCAATTAATTAAGTAATCGAAAAATGAAATAATGAATCGATGAATCAATAAATAATACGCTTCACAACCAAATCACTTGGTCACTCATGTCTGTCAAAATATCAGCTTCCCATCTCAAATGGTGCCCGAGATATTGCCCAGAAGAGAAAGAAAATAAATAAGTACTTAATAAATCGGTAATAATTAAGTAATTAATCAATTAATTGATTAATCCCAAAAAATTACCGTTTTTGCCAAAGCACTTGTTCACTATTGTGCCCAAATTTCAGCTTCCTAGTTCAAAGGATGGCTGAGATATCATCCAGACAAACAAACAAGAGAAGCTTGACCTTTGACCTTTATGGTCAAAAAAACATTGACAGCCTCACTTTTGTCCTTTCGAATCCTCCTGGTAAATTTTTGACGAAGGTTGCTGAAAGCGTTCGTGAGTTGTTGCACTCGCAGCCAAACAAACAAACAGACAGGGGTGAAAACATAACCTGCATCCACCTTTGGATGTAATAAATATACCAAGAACAAACACTCCAAAAGGGACACCTTGAGAACACATGTTGCACGAGTTCAACTGTTGCTCGTTTTTTTGTTGGAAAACGTTTCGACCTCTGACCTTTTGCATAAATGTGTTGGAAATAATTTCAGTTGTGATTTCTTGGGGCGATCAGAGTAATAAATCGAGAGAGAAAAGCCAAGCGATAGATTCCATATGCCATAAAATGCTGCTGTATCCTGCAGACATACAGTCACGTAAAAAAGTAAGTTCACCCCATGTAATGTTTTGACTTTTTCAACATATTTCAACATACAGCGATTTCATCTTCATTTCAACAATATTGATAGATAAAGGTGATATAATATAACAAATATCATGAAACATTTACATTTTGTAGTCCATTGTATAATTTAAATAAACAGAAATGCAAATTTTGCATGTGGAAAAAGTAAGTACACCCTTGGCTCCAATAGGTGGTATTGCCCCCTTTGGCAGAAACAACCTCAAGTAGGCGATTCTTATAACTGTCTACCAGTCTCTGACATCGACAGGGAGAAATTTTTGCCCACTCCTCCATGCAGAATTCTTTCAGCTGTGCGATGTTTGAGGGGTTTCTTGCATGCACAGCTCGTTTCAAATCCCCCCTACAACATCTCAATGGGATTTAGATCCGGGCTTTGACTTGGCCATTCCAGAACCCTCCATTTCTTTCTTGTCAGCCATTCCTTGGTGATTTACTGGTATGTTTAGGGTCATTGTCATGTTGCAAGGTCTACCTTCGGTTGATCTTCAACTTTCCAACAGATGGCCTCACATTATCCTCAAGCACCCTCTGGTACAATGAAGAATTCATAGTGGATTCTATGATGGTGAGCTGCCCAGGCCCTGATGCAGCAAAGCTGCCCCAAACCATAATATTTCTACCACCATGCTTTACAGTTGGTATCAGGTTCTTGTGGTCAAATGCTGTCTTTGGTTTTCGCCAAACATGTCTTCTGGTACTGTGGCCAAATAGCTCTACCTTTGACTCATCTGTCCAGAGCACATTGTTCCAGAAGTGCTGGTCTTTGCCTGGGTGTTCATGAGCAAACTTTAGTCTTGCCCTGATGTTCTTTCTGGACAGCAAAGGTTTCCTCCTGGCACACCTCCCATGTAGACCAAATTTGTACAGCCTCTTTCTAATGGTAGACTCGTGCACTTTGACATCAACAGTGGCAAGAGCTACCTGTAGGTCCCGTGATGACATTCTGGGGTTCTTAGAGACTTCTTTCAGCATCTTGTGGTCTGCTCTCAGGCTGAACTTGTTGGGGCGGCCTGGCCTGAAAAAGTTGGCAGTTGTTTGGAATCTTCTCCACTTGTAGATGATTTTCTGGACAGTCGAATGATTGATTTCAAATTGTTTGGAGATCTTTTTAAATCCCTTCCCAGACTCGTAGGCATCTATAACCTCCTTTCTGAAGGCCTCAGAGAGCTCTTTTGATCTAGGCATGGTGATGCCGCACACTTCAACAACAAAGAGTAAACCAAACTAAATGTCTGAGGTTTAAATAAGACAGGTTCCTCCAAGATCCTCTCTAACGATGTTCTAATCATTTGCACCTGAGCTGGTGCACCTGATTCTAATTTTAGGTATTTGAAGTAGTGATAAATGTAGGGGTGTACTTACTTTTTCCACATGCAACATTTGCATTTATGTTTATTTAAATGATACAATGGACTACAAAATGTAAATGTTTCATGATATTTGTTATATTATATCACCTTTATCTGTCAATATTGTTGAAATGAAGATCAAATAGCTGTATGTTGAAATATGTTGAAAAAGTCAGAACATTACATGGGGTGTACTTACTTTTTCACGTGACTGTATGTATCTTAAATACTACTGTAATTTATACTTTATATAACGTCTGCTATAATTTACCTTTTATCTCTAGAACAAGCGTCGTACATATTTATTGTGTGGGTTCTACGAAACTGTCATTCCCTGGGCAATGGCATACAACATATGCAGGTTTCCGAGTTAGTTATTTTCTTATTACATGTTCAGATAACCTCCCTTCTGTGTAGTGGTTTCAAGGGCATTGCGTTGTGTGGCATTGGCTCGGGATTTCCTCCCTTTGACTTTCTGGCCTGGGCGCTATCCTCCTCAATTCATGGAGAAGGGGAAACGACAGAACAAAGCACTGGTAATAGAGCTCATTTGCATATCGCGCCCAAAAATTTTTGAATCTCCACGCCATTTCCCAACGGTCACCACCACTACAGGCAACCTCATCAATTACCACTAACCGCTATCAACCTCCCATTTCCCAACGGTCCCATCTCCACACTACCATATCATGTGGGTTTCCAGCACACCGTTTACTCTACAAACGTGCAGAAAAATACGTCTGCCCAATGTTAAGTGGTGAGCTCCGAGACGTGGCCAAGTTCCAACATGACTGAGCACGACAATACGAGCACAGCAAACGTGCGGCGAGGATGAGGCCAGCAAGAGGCTCTGCCGAGCCAATAGGCACATTGCAAGAGGGCCAAACAGGGCGGTGCATGAACCTTGCCCCCGGCAGCCATGCCTGGAAGAGGCGGGGCGTGAACCCCGACCCCCGCCCGGCCACTCCTCTCACCAGACAGATAAAAGGCGGTCATCAGCCAGCGATTAGTCAGTTTTGTCTGATTCGTGAGTCTGGTTGGTGATGGACACCAGGCAACTGGACTGTACGGTATTAAATATGTATATGTTTCAAAGACCTGCTATCACACAAAAGATGATCTGAAACAGGGTGTACGGAATGCGTTTTCAACTATCTCCCAAAACAAAAAGATCTTTTTTTCGGTATCAAAGAGAACATGGGGATGCATTAAACTCTGCTATGAAAATGATGGTGCAAACAGAATTGATTGTCTTAAGACTTGAAATGCCTTTATGTGCATGCAAATGTGATGGAACATAAAAAAACCAGCTATATACGTAGTGTGTTCAAAAAGTATCCGACCTTTATTTTTCGTGTGTAAAAAAAAAAGAAGCTAGGGAGGCGTTGATTGGTGCACGTATGTAGGCGATCCTAATGCGCACGCGTGAATTTTTTCCCACCTGCAGAAGCTGTCATTCGACGGCAGACCGCCGATGAGTGAGGAAATGTAAGTGAGTGCCGTCGGATTTTCGTTTTTGACAAAATGACGGAAAAACTTGAACAACGCTACTGCATCAAATTTTGTGTAAAGCTTGGCGATGTTGGATGCTTCCATTGTGATGACTGCAACTTGGTTTCTGGGTCGTACCCATAAACCCAGGACTCATCGCCAGTGATCACTGTGTTGAGGAACCTGGGATCGCTGTTCACAGTCTCCAGCATGTCCTGTGCGATCTCCAAACGGAGTTGCTTCTGCTCAATCGATAGCAGCTTTGGTACGAACTTCGCTGAGATTCTCCTGAAGCCCAAATCCTCCTTCATAATGGAATGAATGGTGTTGAATCTTGCGGATCGTTTCCACTTGGGAATCGCCAAGCTTTACACAAAATTTGATGCAGTAGCGTTGTTCAAGTTTTTCCGTCATTTTGTCAAAAACGAAAATCCGACGGCGCTCACTTACATTTCCTCACTCATCGGCGGTCTGCCGTCGAATGACAGCTTCTGCAGGTGGGAAAAAATTCACGCGTGCGCATTAGGATCGCCTACATACGTGCACCAATCAACGCCTCCCTAGCTTCTTTTTTTATGCACGAAAAATAAAGGTCGGATACTTTTTGAACACAGTAGTAGGTGTCCACATACACTCAGTACATACAGTCACGTGAAAAAGTAAGTACACCCCATGTAAAGTTTTGACTTTTTCAACACATTTCAACATACAGCTATTTGATCTTCATTTCAACAATATTGACAGATAAAGGTGATATAATATAACAAATATCATGAAACATTTACATTTTGTAGTCCATTGTATAATTTAAATAAACATAAATGCAAATTTCGCATGCGGAAAAAGTAAGTACACCCCGACATTTCTCACTACTTCAAATACCTAAAATTTGAATCAGGTGCACCAGCTCAGGTGCAAATGATTAGAACATCGTTAGAGAGGATCTTGGAGGAACCTGTCTTATTGAAACCTCAGACATTTCGTTTGTTTTGCTATTTGTTGTTGAAGTGTGCGGCATCACCATGCCTAGATCAAAAGCAGGGGTCGAAATTATCGACGGCAAAAGCCGGCGTGCCCAAGCTATTTGCCGTGCTGCCCCCGAACTTTTCATGATCACTACGGCAGAGAGTTGCAGTGCCCTTTTTCTTCAGTTGCTGCTGTGCCCTTTTTGTCAATAAAGCATAATAATAGAGACCAAAGTATGAATAAAGTAATGATGAATACAACAAACTGACTTCGTCGGCTTTCGTTTTCTCAGTGCATGTCGGAACATTAGCGTAGTAAGCATAAACATTGTCTAGGCTACCTCGTTTCCCGTTCTCTTACTGAATACAGAATGTTGCAGTCCTACTATCGTCCTTGGGTACGGGAAACGAGGTTCAAGGGCATCCCATAATTTCTATTGGCCCCGCCTACGACCATTCGTCATCCAGCATCATCAAGGAAACGCAAAGCATTATGGGCTACTATGAGCGCATAAATTACAGCGTGGCTATTATTGCCGATGTTTGCGCACCCACGTCGTTGCCTACCAACCGCGCTGTATTAGCGGGGGTAATACTCACGGTTGGGACGGCCTTCCGATTGCTTCCGTCCCGACTATAGGTATGTTACAATCCCGCAAGGTCAGCGGTGGTGTACATCTGCCGCTGTACCTGTGCGCACATGTCTACGAGAGGCTGTAGGGATCTCCAAGAAATGCAGGTTTTTCATTGGCTGTCGGAGGGTATTTCCGCGTACGTCATAGCCGATGACGTAGTGGAATTGTTCGCGCTTCTAACCTCGTTTTCGAATTTACACGAGACCTCTTCAATTTCTGTCATACGATCGACTCGAAAGTGGCTTGTGTTCAGCACTTTTCAAATCAACGATCGAATGTTCCGGACAAAATAAAAGGTATGTTGGACGTTTTTCCAACATGTTATCTAGTTTGTGGTGGAATTTCATTGCAATCTGATGATGCGAAGTAAGATATTTTGGCCCCGATATCGGGCAGGGTCCTTGCCGTGTTGAGCAACATTGAGAAAAGATGGCGACCTGTGTGATACGATGTACTTACACTGTTGAATTTTTTCGCCGATTGTCGCCCGATATTTAGTATGAAAATATTGATCGTGGATATACAATCACGCAAAATATGGATGATTCAGATGTTAGTCTGACATAATTTTGCAAAAAATGATGATTTTGATCATCTTGAGAGTGGATGTCAAATGATTTGCGAACACATTCAGCAACGTAAAATCAGCAGAAATGGCAGCATATCTAGTGACCATCTCTTCCACAGAGATCATGTACGGGAATTGTAGCCAAAGTTATACGTCGTGTCATTGCTGCATCATGTACATGTACTGATTTTAACTCATTTTCATTCAGTTCTCTTCATTTTTAAGGAAGTTATGGGCTTTTATGTCATTAAATTGACTGTCCTCGAGTTGTGATCCAAGTCAAATACAAAGAGAATGGCTGTCCTTGAAGCTTGACATCAGCAGAAATCATGGAGAGGAGTCCAATTTCCTAAGTCTATGGAAGACCATTCTGACAGAAAAGGGCCACAAATACCCTAATATACTTCATCTGGTGCAGATCTGCCTTGTGTGCCCAGTGGCCACATCACATGTATAGAGGCAGTTCTCAGCAGTGAAGCGTATTCTTGGGGATTGGAGGCTAAAACTGGGGTTGGGTGTGCAGAAACACCTTCTGTGCATCAGCACAGAAGGGCCCGACCCCGACGACTTTGATCCTACACGTAGCGTTGCCAGGTGGCATTCTATGAATGCATTTGGATGTAGGCCTGATACTACACCCCTCTCCCCCAAGGGTGATTGAATTGTAATCATGTATACCTGACTCAAGACTGAGTCAGTATTGAGTAAAGATGATGTCTGATGATGATGATGAAAAAAGTTAAACTCTGTCAAACAAAAGTTAAACTTTGTTACATGGACATGATGACAATGCAGTTCTGACTGAGTTGAGTTGAGTTTTGAGAGAAATCAAATCTGAAACTGTTATTGAGATTCAAATTCTAAAAATACATTATTAAAAAGTTTAAGTTGATTTACTTGTTCTGTCAAACAAAGGTTAAACTTTGTTACATGGCCATGATGACAATGCAGTTCTGAGTTGAGTTGAGTTTTCTGAAACTGTTTATATTCTAAAAATACATTATTAAAAAGTTTAAGTTGATTTACTTGTTCTGTCAGTAACATTTCCCTGCCTGTTTAAGTTACCGACACACTTTGCCTTTGTGCCCACAAGAATAATTCTAGATTGCCTTGGCGCCCCCCAAACCCAAAAGAAAATGCCTTGGTGCCCCCCAAACCCAAAATAAAATGCCTTGGTGCCCCAAAAAATTTGAAGTCATCAAAGGCAAACATTGCTGTGCCCTCCCTACAGAGTAATTCGACCCCTGCAAAAGAGCTCTCTGAGGCCTTCAGAAAGAAGGTTATAGATGCCTATGAGTCTGGGAAGGGATTTAAAAAGATCTCCAAACAATTTCAAATCAATCATTCGACTTGAGAGTGGATGTCAAAGTTTCAACAATTTGAAATCAATCATTCGACTGTCCAGAAGATCATCTACAAGTGGAGAAGATTCCAAACAACTGCCAACTTGTTCGGGCCAGGCCGCCCCAGCAAGTTCAGCCCGAGAGCAGACCGCAAGATGCTGAAAGAAGTCTCTAAGAACCTCAGAATGTCATCACGGGACCTACAGGTAGCTCTTGCCACTGTTGATGTCAAAGTGCACGAGTCTACCATTAGAAAGAGGCTGCACAAATTTGATCTACATGGGAGGTGTGCCAGGAGGAAACCTTTGCTGTCCAGAAAGAACATCAGGGCAAGACTAAAGTTTGCCAATGAACACCGAGGCAAAGACCAGCACTTCTGGAACAATGTGCTCTGGACAGATGAGTCAACGGTAGAGCTTTTTGGCGAGAGTACCAGAAGACATGTTTGGCGAAAACCAAAGACAGCATTTGACCACAAGAACCTGATACCAACTGTAAAGCATGGTGGTGGAAATATTATTAGTCTAGTAGGAAGACTAGGTCCCCCTGCACCCCCCGGAGATATACTTCTAATCAGTGTTTCTAGATTGGAAAAAATGTGTAGAAAATGACTAGCTATGGCCCCAAGCTGAAAAAATGTCCCACATACCATTTTTATGCAAATTACTGCTGCCATTATCAAAAAAAGACTAGGTCCCCCTGCACCCCCCGGAGATATACTTCTAATCAGTGTTTCTAGATTGGAAAAAATGTGTAGAAAATGACTAGCTATGGCCCCAAGCTGAAAAAATGTCCCACATACCATTTTTATGCAAATTACTGCTGCCATTATCAAAAAAACGATTTTTGACATATCTCAGCCAATATTGCAGATAATTGAAAAATGAAGGTGTCTAGACCCATGTTTTGAAGGGCATAGATCATGATAGAACTATTCATAACATGATTACATGTGTCTATGGTATACTAGTATGCTAATTAGTGCTTTATTTACAAAATAATCACAGTTTTACGAAATAATAGACTCATATTAAGGTCCGTCTACACAGACGTTAACACAAAGTTTTATTTTTCTAAATACCCTGTGAAATTCACCGAATGCCCTGTGAAACCTGGGATTCTTCTCCAGCTTTTTCAAGGGCCCGACTTTTCCCTTCCCTTTGAAGGCACTGGTGCAGTCTTCTCCGCTGAACACATAGTACCCCAGGAGAGTGGCACAGTAGTCCTCTCCCAGGGATTCTGCCAGCTCAGAGACGTTGACAAGTTGGCGATGCTTCCCTGACCCTGTATCCAGGTACACCGTCAGCTTGATGTTGTGGGCATGGTGGAGCAGGATCAGGAGGATGTCTGTGTCCGGTGTTCTGACTACAGCGTTCTTGTATCCGATGGTAGCAGCATGATGGAGGTACAGAACCACCCTGGTATCAGTCTCTTCCTGGTTGCTGTAGATCGTGGGGAGTTCACGTACCTCGACCTGAAACACAAAAAGGCACCGCATTTCAATCACCAGTCACTGCCAGTTTCAGTATATCTCCGGGGGGTGCAGGGGGACCTAGTCTTTTTTTGATAATGGCAGCAGTAATTTGCATAAAAATGGTATGTGAGACATTTTTTCAGCTTGGGGCCATAGCTAGTCATTTTCTACACATTTTTTCCAATCTAGAAACACTGATTAGAAGTATATCTCCGGGGGGTGCAGGGGGACCTAGTCTTTTTTTGATAATGGCAGCAGTAATTTGCATAAAAATGGTATGTGGGACATCTTTTCAGCTTGGGGCCATAGCTAGTCATTTTCTACACATTTTTTCCAATCTAGAAACACTGATTAGAAGTATATCTCCGGAGGGTGCAGGGGGACCTAGTCTTTTTTTGATAATGGCAGCAGTAATTTGCATAAAAATGGTATGTGGGACATTTTTTCAGCTTGGGGCCATAGCTAGTCATTTTCTACACATTTTTTCCAATCTAGAAACACTGATTAGAAGTATATCTCCGGGTGGTGCAGGGGGACCTAGCCTTCCTACTAGACTATATGGTTTGGGGCAGCTTTGCTGCATCAGGGCCTGGGCAGCTCACCATCATATAATCAACTATTAATTCTTCATTGTACCATAACGTGCTTGAGGATAATGTGAGGCCATCTGTCGGAAAGTTGAAGCTCAACCGAAGGTGGACCTTGCAACATGACAATAACCCTAAACATAGCAGTAAATCCACCAAGGAATGGCTGAAAAGAAAGAAATGGAGGGTTCTGGAATGGCCAAGTCAAAGCCCGGATCTAAATCCCATCGAGTGTTGTGGGGGGATTTGAAACGAGTTGTGCATGCAAGAAACCCCTCAAACATCGCACAGCTGAAAGAATTCTGCATGGAGGAGTGGACAAAAATTTCTCCCAGTCGATGTCAGAGACTGGTGGACAGTTATAAGAAACGCCTACTTGAGGTTGTTTCTGCCAAAGGGGGCAATACCACCTATTAGAGCCAAGGGTGTACTTACTTTTTCCACAGAAGGAAATGGCATCTCTGTTAATTTTTTGTTGAATAAATTATTGCAAAGTCAATTTTTCATTGTTGTTTGTTTAATTAGATCACCTTTATCTATAGATACTGTTTAAATAAAGATCAAATGTTGATATTACATGGGGTGTACTTACTTTTTCACGTGACTATATATATATACAGTCGGTCCCCGCAATTCGCGGGGGATACATTTTTTGAAAATCTGCGAATAGCGAAACCCGTGAATAGTGGGGGGGGGGGGGGGGGGGGGGCACTGTTTCAATGGAAAAAGGGGGGGATAGGTTACCAAGTCGTGAAAATCCACGAATAGAGAGTAGAAAACCATGAATGGTGAGGCAAAATCCGCGAATGTTGATGAAAATTCCGTGGTCGATGAAAATCTCACCTGAGCTGAATTTGAAGTGTCATCGCAAAGCGGTTGAATAATTATTGACTCAAGACATTTCAGCTTTCGTTTTTAATTTTTTTTGTAAAAATTTGGAAAAAAAAAATCCACTTTGACATTATGGGGTATTATGTGTAGATCAGTGACAAAAATCTCAGTTTAATCCATTTTAAATTCAGGCTGTAACATAACAAAATGTGAAAAAAGTAAAGGGGTGTGAATACTTATTTTCTGAAGGCACTGTTTTTGCACGCAGCAGCACTTTATGGCATATGGAAGGAATCTATTGCTTTGTTTTTCTCTCGATTTTTACCCTGATCTCACAACACACACACACACACACACACACACACACACACACACACACACACACACACACACACACACACACACACACACACACACACACACACACACACACACACCACCACCAACACACGATGTTAAAGCTGTGTGTGTGTTATCGCTGATAAAGGTGTGTGTGTGTGTGTGTGTGTGTGTGTGTGTGTGTGTGTGTGTGTGTGTGTGTGTTATAGAGCTTAAAGGTGCGTTAGCTCGCTCGGTGAGGTACGCAGGTGTCAAACGTCAAAGCAATGGAATAAAATTAAATCTGTACATAGATGGGGTGAGAGACACTGAATTGCTGTGAATAGCCTAATAATGTGTTTCAATCTCTTTTAAGATGCAATGACAAAAACGCTATTAACTCCACGTTCAATAGAATGGAAAAGCATACAATGATGTTATTGTTAAACCCATAATGGAGTGGCCAAAGCGTAAAGAACCACAACTCATGTCGGTTCATCTCAAGACAAAAGAAAAATAATAATTCTCGATCAGTAGAAAATAAGGTTCTTCGAGGACGTCACTGGCTTCGAGCTTGGGTGGAGCCGTTTGTGATTAAAATGGTGAAAACGTCACAAACAAAAGCGTCCACTTCGCGATGCAATCCGTGAAACGAGCGGAAGATATTTAACTTGGACTCCGGTTGGACAAAGTCGTGGACAAACCGTATATAATTATGATTAGATTTCTGAGCTCTCTATAAACCAGATCTTCAATGGAAAAATAAATCCTTCGAATGAACAGTCGATTCCTGTTGCACAAATGGCTTTATATTGTCGAGTCGATTACAGGGAGATGCATCGTTGGGCTGAAAGTGTACATGAGCATTGTTAGCTGGGCTGAAAGGGTACATGAGCATTGTTAGCTGGGCTGAAAGGGTACATTGTGCCGCCCTCCCCCCAAACTCCGCCGATGTTGAAGCGTTAAATAAATATTATTAGTGACATCAACAGAGTGGTTCTGTAGTCAATCCTTAAAATTGTGCCTTTCTTCAGAAGAGATGCTCACTCATTGTCTTCTGCTGGACGACTGACCGTGCCCCGGAGGAACCACAAAAAACAGCACTAAAGTAAGAAATAAATTAATTGTATGATTTTTTTCGCCAGAACTATAACAAAATCAAGTTGAGAAGTATTATGGGAATACATTCTGAAACAAAGCTGCAGACACTTAAAAGTAAGTAGCATGAGAACGCTAATACCACACACCTCCATCAGCCTCCGGACTGGTCTGTGCTAGAGTCCCTGTATAAAGAGAGTTGCGCCATGCGCTGACCCGAGATTTCTGGGCACGTGATTTCGTGGCGCCATTTTGTGTCTAACTTCACCGTGCGTGAACGTCAGCTTGGTACGGGAATGTTGTTTATTGCCAAACAAAATGACTGGTTGTTCTGCTTTTGGTTGTTCAAACCAATCTGGGAAATACAAGATGTATAGATTTCCAAGTGATAAAGTCAGAACGGAGTAGTGATGAGTCTCACTTGTGAGGAATGAACGGAGTAGTGATGAGTCACTTGTGAGGAGTGAACGGAGTAGTGATGAGTCTCACTTGTGAGGAGTGAACGGAGTAGTGATGAGTTTCACTTGTGAGGAGTGAACGGAGTAGTGATGAGTTTCACTTGTGAGGAGTGAACGGAGTAGTGATGAGTCTCACTTGTGAGGAATGAACGGAGCAGTGATGAGTCACTTGTGAGGAATGAACGGAGCAGTGATGAGTCACTTGTGAGGAGTGAACGGAGTAGTGATGGTGTCTCACTTGTGAGGAGTGAACAGAGTAGTGATGAGTCTCACTTGTGAGGAGTGAACGGAGTAGTGATGAGTCTCACTTGTGAGGAGTGAACGGAGTAGTGATGGTGTCTCACTTGTGAGGAGTGAACAGAGTAGTGATGAGTCTCAATTGTGAGGAGTGAACGGAGTAGTGATGAGTCTCACTTGTGAGGAGTGAACGGAGTAGTGATGAGTTTCACTTGTGAGGAGTGAACGTAGTGGGATGAAGTGTTGGTCTGGTCAGAGTGTTGTATTACGGGCAGAGTTTTCTTACGGTCTGAATGTATGAATCATGTTCTGTACTGAATGTATGAACCAAGTTTTGTACTGAATGTTTACTGTGTTGGCCTCATCGTGTTCCTGGTGAAATTAAACAAGTTATGGTGAATACGACGTCTTATCTGTGCTTTTCCATATCTGTTCGACTCGACGAACCGTGCACACTGCAGGTATTTTAAAAAGTTTTTTCTCTGTTTAATTACGGCTTGGCGCAGTCGAAAATTAAGTGTTAATTAAGTCGCCAGCTATGAAACATATTAATCGATCAGGCAATATCCATCAGAGTTCTGGGCAAGGGTGTAGTAATAAATGAACGTTTCAATCTTACTAGATGCCGATGACGTTTTCCTTGTCAGAGACAGAAGCTGACTTGCAGCTTGTTAAATCATTACAATGGAAATTGAATATAAATGTCGATAAAACTAAAGTTGTACAATGTACACTATAGAAATATGGCAATACCACGTACAGAATTTGTTTTAAGTGTGTTAGACTATATGTCGGCTGGAAGTCCTACACCGGAATTGCTCTCGGCACCCTTTAAAAAATATTGGATATGCCCACACTCCTTTCTAAACGTTATTAAAATTCAGAGAACGACAGCATTGGTTTGTCTTACTTATAATGTTAGCTCTTATATGCAGTGTTGGCTTGTAATATGCATTGCCATACCACTTTTAATATCACCACACAGCTCTTTTTCACGGCAATAGCTGAGTTTTTGACAAAACAAATATCACCTGTATGTAATAATAAGACTAAATATGTGTAGTAAATTTTTTTTTAGCAGGTTTAAAATATATCACCCCATATCGCGAATGTACATGTATATCTAATCCGACACACTTAGACACAAAATGGCGTCCAAATTTGAGTTGACACAACTCTCTATATACAGGGACTCTAGTCTGTGCTACTTGTGAAAGTCTGCATCTTTGGAGGATCCCAGGTAGGGTTAAAACGTTAATGGGCTCACCATGTGTGGCTAGATTTTCTTGGTTACTTTACGCACCCTTTTTTTTATTTTATTTTTTTATTTTTGTTGTAAACAAGATCGAGGCTCGTGTAAGAGCTAACATGAATCACAAAAAAAACAAACAGACACATAAAACATACAATAAAGGGAGCGGGAGACAAGATGGAGAGAGAGGGAAGCACACAAGTACAACATTTGAGAGCAGGGACATCGGGAGATCTGTGGGAGGGAGAGGGTGTTGGGGAGAGGAAGCATGGGAAGGGGGCTTGGTTTGTGCAGTTTTCCAAACTGCACAGTTTGGAAACATGAAAGTAAGTTCTATCAACCATTATTCAGTCCATATGCTAGATGTTATACATCGACATCTTGACCAACGAGGTCATTATGCGAATATTAGCACTTTTGACTTTACCAAGGCCTTCGACCTGGTCAACCACTCCAATGTCATCGAAAAGCTCTTTCAGATTGGGGTTGATGCTTCCATCCTACCTACAGTGTGCAGTTTCCTTTCCGATCGTTCCCAAGTGGTTAGTTATCAAGGGAAGACATCAAATTATTTGTGTCTCTCCTGCGGAGTTCCACAAGGGACGAAACTCTGACAAAATTTGTTCCTTGTTCTGGTGAATGACGCAGCTTTAACAACAGAACATCGTTGGAAATATGTGGATGATTTGAGCCTGGTTGAAAGTGTTGAACAGTATTCGGCAAAGTTCTATGCAAGCCCATGTTGATGTACTGGTGATTGGTGTTGCCTTAACGATGTTAGGCCGAAACCGGAGAAATGTAAGATTATGCAAATATCTTTTCTTCAGAATGTTCCACCCCAATTAAACATTGTCATTGATAACATCCCTCTGCAAAGAGTTCAATCGCTCACTCTCCTTGGTGTTGTAATCTAATCTGATCTGAAGTGGAATAGTCAAATTCAGCAGATGGTATCTCGTGCTGCTCGAAGACTCTTCGTTCTTTTTGCCTTCAAAAAATCCATGTGAGTGCCCCCGATCTTGTTGAAATATACAAAGTGTACATTCACCCTTTGCTGGAGTTTGGTGTGCATGTGTGGGGTTCTGGCATTACAAGGGCTCAGAGCGATGAGATTGAACGACTCCAGAAGCATGCTCTCCGTTTTATTGCGTAACCACCTATTCAGTCCTATGCGCAACAACTTTGTCATTTTGGTCTACAGTTGTTGAGCGAACGTAGGAATGATCTTCTCTTGCGTTTTGGTCTTGGTAATTTTAAAAGTGATTGTCACCGTGACATTCTTCCTCATACCCGACAATCTGTGTCTCAATATAATATGCAACTCAGGAATGAGGGATGAGGAATCTGACCATCCACTTTCTGGCTCAGGCTCATCACTTTATTCTACCTCTTGATAGTCGACGCATCTCTGGCACTGGTCTTGTGCTTGGGAGCCATAAATGATGAACAGAGCAAGTCAAAAACACAGGTCAAAGCAACGTGACGAGAACAATAATCGAGATCTAGGACAGTGTGTATATGTAAGATTGCGAGCATTGTGGGTATTAAGCCTATCTGCTGTACAGTAATATACTGTACAGTAATACTGTACTGTACAATAATCTTACTATAATTCACCAAATGTCCGTCTGTCTGTTCAAAGGTACCGTAAAAACTGCTGAACCGATCGCAAAGATATTTTGGGTGGGTAATCCTGGGACCCCTGGGAGTAAAATAGGCTATTCAGTTTTCCCAATTTCAGCTTTGGTTTCCAGCATTCTCAGGTTTGGACTCCCGCATAACATTCGCGTTCGCATAACGTTCATTGTGACGATCTTACTATAATTCACCAAATGTCCGTCTGTCTGTCTGTTCGAAGGTACCGTAAAAACTGCTGAACCAATCGCAAAGATATTTTGGGTGGGTAATCCTGGGATCTCCAGGAGTAAAATAGGCTATTTAGTTTTCCCAATTTCAGCTTTCGTCTCTAGCATTCTCAGGTTTGGACTCCCGCATAATATTCGCGTTCGCATCACGTTAATTGTGACAATGTTCTCATTGTGACGATGTATGTGTTCACGGTAGTGTTTGACGTGACGGAGTGAACGTAATTTCGTAATGTTTTTCATTTCGTAATCCTTTAATGAACGTTTAATGTTTAATGAACGTTTCATGTTTAATGAGCGTTTAATGTTTAATGACCGTTTAATGCCCATCGATGCCCGGGGCCGTACGCGCGCTACACTGGATGGGCCAGTGTGTACCTTGCCCTTCACCTTCAGGCTCGGGTAAACCGCTGAGCCCCATCCGTGATGGGGACTGGGGCTTGAGACAGTGTCCCACGAACGAGGAATTCCCAGTAAGCATGAGTCATCAGCCCGCGTTGATTAATTCCATGCCCTTTGTACACACCACCCATCGCTACTACCGATCGGACGGTTTGATGAGATCCTCGGATCAGCCCCTGCACGGGCCGTTCTTGGCTCGTGCCGGTGCACCGAAAAGATGAGCGAACTTGACTGTCTAGAGGAAGTAAAAGTCGTAACAAGGTTTCCGTTGGTGAACCTGCGGAAGGATCATTATCGGGACAACATGAGAGCCAGCGAGACGTACGTGGTACGTGATCGTCCATGTACTGTTTAGCCATGTACCATTTAGATTTTGATGATTTGCGTGTGATATGATTCAACAGATGTTTATATGAATCGTTTAAAATAACAAAAGCCTTCGTTTAAAATAAAATTGGCACTAACCTCAACCGCAACAAAGAGAATACTGGTAGGAGGCGCACTAGGCGATCGGAAATGCACATTGCAGCAGTAAGGCTGCAAGTTTTGGAGCATCCTAGGGATACCAGCGCAAGACGAAATGGGACGGGATTGCCTTCGGCAACATTCAACCGAATCACAAGACTGGACCTCCACCAACATCCATATCGGATTCACATCCGGCATCAACTTACGCCAGGGGATTTTGCCAGGAGGCTGGTGCTTGCCAGATGGTTGATAGCACATTGTGAAGCAGATGTCAATTTCCTGCAGTATCTCGTTATCGGCGACGAAGCTCCTTTCGCCATGGATGGCAAGGTCAATACCCATAATGTTCTTGAATATGCACCGACAGGACAACCCCCGGAATTTAATTTTGACACCAACATGAATCGACAAAAGTGGACTGTTTGGTTGGGACTTTGTGGAAGTGGTCAGGTGATCGGACCATTTTTCTTTCAAAGGAATGTCAATGGTAACAGGTATCTGCAGATGATCAATGATGAAGTTTTACCGCAGCTGGAGGAGAACGTTGAGCGACAGGTTCGTGGTGTCTTCAGATATCTCTGGTCGGCCCAAGACGGCACCCCAGCACATCGTCTTATCGCTGTCCGAGATCGACTGAGGGAACTCTTTGGAGACCGAGTCATCGCCCTCAACCATGCAGTGGAATGGCCGCCAAGATCACCTGACCTCACACCATGGGATTATTTCCTTTGGGGACATTTAAAGAACAAAGTGTTCGTAACTCCTCCCCGTGATCTTGACGAATTGCAGGGCCGTATTCGACATGAAGTGGATGCTTTGCACAATGACCCGGCTATGGTGAGATGAGCAGTTCAGGGCATGCTCCGCCGCTGTGAGCTTTGTGTTGAAAGGGGAGGTGGACATGTTGAAGGTGTGGGTGCATAAAGGCCAATCATTCCTGAGAAAAGTTCACATCTGACGTTCATTTTGCACCAATTATCCTGACGCATCGATTAGCCAAACTTGTAAAAATGCGATTTGAACTTGTCGCCAAGATCTCTGAAATTGTCATTTTCAATGAACATGTACTCAGCCATGTGTGACAGCAATGATGCATGGAAGGTATCAATTGAAAGCTGAGGATCTCCTCTTAATGAGTAAACCACATGTAAATTGTCAAAATAAATAACCTTTGCATATTAACCCCTTGAATTCGGATTACCTTTTTTTTGATACGCACTGTATACACGATATATATATATCGCATATGAATAATAATCTCATGCAAGTGTTTGGCGGATGAATACATTTTGTATAAAATAGCACCTTAAACAGAGTAAAGCTTCACTTTCACCGTTGCAATGAGATGTGAATTCTGTTCACTCTACCCTACCCATTCCTTCGCCTTTGGCCTTGCGCGTGTTTGAAATTCGCGAGGCAATAATTTGTACTAATTTATTTAAACCCACGCTACGCAGGAACTTGTCATTCTAATAACATCCAGCACTTTATGGCGATGTGTGTGCGGGGCCTGTGGCATAAAATTGGCTCCGTTTTTGTAGCTCAATAATTCAGAGCCGATGTGCCTTTGCCGTAGGCTTCCATTATAGTCTCTCCAGTTTTTGTTCGCAATGCGTTCGTAGAGGCAGGGCGAGGAGCAAGTAAAGATGAAGCGGTAACTAGTAGCTCTGATTTTTAGCTCACCTGGAACGAAGTTCAGGGGAGCTTATGCGATGGCGCTTCCTTCGTCTGTCCGTCAGACCTTCAGTCTGTCCGTCAGACCTGCAGTCTGTCTGTCTGTCCGTAAACACGTGAAATTTCTCCTCTGAAACCGCTGATGGGATTGCGACGAAATTTGGCACAAATGATATTTGTTGTGTTGTGACTAAAGTTTATTCACGGCATTAAAAAAAATATCGGGGTCTAAGGGTGTTTACCGGGGGTCAAAGTGGGTCCAGGTTTGACCCCCCCAAAATAGGTATTTGCTTTCTTCTCTGAAACTACACACACAATTCCGATGAAACTTCACCACAACCTTCATCGTCCGTGATGTACCAATGTTTGTTCTAGGCATTGGAAAAATTGGGGTCTGAGGATGTACACGGGGTGGAGGTGGGGGGTTGGGCGGGGGGGTGGTGGTTGTTCCGCTTACTAGTTTTTTTTGTTTGTTTGTTTAAAGTCTTTTGATTATGTTATTATGATTCTACATGCTGCCCTGTCTTCTAGCAACCATTGAAATTGGTTAAAAATGCCTTTAGTCAGTGCAGTATACTGTTTATTCTACCAGGTGAGCACCAGGGGTATTGCCCCTATGTTTTGATAAACGCACGGAAACACACTTTTTGTAACCCAGCGGTTATTTAACACGGGACACCAAGTTGTTTAACGAGTTTGCACATCAATTGAGATGGTCTGATTGTGGTCTTAAAGATTAACTTTTCATATTTTAATTACTCCTCGTGGATCGCCATTTTACCACATTGTTTGTTGATAAATGTTGTATTTCTCTAAAATATTTAATGCCTGGATGAATCTAACGGTTTTATTTTATTATGTATATATATTTATTTAATCACCCACACATCTGGTTGAGGTCATGGCTCCACTTCAAGTTTATATTCCAAAAGAATTTTGTTCTTGCAAATCTTCTGGGCATGATCTCAATTTGTATACATAACTAAGCAAAGATTTCCAATATGGTTCATGCAACTTGTTGTCAAAAGGCGAGTTGAGATCACCTGGTGGGACACTGCATTGAGTCGAACTGAAGACCACCAAATTGACCTCGTATTAAGGGAGCTGAGCAGTTTACCAAGTGAAAGTAGCGGCTCTACAATAAAGCAATTGTTTTGGAAATGCGTTACCAAGTCGGAGAGAGAGTAGTGCTGAAAGTTGGTCGATCAACAAACAGATCCAGGTCATGGTACAGGGGGAGAGGAAGTTGCCATTGGACTCACTGGCCCAGCCAGAGCTGCATAGTCACCGACAAGAGAGCAATTAAAGACCTGAGGAACAAGACTGATCAGGGTTGTACCCAAGAAAGGAAGGATCTTTGACCATCGATACTCTATTTTGCTTGCTTCAACAAACCTTGGACGAGATAACCAAATGAGCTGTTTGTGATCACTCCAATGCTGGTGTTGAATCCAGAGACGATGAACATGATCAATGTAAGTGTGTTGGTGGCCCACACAGATGCAGAGAAGTCATTGATGTTGGGAAAGAACTACTGACTAATAAATATCAACTGACATGTATGCTTGCTATGCAAATGGTTTCTTTAATCTGACATAGTTGATTGTTTAGAAGCATAAGGCCGAAATTTTCTACATTCCCACCCTCCAATTTCTATACTATTTGCTACCCTTTTTATATACTACTAGTACATCCATTTCCTACGGGAGCTGCAGGAAGGGTCATTCCTCTCTGGGGTAGATAGATTACAGTAGATTTATGGTCGGGCCTCAAGAACATCGAGGGCGTGTTCATTTGCCAAGTTTCTTGTAGAGAGCTCACCAAGCACTCCATTCTAAACCGTTGATAAGGATCGGCAGGCTTGGTAAGCATTAGCATTAGCTACTTGGTAACTAAACATACACTGGGTTTTCTCCCTTTAAGTTTAGTGTAAAACATCAGTAGCGACTGATTCAAAAGGTAATCAAAAGTGTTTGTGGTTTATAATATTTACCCTCACCAGAGGAGAGGATATTGCATTTGAATCCGTTTGTCTGTTACTTGGCCAAAACATATTTTTTTGACGAGTATGTTGATCATCCGGTTTGTGTGTGTGTTTGTTTGTCTGTCCGCTCACTTATACTTGCCTAAAGGTCAAAATTTTCAAACGGATCTTCAAGAAGCTTCATCAAATGGTAGAGTTTGTGGTCCGACAAAATCGTACATACACTTCCGGTCAAAAGTTTTAGAACACCTCAATTTTTCCAGTTTTTATTGAAATTTACGCAGTTTAATGTTGCTATCATAATGGCGAGAAAAGGAAATTAACAAAGGAAGACAGACCATTATAACCCTTAAAAGTGTAGGTCTTTCCTTTCGAGAAATTGCAAAGAAAGCTAAGGTGTCAGTGAGTACAGTTTCTGACACCATCAAAAGGCACTTGGAAACTCGAGGAAACTCTGACAGGAAGAGGTCTGGCAGACCCAAAGCCACAACAAAATCAGAAGACAAGTTTCTGAGAGTCAACAGCTTGTGTGACAGGTGCTCACAGGACAATAGCTTCAAACACAGCTTAACACTGGTCGAAGTAAGCAAGTCTCAGTGTTTCAACTGTGAAGAAAAGACTTCGAGCTGCAGGTTTGACAGGTCGAGTGGCAGTACGAAAGCCATTGCGAAGATGGCAAAATAAGAAAAAGAGGCTTGCCTGGGCCATGAAGCACCGCCAGTGGACTACTGA
Source organism: Myxine glutinosa (assembly GCF_964187855.1). NCBI lineage: Eukaryota > Metazoa > Chordata > Myxini > Myxiniformes > Myxinidae > Myxine > Myxine glutinosa. Next base: position 208,609,931 of record NC_136262.1, on the reverse strand, counting down.
AGACTGGAAGAAGGTCTTATGGACCGATGATTCAAAATTTGAAATCTTTGGTTCATCACGCAGGGTTTTTGTACGCTGTTGAGTAGACGAAAGGATGGTTCCTCAGTGTGTGACACCATCTGTCAAACAACATGGAGGAGGAAGCGTGATGGTCTGGGGCTCTTTTTCTGGATCCAGAGTCGGCAACTTGCACAGAATGACTGGCACCCTGAACCAAAAGGGCTACCACAGCATTTTGCAGCGCCATGCAATACCCTCTGGTATAGGCCTCGTTGGTCAGGGGTTCATCCTACAGCAAGATAATGACCCTAAACACACCTCCAGGCTATGTCAAAACTACCTTCGAGGAAAATAACAAGACGGTAGGCTTCAAATCATGGAATGGCCAGCACAGTCTCCAGACTTAAACCCCATTGAGCTGGTTTGGGATGAACTGGACAGAAGGGTGAAAGCAAAGCAACCTACAAGTGCAACACATTTGTGGGAACGTCTGCAACAGTGTTGGGAAGAACTTCCCGAACAATATTTGAGTTCCATTGCAGAAAGAATGCCATGAGTGTGTTCGGTGGTTATATCTGCAAAAGGTGGCTTCTTTGCTGAGTCAAAAGTTTAAATTAAATTTTGTTAAACAAAATGATTCTATGATTTATTTTTTATCTCCAATTGTTTATTTGTTCTATGCTCAATTTCAGAGTACATTGAGACATTAAACTGCATAAATTTCAATAAAAACTGGAAAAATTGAGGTGTTCTAAAACTATTGACCGGAAGTGTATTTTTGAGGTCAACATAGGCCAAAGGTCAACCACTTTCTACAAATTTCTAAAATCCTCAATTTTCATCTGATTGACTTGAAATTTGAATATAATTAACATATCAGAGAACTGATTTCAACCACCAACTTTTTTGAGATCAACATAGGTCACAAGTTCAACATAGGATAATTGTAAGTTAATTAATTTCTTAATCAATTTGCTAATAGCATAGCTAAACCACCACTGTTTCATCCGAATCTGTAACTTTTTGAAAATTAAGTTGTCTTGAAGAATTAAATTTTTGCGGCACATTTTCAATTTCATTGCTCTTGTTCCATGTTGACGTGTCGATATATATATTGTCTACATGTGGTGTCCAGGTACTTTGTGGTTTAGGTAAGGTCAGTTGTGGTGTATTATTATCAGTGTATGTGTGTCTGTTGGTGTTACCTGTTGTGGTGCTATTATATATATATATATAATTATTATATATATATATATATATATATGAAGCCACTTAGCAGGTCATTCAATATGGCTTTCACTTTCGAGTAAATCAATGCTCTTAATCAGACACATGTTCTGTCTCAGCTTTTTAAGAGTTGCACACCAGCTGTTTTTCCGATTTGCTGACGATGCCCAAATCTTATTTGTTCACCTGCATCATGCATACCAAATCTTATTCATCATGCATACCTTTTTATAGTAAATAAAAAAAGGATTAAAAACAAAAAAAAATCACCTTTTAAAGCTATATCAACTGAAGTGTCCAACATTCCAGCATTTGCGACTCTCAACACAACAACATTGTAAACCCACGAGGATTTCAAAGATACTGGAGGCCGAGAAGGCGAGTTTTGCAATTCCAAGAGGTACTGCATGTGATTGCTCAATTACACGGGCTCATGTCCCCACGGTAGAGCTCTCAGTGGCCACGATGTGAAAGCTGAAAGGCGCCTAACGTGATTGTGCCAAAAGCCTAGCCTTGGACGGGCCTCCCCAGAATCCCTGTGCCCAATGATGAGATTACTTGGAGGCGGGAATTGATTTGGCAGAAAAACGCTAACGACAGAGCTTGATCGCCATAATGCGTTTCATAATGCTTTATTATCAAATAACTGGATTTGCGTTGCTTATTCATTTAACAACACATGAATCATGTCTGCCCTGGGTCACCCGGAACACATGCGTGTAACGAGCTCTTTAAATTGTGTGAATGCACTCAAACATTCGGGTTCCTAACGTATGAACGTCAGACCATCTGCAAGCTGGACATCATTAAAGCGTTTGCCCTTCATATGAACTTGGTGGTGTTTAGAACAAGACTTGGCAATGTTCAACTAACAGGTTTTACATCGCATGTGGCGGAAATACTTTAACCCGACAATTGAACGCACATTGGTATTGAATCCACACGGGATCAAATAAAGGAGGCAGTCACTTTGTGTATCTTGTAGATTGCCTCATTTCATGTTATCCTGTCTTCCATACAGAGAAGAGGTGAACAGGTGTAACTAGTAAACTTGGGCAGTTAAAGTCTATCTTACTATAATTCACCAAATGTCCGTCTGTCTGTCTGTCTGTTCCCAGGTGCCGCAAAAATGGCTGAACCGATGGCAACGAAATTTTGGGTGGGTAATCCTGGGACCCCCTGGAGTAAAATAAGCTATATTGTTTTTCCAATTTTTTCCCCCAATTTTTCCAATTTCCAGTTTTTCCAAACACGATGGAATAATATATACCGATATGAACAGTGATATGGCTTTTATTGAAATTCTACAAATGCTGTTTAGATATTGATGATTTAGCGGATGTTTATATGAATCGTCTAAACTAAAAAAAAGCCTTCAATTTCTGATATTTTGCCTTTTCATTTGGGCCTCCCAATTGAGGCCCCGCCCGTAGGGCGGGTACCGTTGCTAGTATATACAATGTGGCCTTTACGACAAACTTGTGGGTTTCCTTGCATATTTGCAGCACATGGATGCTGGTTGCATCATATCTGGGGACACAATCATTCTGCAGATGCGGTGCCTGGGCAGGAATTTAGAATTTGTTCAGGGCACCAACACATATTGGCCTAAATTTTAATTAAGGACCTTTGGGATCTTTAACTCACACAAGCAAATACTCGCTGTCGAATTTCTAGCTGACACAAGCTCTCCTCCAAATAATGGCATTTACTTAGTGATGACGTAACCGAGCTGTGAAATACCAATCCAACAGTTTCAAGTCAAGCCAGGAATTGAACCTCGACGATACAGCTCAAAGTCTAGTATGCTATTTTGCATGCAGTTGTACTCTGCAGTTGTATTCTCGTATTCAAGCTTCCTAGCAGTTTAAGTTAACTTTCGAATCACTAAAAGGGTATGGAAGGAGTGGCTAAATGTCACCAGATCTGCACACATAATAAATAGATAGCCACTGATTAATTTTATACTGTGTATCCAACCCAAACATAAACCATGGTAGATGTTTCAATAACCATCATCGATCACTTCAATCCAGATTACCCAAAGTGGCATTACCCACATGTGAGAACCATAGCTCGGATACAGAGATTGTACACATTCACAGATTGTCTTTTCCATGATCAATGGTTGCAGGGATGGATGGATCAGGTGAAGGAGGGATGGTTGAGGGGAAGGAGGCATGGATGAGGGGAAGGAGGGATGGATGAGGGGAAGGAGGGATGGATGAGGGGAAGGAGGGATGGATGAGGGGAAGGAGGGATGGATGAGGGGAAGGAGGGATGGATGAGGGGAAGGAGGGATGGATGAGGGGAAGGATGGATGGATGAGGGGAAGGAGGGATGGATGAGGGGAAGGAGGGATGGATGAGGGAATGGATGGATGAGTGGAAGGAGGGATCGATGAGGGGAAGGAGGGATGGATGAGAGGGAGCCAGGATGGATGAGTGGAAGTAGAGATAGATGGATGGATCAGGGGAAGGAGGGATGGATGAGGGGAAGGAGGGATGGATGAGGGGAAGGAGGGATGGATGAGGGGAAGGAGGGATGGATGAGGGGAAGGAGGGATGGATGAGGGGAAGGAAGGATAGATGAGTGGAAGGAAGGATCGATGGATGGATGAGTGGAAGGAGGGATCAATGGATGGATGAGTGGAAGGAAAGATGGCCAGATGAGTGGAAGGATGGATGAATGAGTGGAAGGAAGGATCGATGGGTGGATGAGTGGAAGGAGGGATCGATGGATGGATTAGTGGCAGGAGGGATCAATGGATGGATGAGTGGAAGGAAGAATGGATGAGTGGAAAGAATGATGGCCAGATGAGTGGAAGGAATGATGGCCAGATGAGTGGAAGGAAGGATGGCCAGATGAGTGGAAGTAAGGATGGATGAGTGGAAGGAAGGATCGATGGGTGGATGAGTGGAAGGGGGGATCAATGGATGGATGAGTGGAAGGAGGGATAGATGAGTCGAAGGAGGGATGGATGGATCTCTGAAAGGAATCATTTCGTTGGCTACTGGACCTAATGCAATATAACTTGGATCAACCTGCGATGAGGAGCAATGCGCTGAATCCCCTCCAACAATTGTCCATGTCCCTTGGATTCTATGCAAGTGCATCATTTCATTGGATGTTGGAGATATGGACGGTGTTTGACAGGCTTATCGGCTGTTTATACGCACACAACTAAACGGATGTTAATCTCCCTTCGTAAATTGCTGTTTAGTTGTGCGTTTTGCTGTGCACGTACAAATATGTTTTTGCCAACGTTTAAGGGTCAGGTGTGTGTTAGCAAGACGCTGACGAAACACATTTTGTAAGTTTGGCCCATTATGTGTGTTTGAAAGGGAATATTAAAAATTATCAGTTGAAAAGGATGTCAAATGCTTGTTTTGTCAACGATCTGTAATACTTGACAAAAACTTTGGAAATTGCTCAAGATGAGCTTCCTGCTTTTTTTTTTTCTATCAGGTATACCGACCACCTCCGAAAGTATGTTACTATAACTTCAATTGTTCTGCCTTCTTATCTGTCCTGCACCCATTCTCATCTACCTCTTACACCAGCTTTGATATCTTATTAAAACCTATTTCTGAGATGCTATATATAAATATATATTAGTTAACACGAAGGTTTGACTAATTATATTTTCACACGTTGAAAGGGTAGTGTGACGTCATTTTACATATCTCAACAAGAAAGAGCAATCAGAAATTGCAGACCCTTGCCAGGAGGTATTTTAAGTGTTTTTAAGGCTTTTGTGTTAAAACAAATATGGCGGCAAAACCACGTGACCAATGACGTAATCGTTATTTTTTTTTCTCCACCAATTTATGCCTACATGAAGCTCAATAAATTTAATCTTGATCCGATGAAGTTTTGTACTTGTTGAACTGTGGCGTCATAATGGAGGCACCTATGACATCGTCATTGAATGAAATGAAAGAATGATCGTTTTAAGGCCATTTTCCCCGCTAGAGCGGGGGTTAGCCTTGCAGGCCCCAGGACAACCATGGTTCCCTGTTTGAGGCAATGTTTTTATGGCTGGATGCCCTTCCTGACGCCAACCATACGATGTGCAGGGATACGTTGTACCTATTCTAAATCGGGGTACACACCGTGATCATTCATCCCAGCAAGCTTGTACTCAATTTGCCGACCTCGGAAGGATGACAGGCTGAGTCAACCCCCCCTGGCGTTAATTCAGCGATCGACCGGGATTCAGAACCCAGGATCCTAGGATCCCAAGCCGGCACCCTAACCGCTAAGCCAACACCAGGTTTCGTCATTAACATATTTTATTCCCCATGGAGAGTTATTTACAATGAGCCATGTCTCAATTTTTTCTATGCGGTACTTCCGGAGATATAGAGGTGCAAAGTTTTTCGGTTTTTCCAAAATGACGGCCGAACCAGGTGACCGACGACGTCATCATTATTTTTTTTTCTCAACCAGTTTATGCCGACATGGCGCTCAAGAAATTTCATCTTGATCGGAAGAAGTTTTGTACTTGTCGAATTATGACGTCATAATGGACGCACCTATGACATCATAAGCATATTTTATTCCCCATTGAGAGTTCTTTACAATGAGCCATGTCTCAATTTTTTCTATTCAATGCTTTCTGAGATATAGAGATGCAAATTTTTTCGATATTTCCAAGATGGCGGCCGAACCACGTGACCTATGACGTCATAATTATCATTAAAAAATTATACAGGTGAAGTTGCACCTATGGTGAAAATTTCCTGTCAATCGGACCAACGGTTGCAGAGAAAATCATATTTATTCTGTGCGGACAAACAAACAAATGAAAAATCACTCATAGAGCGACACTTGGCAAAAGAGAATAAAGCAGAATAGCACTCATAGAGCATCCTTTTGATCTCACAAATAATATGTGGTTGAATTTAGTTTAAAAAAAATAATATATATAACCACGTTTAGAGGCCATTTTTCCCAGCAAAGCGGGGGTTGGCCTTTTTCGGGAACCGTGGTTGTTGTTGTTTTTTTGGTCCCCTTTTTGAAGCAATGTTTTACGGCCGGATGCCCTTCCTGACGCCAACCCTTTTTGCCGCCTTTAACGACAAACAGGGAATTACCAGTGAACTGGTACTCAATTTGCCGACCTCGGAAGGATGACAGGCTGAGTCAACCCCCCTAGTGTTAATTCAGCGATCGACCGGGATTCGAACCCAGGATCCTAGGATCGCTAAGCCGGCACCCTAGCCGCTAGCCCAACACCAGGGATTGAATTTAGTTAGCTAACATGAATATCCAATTCAAGTTTCAAGTGAATCGGATGAAAATTGAGGCTTTTAGAAATTTGAAAAAAGTGATTGACCTTTGGCCTATTTTGACCTTTTGGCTTATGCTGATCTCAAAAATAGTTGTTGGTTGAATTCAGTTAACTGATATGGAAATCCCATTCAAATTTCAAGTGAATCGGATGAAAATTGAGGATTTTAGAAATTTGAAATTGTTGTTGACCTTTGACCAATGGTGATCTTAAAAATAGTTGGTGGTTGAATTCAGTTTGCTGATATGTAAATCCCATTCAAATTTCAAGTCAATCGGATGAAAATTGAGGATTTTAAAAATTCGAAAAAAGTGGTTGACCTTTGGCCTATGTTGACCTTTTGGCCGAAGCTGATCTCAAAAATAGTTGGTGGTTGAATTCAGTTAGCCGATATGTAAATCCTCTTCTAATTTCAACTCAATCGGATGAAAATTGAGGATTTTAAAAATTCGAAAAAAAGTGGTTGACCTTTGGCCTATGTTGACCTTTTGGCCTAAGCTGATCTCAAAATTGTTGGTGGTTGAATTCAGTTAGCCGATATGTAAATCCTCTTCAAATTTCAACTCAATCGGATGAAAATTGAGGATTTTAAAAATTCGAAAAAAAGTGGTTGACCTTTGGCCTATGTTTACCTTTTGGCCTAAGCTGATCTCGAAAATAGTTGGTGGTTGAATTCAGTTACAAGACAGACAAACGCAACAGACAAACAGGTTGAAACAAACAACAGGTTGAAAACAAAACAAACAGGACAAAAGTGATCTCGCGAGATCACGGCGAGGTCACGTCTTTTCGAAGCTGCTCCATGCGCTCACGCTCTCGAAGCTAAGTGATCTTTCACAATCGTGTTTTTGTCGAGACTGTATCTATCTTTCGGTGTGTGTACCTATAGCGTATCTTTTGGAAAATTTTCGGTGCTAATTTTTCGTACATGTATACACAATGGTCGGTTAATGGTATCGAGTATTCTGCGGCCTCTAGTACTCGTAGGCTTAGACTACCGTACAGTCTCCGACCTTGTGGTTTTGTTTTTCTCTCAGCGATTCGTCGAATGCGCTGAAATTATTTTCGTTCTCTGTTTCGTCCCAGTCGTTCACCCCGTACCTCCTTGTTTAATATCTCTACTCACAAAAAAAAACAAAAAAAACCCCAAAAAAATATTTCCTTCCCAGGTCTTATTCGTTTATTTGTTGTTCTTTTTGTTCGTTCGTTCTTCGTTCGCGATCACGCGGTTAGAAATGTATAATCTCTCCCCTGAACAACTATTTTCTCTCATATATTATAACACCCTTTTCTTCTTTTCCTACAAAAGGATGCTTTGGTCTTGCTCACCAAATCTATTCATTCCAAAAAATATATATAATACCATCTCTTACAGTTCCTCCTTTCTACATTCCCTAAACTATCCAGAACTCCACCCCTCCTCCAGTGTCCTCAAACGTATTTTTGACTCGAAGGTCTCAAACTCATTTTGCAAAAAATGTTCGTTTCCCATGAATCGTACACTTTTCAAAATCCAATCTCACCCCTCCCCTCCAAATCCTCCCCATCACCCATCCCTTTCAAATCTCCCCCCTTGCCCCTTCCCTCCCCTCCATCCTAAACTCCCCCCACACCCCTCCCCTCCGAGACTCTCCCTCGCTCCTCCCCTCCTAGACTCCCCTCTCACCCCTCCTCCTCAAAGCATCCTCCCTGCTTCTTCCCCCTTCCCCCTTCCAACTTTCACCTTCATCTCCCCAAACCTTCTGCCTCGCTCTTCCCCCTCCTCAAATAACACCTCACTGTGCCTCACCCAATCTCCATCAAACCTTTTGTCCGCCCCATTCTTCCCTTTCTCCAAGCTATTCTGAAATCCCTGACACACCTTCAACAGCTCTCCCTACCTCTTCCTCCTCTTCCACATCTTAACCTACCCTCCCCCCCCTGTTCTGGACCCGATGCTCCCCCTTCCTCTTCATTAACGGTATGGACCTCAAACATCCGGGGCCTTCGCTCAAACTTGACTGACCTCTCCATACAGGTTGCTTCTGACAAACCAGATGTGATCTGCTTAACAGAAACTTTCCTCCTTCATGATGTCTCTGATGCCTTGGTATCTCTCCCAGGTTACTCCCTCCTCCGGTATGATAGACCTGAGCCTCGTCCTGGAGGTGGGGTTGCTATCTTTATAAAAAACTCTTCCTCACTCGCCCTCCACTGCCCTCTCTCCACCTCACCCCCAGGAATAACTTTGGCTACGGCTTCCCCTTCGCTCCCACCTTTTGTTCATATGTGTGTTGTACCGTCCACCAAACAGCGATGACTCCATCTACATCTCACTGTCTGATAATATGGACCAACTTCTATCTACCCATCCCAACTCTCTCTTCCTCATATGTGGTGATTTCAATTGTCACCATGCCAGTCGGCTGGGTGTGGGTACCTCACTCACCAGCCATGGCTCTTCAGCAAAGGACTTCTGCGACTCACTGGGACTGACACAATCTGTCAATTTCCCGACCCGGATCTCAGTCAACGGAGCATCTTCTCTTCTGGATTTGGTTATGACAAACTTCCCTGAAAATGTCTGCTGCTCTTCTTCTGCTCCAATCGGCTCATCTGATCATGTGTTTGTCAAAGTGGACATCTCTCTGACCATTCTCAGACAGCCTCCTCAGCATCGACGAGTCTGGCATTTCACTCAGGCCAACTGGCACGGTCTTCAAGCAGCCATCAATCATCTGGACTGGTCTCCCATCTCTACCGCCTCTGACATCAACTCATCCTGGGAATTCTTTCAAAGTAAATTGCTCTCTCTCATGCACAGATTTATCCCATCTCGTCTTCAGTTGTCATACCCTTCCTCCCGTCCATGGTACACGGAATCTTGTGGTGAGGCTGTTGCCCTGAAACAATTTGCTTTCGTCTCCTGGAAAGCAAATCCAACGGAAGGAAATCTCATTTCCTTTCACAAAGCCCGAAACAAGTGTGTGTCCACCCTCAGGAGAGCCAGGAAACAATATCTCACCATTCTCAAGACCGAACTCTCTTATCTGTCCCCCTCTTCCAAATCCTGGTGGCGTCTGGTCAAATCTGTTTCTGGTGTTTGTTCCCCCTCCATCCCCTCCCTCACCTCAAATGGCTTAACGGCTGACTCCGCACGTGAAAAAGCTGAATGCCTCAACTCTGTGTTTGCCTCTAAATCTTGTGTCCCAAACCCATCCCTCTCTGTACCCACCATACCCAGTCGTACCCAGCTGCTCCTGGACTCTGTGTCCTTTCCTCCTGACAAGGTGGAAAAGTTTCTGTCAACCCTCGACTCTGATTCTGCAACTGGTCCTGACGGCATCAGCCCACGGGTCCTAAAATCATGTTCTTCTGCTCTTTCACTCGCTCTTTCTGTTCTCTTCACCCTCTCTTTTGCTCAAGGTCATCTGCCATCTGCTTGGAAATCAGCCAACATCACCGCTTTGCACAAAAAAGGTGCAAAAACAGATCCCAGCAACTACAGACCAATCAGCCTTCTCCCAATTATCATCAAAGTCATGGAATCCATCATTGCTTCAGATATTAAATCTTTCCTCTTCTCCAATGGCTTGATCTCTGATCATCAATTTGGTTTCAGACCTGGTCACTCTACTCTGGACATGCTGCTTCTGCTTTCTCAACAATGGATGGAGGTCCTCAACGCCAAACAGGAAATTAGAGCTGTCTCCCTTGACATTTCACGTGCCTTCGATACTGTCTGGCACCCTGCTCTGCTCACCAAACTCTCCTCCTTTGGTATCCATGGAAATCTCCACGCATGGCTGGCGGACTTCCTCTCTGGTCGTAGTCAACGTGTGGCCCTGAATGGGTTTCTCTCATCTCGTCTTCCTGTTCAGGCTGGAGTTCCCCAAGGTAGTGTTCTGGGCCCTGTGCTTTTTCTGGTCTTCATCAATGATCTCTATGACTCTCTTGAAAATCCTCTCTATCTCTTTGCTGACGACTCTACTCTCTGTCGCTCCATTCCTCATCCCTCAGATCGGCAGTCTGCAGCCACCTCACTCTCTGCAGACCTGGACAAAATCACAGACTGGTCAAACAAGTGGAACATGTCTTTCAATCCTGACAAATCTCACACTCTTACAATGTCTCTCCGAAAGGACTGACTGGACAACCCTCCCATCTACTTTCTCAACAATCCTCTCCAAGAAGTTCTGTCGCTCAAGCTTTTGGGTCTCACTATCTGCCATGATCTTTCTTGGGAAAACCACATTTCCAAGCTGGCCTCCAAAGCCAGTCGCCGACTGGGCATCCTCCGTCATGCGAAGTCCTTCCTTGGCACACCTGAGCTCCTCACCACATACAAGGCTTTCATCCGCAGCTCAATGGAATACAGTTCCCCCCTCTGGGCTGGTGCTCCTGCCTCACACCTTGCTCGGCTTCACGCTGTTGAGGCCAAAGCTTTCAGAATCATTGGAATCTCCTGCGATGTAGTCAACACCGAGGGCCTTTCACTCACTCACCGCAGGCAGGTTGGTGGTCTTTCTGTCTTCTACCGACTCCTCTCCGGCCTTGCTCCCCCAGCTCTCTCTGTGCTCTGTCCCCCCAATATTCCTTCAGGTCGCACAAGATCTGCCTGCAACCCTCTTATGGTTAAACTGCCAAAGTCTAGGCTCTCTGCTCACCTTCACTCTTTCATTCCCCTTTTCTCCCGCCTCTGGAACAAACTCCCCCACTCCCTTCAATCCCACTCCTCCCTCTAGGTCTTTAAAACAGCTGTTCACCACCATCTCTTATCTTCCCCCATCGAAAACCTTGATCTTTTCTACCCCCGGTAATTCACCCCAGAGTCCTTGCAGTGTTCATATGTTTTATTCCTCTCCCACCTCCCCCCAAGTCCTCCCGATGTCCCTGCTCTCAAATGTTGTGTTTGTGTCCTTCCCCCTCTTCCCCCTCTCTTTTGTGTCCTTCCCCCTCTCTCCCCATCTTGTCTGCCGCTCCCCTTGTTTTTTGTGTTTTGTGTGTCGGTTTGTCTTTTTGTGTGATTAATGTTAGCTCTTTCACGAGCCTCGATCTTGTATACAAAAAAAAACAACAAAAAAAAACAAAAAAACAAACAGGACAAACAAACAGGCCAAACAAGACAAGACAACAAAACAAACAGACAAACAGAAAACAAACAGAAAACAAGACAAACAGGTTGAAACAGGTTGAAACAGACAGACAGACTCAAATGCAATACCCTCTCTTCTGGCGAGGGTAACAAGAAAACTACAGTTTTCGGGACGTCATAAAGGACACAATCAACAGGCATGAACAATGAATGTGGTTATGGTGGTGTAAAATAATAAGGTGGTGTAAAAGACATTGCATCAATGGCAGTAAACTTCCGATTTTTGTTTTCTTTTTCTCCATCTTTGAAAAATCTTTCCATATTTCCATTGAATTATGTGCTTGAACATTGTAGAACACAAACCGCCTTTTTGACATTTCAAAAACCTTCCGTTTAGCAGTACTTGGGCAAAATATTATGACATTTTACGTCATTTCAACCAATCAAATTTGCCGCTCGCTCTCTCAGATGAAATGGTGGCTTGAAGGAAATATATTTTTGGTTTTGGTTTGATCCGCACGAGATTGTGTCCGACAATAGATTGTCCGACAATAGCACGACAATAGATTGTGTCCGCACGAGTTTAAAAGAACCCTCCCATGTCCTTTTTTATCAAGACTGCATGAGGTAAGGTGTTCTATGATCTGTCTCATTCCCTAATTGTGAACTTTCAATGTAAAATACTTGTGATTGTCATCTGTTTATCTAATAGGCTGTTTATCTAATTATAGCATCAGGATTGCATTTAAGCAATTATTTGAGTTTAATTTTTCTTGATTCAGAAGCCGGAAGTTACACTCATTGAAGGACATTATCCCCTTTTCCCAGTCTCCATGAAGTCAGAGCGATTGGATGAGAAGATCCCATTTCGGTTTAATGAAATCTCTTACTGAGTAGTAACACATTCTGGTTGAGAAACTGTGCAATCTTATGACAGCTGCACATTTTATGCTAATAGTTTCCACTTATTTTTCCCATCAGCTTTGAACCACCTGAAAATATTTTCCATTTTTTGACGTTGTATTCAATTGCACATCTTATCAAGCTGAGCCAGTGAGATGACAATTTGCACTTATTGTCTTCTTCTTCGTTCGTATGCAGCACGAGGCTGTGGGGTAGCTTCATTGGCTGAGAGTGCGGCTGTGCCGCTGATGCAATGCCCTCTGCTGGCAGGAATGTGGAATGTATTCAGGGTGCCGGCGATAGCTTGCCTACCGTACTTTTCGCAAAGGACATGTGGGATCATTAACGTACACCCACGATTGCTGGCAGACGGGAAGGCCGTTTAACGTCAGGATGTCAGTTTATAGCTAAGTCGGGATTCAAACCCAGTCGAGATAGCTTAGAGGCGAGTTGCACCTGTTGTAATTGGGGCCTGCAAGACCTCTAGCTAATTTAAGGTTTTTTCGACCCTCGATCTACTGGCTCGAAGATAACAGTGGACATTCGGTCCAGGACCCAGACTGAAGGCCGTACCTATTAGTTGATATGACATAATTGGCTCATTTGGACCTGTCTTGGTGGAACTCCGTGTTAACCCCATCCATATGAGACTCCTTTGAATATGAGATCAGATACATCTTCATTTCTTCATGTGTGCCTCAATCTCGTTTATAATAATAAAATATCAGATTAGACACGGGTCATGTCCAATTTATCATTCTCGTGGCTGGAAGCAGTTAGCTTTATGTTTATGTAGCTTGGTCATCTTCAACACACTTCTGAACATGCATAACCTGTTCAACAGTGTAACCTGAATGTGCACCCTGAAATTGTGCAATTTGTTACCTTTTCAACTTGAGCAAACAGATCATCAAATCGGAAGTGCTGTGTTAGGCCACCGATGCTCTGCGACTGAATGTATTGTCGCGCGAATCCCTCGGTTAATACCATAGGATCGCGGATGACCAAACGGGCTTTAACTCCGAGGCGACGATCAATTGCGGATTCGACTATAAAAGCATGGGCGGAAGAATGAAGAGGAAGAAGCGGCAAGCTCTTACCTGACAACCCGACGGCAGCCCTCGATCCTGTAGGGAATGAACTCAAAACGAACATGGGGGTAAAATGTACAAAAATAAGCGATTTATTACGGAACCCGATACAAAGAAACGCGACGGTAAAAACTAATTCTGAATTGGGATCCCACACACCTCACTTCGACAATAGCACAGGGGAATGAATTAAATAAAAGAATCGTCGTGTTGTGCGTTCGTGGGTGCGAGCTTATCTCGGTTTGGCTGGATGTGTCCATCAGGAATCGCCCAGGCTCCGGTGCTCGCGCGAAGCAGGCCTCCGTCCGCCTCGCTCCCGCTCTGCTAGGCCCCGAGCCTCCCGCTCGTCAGTCGCACACCAGGTCCCATGGTTCGTAGCACCAAGCCGCGCTCCAAGCACCAAGCACCAAGGGCACAAAGAAGAACCAGGGAAGAACACAGGGAAGACGACCAGGGAAGCCCATGACCGAATCCGGGAAGAACCAGGTAAGAACGCAGGGAAGACGACCAGGGAAGCTGATGACCGAACACAGAATGCCCGCCAACCCGACGTTTTTGTCCCCCATGCTCTGACGTCAATTCTCCCGCGTTACCAATCAGTTCTCCCCTTCTTTGTGGTCTTTCTGGCCTTCTGACATCACTGGTGCTTGTCCTCCAGTCAGCGAGCTGCTTTTAATTAATGTTTCCGCGCCTTCCGCCCTGACTGGCCGAGTGTTCGCGCCCTCCGCACTGATTGGCCGAGGCATCAACGGTCAGTGGCCAATCAGTGCGCCGCTTCCTTCCACCTCCCCACCAACCAGTGGACAGCTTCCTACTCCAACCAATCACATATTCCCTGGGAGTGGCTCTTGCTTGTTAGCACGATGTTTGACGCCCATGCCGGCATTGTACGTGGCCGCTTCCTGCTTGTCTTTCCGGTTTGTTTTATTGTAAGGGAGGGGATTTAATTAACGTGGTGCACTAAGGGCCTATCTAAGTGTCTATGGGAGTGCATTGCCAAAAGGGACACTGGGTTGCTCACAGAGGGAATGACAAACGAGGGAATTTTACCCATAATCCCTGTACTAGTTAGCATGCCCCGCCCCCTCGTGGCGGAGACGAAGATACAATTTCGACATTCGGGCATTCGGGCTACACATAGAACTTATTACAGGTATATTCCCTATCACGACAGTCGAGTACCTACCTATGCAGATCTACCTGGATCTATATATTCCTCTACCTCCCCCCCCCCTCAACCCCCCGCTCCCGACATAACAGTATTTAGGAATAAAGAAGAATAGATTTCACCTTTTGTTTCCCTCTTTCCTTCGAAAACAATACGAAACACCTAGTGTCTGTGCTGAGGATTTAGGCACCCTAGGAGAGCCTTCGGTTTTGCTCCACCACCAAACTTTTGAAAATGAATATTGTGCATTTGTATGAATAAAACTTCTGCATTCGTAGAGTAGAGGAACCAGGGTTGAATCAAGCTCAGAGGGACCCAGAGTAGGTGGGCGATTGTCTATTTTATGCCATGACTGCCAAAGCCAGCCTGTCCTGCCCATATGACTGCCCAATCTGAGCCTGAATACTTCCAACATTAATATGAATAAAATAAAAATGCTTCCAACATGGCTTATTATTATTTGAACCTAGTCCCCAACACTTAGGTATATCATCTCCCCTATAGATGTCATATTACACACTTTCCATTTCCCATTGCTGAAGTCTGCTTGTTTCCTCCACCATCAAAGGTGGATGGAAGTTATGTTTCACTTTTGTCTGTTTGTTTGTTTGTCTATTTGTGAACAGAATATCTGAGTTGTGGACGGATTTGTCCGAATTTTGGTGGAGAGGTTGGGTGTGTGACGAGGAATAATTGATTCAATTTAGATGAAGATTCAAATCCAGATCTGAGAATTTTTTAAAGTGATTCTTTACCATTGAGAGATGGGGGCAAAAAACCCGATATATAGCATGGTATCTCAACAAGTTGTGAACGACTTATGACAAAACTTGGTGGATGAATTGAGTAAGTGGCAAGAACAAGCTGCATAGCTTTTGGTTCAGGTCGGAATCCAGATCTAACGTATCAGTGGGATACAAAACGTAAACTGTTCAGCCTGGCAGAGGTGTGCTCTCTACCGAGTGTCGTTCCAGTGCGCGGATGTAATTTTATGAATAATTCATTCAGTTCCTCCTTCCCCCACCCCATTTTTGCCACTCTAGGTGACTGCCTAGTTTTCCTCGTGCTTGCACCTGCGCTGGAAACACCTTACCGACTTTCTAAACAGTCTGCATTGACTAAACATACACAAAAGAACAGGTGCACTCAGAAGTATACCTGTGAAATTTTTGCTGATATTTGTCATTAAGTACCAGGCACAGGCCTTCGCTGTGATGAGCAGCTTGATGTCCTTTGTGGATCGAATTAACGCGACAGAAAATGAAAACATTAACGTGCAGTATCCTTGTCGAGGTGGAGGGGAAACTTTTCAAAGCAACATCTCGGTGCACCCGAAATATAATAGTAAAAATCATTACAAAACATAAATTACCTTTTTTGTTACTACACTTACACAATAGGCTGAGGAGTGGGAGAGAAGGGGTAGGAGGCGTAAAGAGGAAACAAAAAGACAAAACTGCTCCGCGATACTACACATTTTCCTTTTATGATCATTTTGAGCAGGTCCATTACATCTCGGGTGGTTGGCTATTGAGGAGCTGGTTAAAGGAGGTGGGAAAGTTCTCTTTCTGCTCGGGTTCTGATGTATCGCTGCAGAAGAAATAATTCCGCCGATGTGTTTACGACTGCATTTTACCCACTCACAGCTTCCATTGGACACTCCAGGGCCAGAGGAAAAGTGCAGCATTGAATGAGGCCACGGAGATGAGTCCTAATGCACATTACGGTGGAATTGCTCGCGCCTGCGCGCGCGCGCGGATCATTTGTTCTCTCGGAAGAGCGCACGCGCACACGTGGCCTCTCAATGGCGAGGGAGTGTGGTGTATCCCTGGGTGAGGGAACGAATACCGTGGATAAAAGAGACACAAAGGCAGGCTTGTGTTAAAGCGTTCCAGGCTGCCGCAATCTCTCAAATCATTAATGATCCGTCGGTGCATTATACCTGGTATTATATTAACATCAGAATTGAGGCACAACGTGAGAATGAATCAGGGTGGCAGATCAGAAGTGGAGCAGAAAGTGAACTTTCCCACCTCATATTGCCAGTTCTTCAATAACTAGCTGAAGGTGTGCTGTACCTGCCCAAGAGTGTTTATTAAAAAAAGGAAATGCTTGCTATTTCGGACCGCTTTTGTGTTTTTTGTGTCTTTTTATATTCAAGACTGTTGTGTAAGTATATATGGCAATGCCAATTAGACCCACTGAACTGAAAATACATAGAATGACCATTGCCATTCACACCACGCAGATGGAGATGTAGCTACCGGGCGCCATCTTGGTTGGCACTCGATGCTGGGCGATGGTGATTTCCGTCATGCGTTTGCACGTAATTCAGAGCGAAAAGCGATTGCGTTTTTTCACCTTTTGTGCGATCGTTTTTCAATAGGAAACCTATCACAGTTACTACAACACTTTCCTCTAACCTTTCCTTTTCACAAAAAAAAATTCGAGAACAAATATTGTTAATTTGGGAGCGTGAAGAACTCGGGACATTTTCATGAAACTTGCGAAGAGTTTGTCCGAATTATTTCACAATGATTTGTTTTTGGTCAAAATTGAAAACATGAATTTAGCTGTCCTTTTATTACGTATCAAAATAATGCAAACTAAAGTGACGAAATGTAATCAACTTTATTAAGTAGGCCCAAATGGTTGGCAGAGTGAGCAGCCGAGAGAATGTACATGTTATTACCGCACAAAATGGCATTTTAACAGTTGTCTGGCTTTTAAAATCTGGGACACGTTCAAAACAAACGAGATCCGCGAAGCGAGTCGGTCGAGTCGTGCTAACCAAGATGGCGACACGGCGGCTTCACTTTTCACGGAGTATGAGCGTTCTATATACTGTATTTTCAATTCAGTGATTCGACCTCGACTCTTTCAGGATTTCAATTAATGATGGATTATCCTTCCCAAACTGTGAAAATATCACCTGTTTATAAATGTCACCATGTAAGTTTATACATGAAGAAATTGAAATAGATTGCTAATCTATAGTGTCAATACGGTGTAACCTGTAACCAGGAGATTTTTTCCATTACGTGTTTTAGACAACTGAAAACAGCCGTACGGGAGCGACCGGGGGCTCGGGGGCTAGGGGGCTCGGAGGGGGTTCATGTGTATGTACGTGTGGCCAATGTGGATGGCGGTTTGTTAATATTCTTCGTTAACCTCCACAATTACTCCCACGTTATTGTGGGGTTGGCTGAGGGAAATTTGGCCCAAGTTTTTCACGAACCGGCTGGCCAGGCTTGACGTCGGTCTAAGGTTAAGGCAGTAATTTGCAAGTAATTTGGATTTGTTCAAGGTGCCGCCGATAGCTCACCAACTCTCCTTCGTGAAGGACACCATTGAATCTTTAAATCCACCAACTAATGCTGGCAAAAAGGATGCCAGTTTAACATCTATCCGAGGAAGAGCACACACATTAATGAATCACGCTGCCTCTGAAACACCGGGATGGCAATTTATAGCTGGGGCAGGATTCAAACCCAGGCTAGACAGCTTGAACTTTGCAGAGATTGAGGCCTTCGTGCCAGCCTCCATGTTAATATTATTATCATTATTCCATGTCATTGGGTGGAATTGACCGATTAATTTGTGGTTATAATAACTTTGACAAACAATATAACTTGGATGATATAGAGTCTGGAGTCAGGATTGGAGGAAGACGTATCAACAACCTAAGATACGCTGATGATACTTTTATGTTGGCAGAAAGTAAAGATGACTTGATGAAGCTGCTGCTGACAATGAAAAAGGAAAGTGAAAAGCTGGTCTTTATTCAAATCTAAACAAGACCGAAAGTCTAACAGCGGCGTATCCAGATTTAGTTTAAGAGTATAGTATGACCTGGGTGGAGATACCAGTTAACAAATAATGAACCACCTTTGGAGGCCATTTTTCCCCGCAGAGCAGGGGTTAGGCCATTTTTGGGCACCGTGGTCCCCTTTTTGAAGCAATGTTTTATGGCCGGATGCCCTTCCTGCCACCAACCCGGTTTGTCGACTCTTGCGACACACAGGGAATTACCAGTGAACTGGTACTCAATTTGCCGACCTCGGAAGGATGACAGGCTGAGTCAACCCCCCTGGCGTTAATTCAGCAATCGACCGGGATTCAAACCCACGATCCGAGGATCCCAAGCCTGCACCCTAACGGCTAAGCCAACACCAGACTTCAGTTAGCAAATAATGTAAGTATTAAATTATTTTGAAGTACTCTAAGTCTCTAAGCTGTCTGTCGCCATGGAAGTGAAGAGATTGCATTGAGACACTGGTTTATTCTATATTTTGGTCAGTTAGTCAACACTATCAAAGTGACCTCATCACCATACCGACACATACCACTGTGTGTGTTGTGGAATGAGGTGTTTTACGGCAGTTGGAGTGCAAATCCTACCACCAACCTCCTTGAGCGAGGACCCAGTGAGTTGGTACTCATTCTGCCGACCTCGGAAGGATGAAAGGCTGAGTCAACCCCACCTGGTGTTAATTTAACAGCTGACCAGGATTCAAACTCAGGATCCTAGGATCCCAAGCCCTCCACCCTAACCGTAAAGCCAACACGAGGCTTAGGGTAGTTGTAGGCAGTCATAAGATATGCTGCAATGTTTGAAGAGTCCTTAATCAAAGTTTTAATTATATATGATCTGGGGGGAGGGGCATACACCACCACCCCCCACCCCCCACCCCCCATCATATATCATCACCCTGTTGTCATACTTTCAGTTCCTCCCAAACATTAAGTGTGATAATTTGCCCCAACCAGGTATATGACATAATAGCCGGCGAAGCCGGTGTTGTGAATGAACGCGTATTATGTTGAAAAGCCAGATTTTTCTGGATCCTTTGAGAATTTCGAAGCTTTGACGCACCAAATCGCTCCATGGAGGACGCCATCTTGCGGATGCGGAAGTATGTATAAACAATATTGCTAAAAAGTTCAATAGGAGTTTGTTTCACCCGTCTTTTTTTGATTCACAATCTTATGCACCTCTAATTTGTAATTAATAATAAGCCCAGTTAAAATTTCTTAAAATAGGCCCTGAGCTAGCACATCGTATAGTTACTTCCTTAAGCTTCTTGTGACATTTATTGTACTAGGGCATGCCCGTACTATATATATATCTAAAATTATATCCCCCCCCCTCTATTTACATGAAATGGTTTGGTCCAAAGCGAACGGCTTGCGAGTACGGTGACAATCCCCCCCCTCTATTTACATGAAATGGTTTGGTCCAAAGCGAACGGCTTGCGAGTACGGTGACAATCCCCCCCCCCCCCCTCTATTTACATGAAATGGTTTGGTCCAAAGCGAACGGCTTGCGAGTACGGTGACAATCCCCCCCCCTCTATTTACATGAAATGGTTTGGTCCAAAGCGAACGGCTTGCGGAGTTTGGTAAAGAAATCGCCATAGCGTGCACAAACGCGCAGGAAAGCGAAAGAATCGCAAATTAGTTTTAATTAGTTTTAAAACATAGTTTAACGCCAACATAGTTTGCCAACGTGAAATAAATGAATACGCTCTCAAATGTGCCGTCCGAGGCAGAGTCTGTTCGCCACGTTCGGCACACGTGATAGCTCGCTGCTCTCTGATTGGTTGAATCGTTTTTTGGACATAGCTCGCTAACTACTTGGCCGATTAATATGAAACCTTGAAAAGGCACATCCTCGGGTCCCCAGCAATATACCTGGCAAGTTTCAAGTATATCGGACCCGTGGTTGTCGAGAAACAGCGGTCACAGACAGACACACAGAGATTACTGGCATTATAGATAGACTAGGGCATGCCCGTACTATATATAAGCTAGGACGTGCCCGTACGTGGGTGCCCGTTCCTTGCCAAAAAAAAAAAAAAAAAAAAATTTGTGTAGGGGTGTGTGTGTGTAAACATCCTAGGGCGTGCCCGTACGTGGGTGCAAAAAAACATGCGTGCAAACAACAACAACAAAAAAAAACTTTGAAACCACGTGGCAGTAACGACCACAGAACCCCCCCCTCTATTTACATGAATGGTTTGGTCCATTCGCAACGACCACAGAACCCCCCCCTCTATTTACATGAAATGGTTTGGTCCAAAGCGAACGGCTTGCGGTGTTTGGTAAAGAAATCGCCATAGCTCGGTAACTACTTGTCCGATTAATTTCAAACCTTGAAAAGGCACATCCTCGGGTCCCCAGCAATATACCTGGCAAGTTTCAAGTATATCGGACCGGTAGTTGTCGAGAAACAGCGGTCACAGACAAACATACACACATACACACATACACACATACAAACACACATACACACATACACACAGAGATTAATGGAATTATAGATAGATGAAGGTATTGGGGAGGACTGTCTGCTCTTCTCTTTTACCAAGTCTTACCAGGTACGGTACCTACTACACCTACCAATTACCTAACCTACTGATGCCATAGTGATGGGTAAAATAGTGGCAAGAGGCTTTGGCTTCGCCGGCTCATTACGGCTTTGCAGTCGGGTCATATTAAATGAACATTTCCTTAAGGGTGTTGAAAGAAACATAATTGGCAAAGCAAATGGTATTACATTCTACCTTTCAGAAGCGTAATTGTCGGCGATAAAACTCACCCAATATGTCGGATAAATACGAGGGACATACATACATATGGAGAGACAAATACTGTAAACACTGGAACCAAACATCTACGCTGTAAAAAAAATCGTTTGTTTAATCGTTTGTAAAAATCGTTTTCATCACGAATTTGCAAGTTATAAAAGCCTCCTTGCAAGTTTGAAGAAGAGGAAGAAGCGCTAATGTATGGTTTATTCACACAGCAGTTTGAACGGAAACATTTATTATTCTACGACAGCAGAAACCCCTTTAGAAGGACACGGAACGAGCATACAAAATTATATATACAGTAGTGATATTTTCCGAAGCAATATAAAAATATGTACAAGTACACAGGAGCCCACAAACAACAACAACCACAGCCATGATAACAATCGAGTGTTATAAAAGATCCTTATTTTCACGTGTTTTACTTCATGTGTTTCACGTGTTTGTGTTTTACACTGAATGAAAAACGTAAAGGTAGAGGATGCAGATTGTGATACATGACAGGTTCAACGATATTTTCGGCCTGAATGGCATAGGAATCAAAATGGCCGTCAAAAGTGTGGAGTCGGCCGTCGTAATGCCGTAATGACATCATATCACCCCTGTCATGTGACCAGATCCTCAGGTCTGATTGGTTTACGTTTGAGGGGACATACATACATACATGCATACATACGGGCAGACAAACACTGTTCTAGACGGCGTTGCCGGCGATGCCGTAAAAACACAAATATTTTCAGATGTGAAGATCAATGTGTTCAGATTGGGAGACGATCGTGTGGAAAGTTCTATCTTGCTAGATTCTAAGATTGAAGTGACTGGAGAACGTGGAGAGGATATGAATAGACAGTTAGCGTTGTGGAGAACAGCAATGTCAAGATTGACAAAGGTCTGGAAAAACAAGACCGATAGTCTAACAATGGCATAGCCGAACGGGCTTGTTTGATACTTTTTTTTTGAAGAGGATAGAATGACCTGGGTGGGGATACCAGTTAGCAAATAATGTAAGTATTAAAATGTTTTTGACTTCAGGCATGGACATCCGGTTCATGAATGACTTGGGTAAAAAAGAAATGGCGAATGGCAAACAATGAACCAATAAATTCCACAATTGTGTGCTACCTTCAGTTCAACGTCAGGCATTGACAGCAGGTTCGTGAAGGACTTGCACAAAAACGAATAGACAAACGAATAGACAGTTAGCATTGGGGAGAACAGGAATGTCAGGATTGATTAATCTGGAAAAGCAAAGATGTGACAAAATATCCAAGAGGAGGCTGCTCTTCCTGGTGAATGCTCTGGTATTTCCATTTTCAATATATGGATGTGAGTCATGGACAGTGAAGAATGAAGGAATGAGATTGACAGTTTTTTAATCTGCTGTTGACGATTAATTTTAATTCCATGGATTGGAAGTAGAACGAATAAATCAATGCATGAAGAAATCATACCACCAAGTGGATTAGAAACACTGATGCTAAAACAGAAACGGTCATGCTTTAGACACATCTTGCATGCACGAAAGTCTGTCGAAGTCAAATATTCTGGGTATGGTTGAGGAAAGAAGAGGATGAGGCAGATCTTCTATATATGCCTAGTGGATAGGAGTAAAGGCTGAAACCAAGCTGCCTCTGCCAGAGCTTTGGAAAGCAATGCAGGATAGGTATGTTTGGGAACATCTTTTTTGTATACATTGTCGAGGCTCGTGGGAGCACATTAATACACGGAATGGATCAGGACACAACAGGACAAAAGGAACAGTTGAGAGAGAAGGAGAAACAGCAGCAGCAGAGTTGAAGGCCAAGATAGAAGCAGACTTGGACAAACATTGGGTGTGGAGAGGAATGAGGGTTTGGGAGAAGATGCATGGGGTGGACAAGATGGATACAGAAGGAAACACTCAGGAGGGAAACTGGAAATTTGGAAGGGTGTTGGATTGGGTGGGGTAAGCCAACTGGTCCAAGATACTGAACAGGGTGGAGTGGGTTACGAGGGTAGAAAAGATCATGGTTTTGGATTGGGACAACCTCAGATGGTGGTGAACAGCTGTCTTGAAGACCTGGAAGGAAGAATGAGATTGAAGAGAATGTGGAAGTTGGTTCCTCAGGTGGGAGAAAAGAGGAACAAATGAGTGGAGGTGAACCGTGATCCTGGAGTTGGGTGACTGCGTGAACCGTGCAGAAACCTTGGGGAGGGGGCGGACAAAGCAATGAAAGAGCAGAGTGTGCAAACAGAAAGGAGGAGGTAGAAGACAGAGAGACCACCGACAGAGAGACAGAGAGACCTGTCTGTGATAGCGAATTGTTATACCCATAGACTCAGCTTCATCGTGGGAGATTCCGATGATATTGAAGGCTTTGGCTTTCACAGCATCAAGCTGAGCAAGATGTGAGGCAGGGGAGTCAGCCTAGAGTGGAAAGCAGTACTCCATCAAGCTGAGGATGAAGGCCTTGTCGATATAGAGTTGTTCAGGTGTGCCAAGGAAGAACTTTGTGCGATGTAGGATGCCCAGTCGGCGGCTGGCTCTGGAGGCCAACGTTTAAATATATGTTTCCCAATAAAGATCATGGCTGATGCTGAAACCTAAGAGTTTGAATGACTGAACTTCCTCAAGAAGATTGTTGAGAAAGTAGATGGTGGGATTGCAAGATGGTCCTTTTGACACACAGGCAGAGAGACAGAGAGAGAGAGAGAGAGAGAGAGAGAGAGAGTGTGTGTGTGTGTGTGTGTGTGTGTGTGTGTGTGTGTGTGTGTGTGTGTGTGTGTGTGTGTGTGTGTGTGTGTGTGAGAGAGTGTGTGCGAGAGTGTGATTGTGAGTGATTGATTGAGTGTCTTGTGATTTTATCAAGGTCTGAGGTCAGGAAAGAGGTTGCAGCCTTCCTGTCTGAAGGACGAGGGATGTCACGACATAAGGTGGAGTCATTGGCAAATATATAAAGAGGATTTTCCAGGGAGACAGAGATGATTGATGAAGATCAGGAATAGGACTGGGCACAGAATACTGCCTTGGGTCACTCCAGACTTGACAGGGAGAGGAAATTAAGGGATTCCATTGAGATTCACACGTTGGCTACCAGAGTAAAGGAAGACAGTAAGCCATGTGTAGAGTTTGCCTTGAATGCCATAGGCAGAAAGTTTGGAGAGTACAGGTAAGATGTCAGACGGTATCAAAAGGATTAAACATTTCCAGAGCAACGACCCTGATCTCATGTCTATAGATATCTATATCTATATCTATATCTATAGTATTCTATATATCTATATCTATAATAGGAATACGGTTACACATCAAATAAAGGTCACAATTGAACCATAAGTGTGTTGGCGGCAATATCCCACGTCACACTTGTAACGATGGCCAGAAGAAATTCCATATGAAGCCCCAAGATATAAGTTATAAACAATCCATATGCAGTCCACATATAATGTGATCATGGCTGGAATAATCGGACAGGAAATGGGATTGCTCATTCATGCATAAAGATTCATTTAAGCACCTTCATTAGCTGAAGATCGTTGCTGCTTTTCTAGAGGCCTAGCAAGTCTAGACAGCTCTGATCCAGTTGTCAGTGGTGGGTGCATAAGCATCAGCACGTCTAAAGCACATCAGGTTTCCTCAAAACTTCTTCCAGTTTATTAGTGCCTGTTCAAAAACCGTTGGACAGAATTGACTGAATAGTTTGTGGTGAAAATAATTTACTTCATGTAGGCGTGCCCCATGAAACCCACCAATAAGCTATCTATACACCTTCACACGTAGTTCATCCAAGGCGGAAAACACTTTTGGGGAAGGGGGGAAATTAAGTCTCGACAACCTCGGTCGTGTGATTTATTGTCCTCTTGCCAGGTTTTGGTTGAGATTGTACGAGTAATGATCAAATGTATATCGCAGTCAGACAGACAGACAAACAGACACACAATTGCATATTTTAGTATGATGATACCACATAGGTGAAAATACCTCATAATGCCACATAGGTGGCAAAGGTATTATGGACCTCAAAAAGAGCTCTCCTTGTTCACACAAACAGAAAAACTTGGTGTTCTCATGCACTATGTAGAGAAGAACAAATAAAAGTTTTGAGATCAGCCTTGTTTTGAATACCATCACGTTTTAAGTCCAGAATTGCTCATCATGTGCAGAAACAGTGTAGGCTTGAAGACCGAAATTATGTCATCATCAACATCATCATCATCATAAAATACGCCATTTGGTGTCTGTCTGTGGGTCTGTCTGATGATTTTTTGACCGAGATACATTACGTCGTTACTTATCCAATCTCAACTAAACTTGACAGAATGACTATGGGTTACATAATGAAGGTTGTAGCACATTCATTTGCCCCCTTCCCCAAGGGGGTTTTCTCCCCCGAGCGGGTTTTCCCCACCATTGCTGTCAATGGGGTTGCATGTTGAGGTGTATAGCCATGTTAAGCTAGCTTTATCGTGGCGTTTTTCCAAGGCCGCTTCTAATAACAAAACTAACGATAATAGCATAATGTTAATATTATTACAAAACAATATTAATACCAATAATATCCCACCTCCCCAAGGTGGTTTTGCTCCTTGAACAAACGTCGAGTCAACGTTTATAAATAGCTTATCATGGCGTTTCCGTGGGAGCAACGGTACAAAGGCCTCTACCTGAAGTAAAAATATTATAAACTATAAGCATGTATGATTAGCTTTTAAAATACTCAAAAATGCTGTTTAACACAATGTTGTGGAAAACCAATCGAGTCCACAACATTAGTCCATCTGTTGGCTTAATTCCATTAAGACCTTTGACATCATTCTGTAAATACAGGAAATGCAATAGGAATAAGGTTTGGCATCACATAGGTCAATCCATAACATTCAATGCAAGCAAGCTTAATATTCTATGCAGGCGTACCGTTAGTGAGTCTACAAGGTGTAACATGTCACAGGAGAAGTCCCCTGAGCACCGGCCGCAGCGGGTCTTATAGCCGCGCCCCTAGCGGTGTCAGCGAGCAACGAGCATCACCTGGGTTCAGCATTAATACGAATACGATTTCACTACATTCTCCCCACCGTTAGAATTACACTGCAGAGCAGCTAGAATCGAGCGAGCGTCAGCATTAACAGGGTGTGGAATATGGTATCAGTCGACCCAACCGTACCGGTCTGGGCGGCGAATTTCTCTGCCAGCACGCGTCCGAAATTCCCCGGGTACGGCATCACGTATCCCAGAGACCCCGGCGTCGGAGGAGCTACCGGAGTCAGGGGACGAAGGGGGTACCGCCAAGCCTTCGGACACGGGTAGATGTGGCGAAGGGAGGGTCGGCAGACTGTCAGCGACGGAAGCGTCGGAAGAGTCCATAGTCTCATAGATTGGTTCGATCGGTGCGTCCGATTCCCTACAAGGGTCGGCGAACCCACATGGGGCAAGATGACGTACGGAGACAGTGGTCTCACGTCCATCAGCCGTTATCACACGAGCATGCTCAGGATTAGCCTGGAGTATCTGCACTTTGTCCACTAAGGGGTCGTACTTGCTCGTGCGAACCGCCCGTTTGAGGTAGGCCGGCCCGGGCTCAGCGAGCCAACTGGGTAAAGACCGTATACACCCCGTGCTCCTTGGGTGGTGGAAAAGTCTCTCGTGGGGAGTCTGGTTGGTGGCTGTACACAGTAGAGCCCTGATCGAGTTCAACGCCGCAGGTAGCGACCAAGCCCATTTATCGAGGCCCCGGCCGAGGGTCCGGAGGTTGAGCATGACGGCCCTCCATATAATCCCATTGAAGCGTTCGATCTGCCCATTTGCCTGGGGTCTGTACGGCGTGGTGTAACTAGAAGCGATGTTATTTTGGAGCAGATAGCCTCGCACTTCCTGAGACAAGAAGACCGCACCCCGATCAGTATGCATATAGGCCGGGTACCCGAACATAGAGAACAAATTCTGTAAGCATCACATTACCGTGGCAGCAGTCATGTCCACGCACGTATAAGCGAAGGGAAATCGCGAGTATTCATCAACGATAGTGAGCAGATAGCGAGAGTTACTCGACACCGGCAATGGGCCCTTAAAATCCATCGCCAAGCGTTCCCACGGCCTCGTAGCCCTAACCAGAGTCCCCATGGGAGGGTTATAAAAATGCGGTTTGATTTCCGTGCATATAGCGCAGTCGCGACAGATACGGCGGATATCGTCAATCGAGTATGGTAGATTGCCGCGCCGCACAAAATGAGTGAAACGCGTTACGCCTGGATGCCCCGCAGTGGCATGCAGCATGCGCAGGCCCTCCAAAGCGGCGATACCCGCGCACGTAACCGGTCTCGATAAGGCGTCGGCAGCCCGGTTTTCCTTCCCCGGGCGGTATTTGATAGTGTAGCAGAAGTCGGCAAGCTCTACACGCCAGCGAGTGATTTTCTCATTCTTAATGCGCTGGGCGTGTAATGTGTCGTACATGAACGCAACACTTTGCTGGTCCGTGATGATTTGGAAACATCGCCCGAGTAAGTACGGGCGCCATCGCTGAATAGACTCGATGATCGCATACGCTTCCTTTTCGACAGACGAATGACTCCGCTCAGCGGAGGTAAGAGTCCGTGAAAAGAAAGCCACTGGACGCCCTCCTTGGGAGAGGGTCGCCGCGATGGCCTGATCTGAGGCATCACTTTCGAGGACGAAAGATCCGCTCTCATCGATCGTCGCCACAGCGGCACTGGCGATGTCGGCCTTAAGGCTTCCAAAGGCCGCCAATGCAGCCGGACGCAGAGGGAATGTGTCGCAGGCCACAAGGGGGCGAAGTTTCGCGGAGAAATTTTGGACCCATTTTGAGTAATGGGCGAATAGCCTGAGGACGCGCTTCAGGGACGCCCGATCGCTGGGAGGGGCCATGACGAGCAAAGGTCGCAGATGCTCCTTATCCGGAGCGACAGAGCCATGGGTCACGGTGTACCCCAGAAGATCTATCTTGCGTAGAGAGTATTGACACTTAGCCTCGTTCATGGTTAAGTGATACCTCTGCGCGACCTCGAGGAAGCGCTTCAGATTAGCATCATGGTGCCCTTGGTCATACCCACAAACCGTAAGATTGTCTAGGTAGACGAAAACATCGGTTAAGTTCTCCCTTGCAATGAGGTCATCCATGGCCCTCTGGAAACAGGAGACCCCGTTTGTCGCCCCAAAAGGCAATCGAGTAAACTGGTACAACCGTTGCCCCGACTCAAACGCGGTATAGATACGATCTGCCCTAGAGATGGGGATCTGATGGTACGCACTACGGAGATCGAGAGTGCTGTAGACTGAGTACTGGGCCACCTGTCGCACCAGTGCGTTCATCCCCGGAAGGGGGTAGGCATCCAGCTGTGTAAAGCGGTTAATCGTTTGGGAATAGTCGATTACCATGCGTCTGCGGTGTGCATCGCTTTGCACCACCAAGACCTGGGCTCGCCACGGCGACCGGCTAGGTTCTATGATACCGTCTTTCAAGAGCTGTGCCATTTCGTCTGCAATGAATTGCATGTCTGCTCGAGAGTAGCGCCGTGATTTTACCGCTACAGGGGTACAGTCGGAGGTTAGATTGGGGAACAGCGAAAGCGGCTGGATTTCCATTTTCGCTAGGGCACACACAGCAAGCGCATCAGCCCCCACAACAAGCGTGTCAGGCCCACCAAACTCCATTTCCAGACGTCCATGTCGCTTAAGAAAATCGTGTCCTAACAGAATATCAGCACATAAAGCAGGTAAGACCATAAGGTGTACATCTGGGAAAACCCGTCCCTTTATCACGAGTTTCAATCGGCATTCCCCCTTCGTGCTGAGTCGAAGTCCCTGGGAAGCCATGAAGATCTGTCTTGTAGACCTCAAGACCTGCCAACCATGCCTGTGCACTAGTCGCTGGTCGATAAAACTATCCGTAGACCCTGTATCCACCAAGGCACGCACACAATGGCCCTCGACCATGAGGGGAATAAGGGCTTGAGCCAGGCCGGACGAGCCTGCTGGGAGTGGGACCGAACCTCCCGAGTGGGTCGGCCGAGCCTCGCGGGTGGATCCTATGCCAGCGGCAGTTGTCCGGGTGTCAGAGGGTGCCCGTGGAGTCTCGTATAAGTTGTCAGGGTGTGTTCCCATGCAATCTGCAGTTTTGCGGTCGTTGCCGGAGTATTCGTTGTTCATGGGGAATCCGTTAAAGCCATCAGAGAGCTTTCCCATGCATTCCGTTGCTTTGCGATTCAAAATCGCCATTTGATGAGTATGGGCCTCCGTAGTATTCGAAATCGCCGTTTGACGATTCAAAATCGCCGTTTGATGAGTATGGGCCGCCGTAGTATTCAAAATCGCCGTTTGACGATTCAAAATCGCCGTTTGATGAGTATGGGCCGCCGTAGTATTAGAAATCGCCGTTTGACGAGTATGGGCCTCCGTAGTATTCGAAATCGCCGTTTGACGAGTGTGGGCCACCGTAGTTGGTACCGAACTCGTGTCGCCGCCAGTGGACGCTGTACGCTCTTGAGAGACACGACGAGAACGTACCGCTGGGGCTTGGCGAGGCTCCAAAGCCTCTCGCGTGGCCCGGAGTCTGGTCAAGGACGCATGTGCCGTGCCCGATTGAGGATGAGACTGTTGTGGCTGTTCGGTGTCTCTCGCCAAGGTCGATTGAGCGACCAGGGGCCCGCGAGGAGGGACCCTGTCCATCAAAGCCGGGTAAGGCGCCGTGTTCCGAGCTCGGCTCGTAGGCTCTGCAATGAGCTCATTCAAGGTCGCGCGCGGCCGTGAGCCACGTGTGGTTTT
Source organism: Myxine glutinosa (assembly GCF_964187855.1). NCBI lineage: Eukaryota > Metazoa > Chordata > Myxini > Myxiniformes > Myxinidae > Myxine > Myxine glutinosa. The sequence goes on along the minus strand of NC_136262.1, from coordinate 208,579,824 downwards.
CCGGCACACTTTTGCGTAGTGCCCCTTTTGCGAGCACAAATGGCATATGGCGTCCCAAGCCAGACACACGGTCCGGAGATGTCGTTGTCCCCCACAGAAGTAGCATGTGGCTCCGCGTAAGGCCTTGGGTCTGGTCGTAGCGGCAGCCATCAGGACCGGATCCTCCTCCGGAGCATCCTGGAGTTCCACGAGCAGTTCCGCTCCCTCGGCGGTAGCACTCTCCGGCCGTGCGTGTAGCGAGGTTCCCGCCAAGAGGCGCGTGCGATCATAGGCGTTTGACTGCAACCGCGCTTCAGTGTGTACCTTTCCTTGCTCGAGTGCTGCCGTGAAGGTCAGGTCGGTCTTCTCCAGGAGTTTGAGCCTTAGGTCCTGAGAGGAGATCCCGGCGACGAAAGTGTCAAGGAGCAGGTCATCCTGAGCCTGCTCGTGAGTCCGTGGCTCCCGGGTGCTGTCCAGCAGGAGTTGCCGGAGCTCCTGGGCATAGTGATCCATTGGCTCGTTGGGTTGCTGGCGTCGTGATAAGAGCAAATGCCGAGCATACACCGGGCTCTTTTCCTTTATGTACAATCGTTTGAGCTCCGCAATAGCGAGGTCGTACGTCGCACATTGTGCAATACTGTTGTACACCTTGTAGTCGACTTTGGAGTGCAGCATTGCTAGCTTCGAGGCAGCCGTCGGCTCGGTCTCAGGCTCAGCGAAATGGTTCTCCAACGTTTTCAGCCAGTTCTTCAGTTGCAATCCACCATCCGAGGCTTGCGGGTCGGCGTAGAATTGTGTGACCAACAGCGTCTTGTTGCCAGCCATGTCCGTCGATCGTTAATGGAATTAAGTGTTGTGGAAAACCAATCGAGTCCACAACATTAGTCCATCTGTTGGTTTAATTCCATTAAGACCTTTGACATCATTCTGTAAATACAGGAAATGCAATATGAATAAGGTTTGGCATCACATAGGTCAATCCATAACATTCAATGCAAGCAAGCTTAATATTCTATGCAGGCGTATCGTTAGCAAGTCTACGAGGTGTAACATGTCACAGGAGAAGTCCCCTGAGCACCGGCCGCAGCGGGTCTTATAGCCGCGCCCCTAGCGGTGTCAGCGAGCAACGAGCATCACCTGGGTTCAGCATTAATACGAATACGATTTCACTACACACAAAACTGAAATAAATTTGGAGGAATCCAGATATCAGTCTATGCTTATCATGTTGACGAATACACCTGATCGGAAATCTACGGTAGTCTATATACCCCACAAGGGTTAATAACACGACCCTTCCTGTCACTTTCGTTGAGTTCTTCCAAGGTGTTTTTGTGGCGTTTTTCCAAAACCGCTTCTCATGACAAAAGTAGCGAGAAAGAGCAATCGGAGATTGCAGACCCTCGCCAGGACGTGTTTTTAGTGGTTTTAAGGCTTTTGTGTTAAAACAAACATGGCGGCCGAACCACGTGACTGATGACGTCATCATTAATATGACCCTACTGCAAAGCCGCAATGAGCCGGCGAAGCCAAAGCCTCTTGCCACTATTTTACCCATCACTATGGCAATGCTCAAAGTATGGCATCAGTAGGTTAGGTAGTTGGTAATAGGTAGGTGCAGTAGGTACTGTACCTAGTTCAAAATGACACTTTTTTTTTTTTTTTTTTGTGTATACAGAGTCGAGGCTCGTGAAAGAGCTAACATTTATCAAACAAACAAGCAAACAAAGTATATAAAAAGGGGAGCGGTCGACAAGATGGGGAGAGAAGGGGAGGAAGCACACAAACATAACATTTGAGAGCAGGGACATCGGGAGATGTGTGGGAGGGAGAGGGCTTGAGGGGAGGCAGGATAGGTATAAAACGCAAGGACACCAAGGACTTCCAGGAAAGAAGTTGGTATTTCAAAAAAGTGGATTTGGGGTGAAATTAGCGGGGGTAGAAAAGATCAAGGTTTTGGATTGGGGAAGATAAGAGATGGTGGTGAACAGCTGTTTTAAAGACCTGGAGGGAGGAGTGGGATTGAAGAGAGTGAGGGAGTTTGTTCCAGAGGCAGGAGAAAAGAGGAATGAAGGAGTGAAGGTGAGCAGAGAGTCTTGATTTTGGCAGTTTAACCATAAGAGGGTTGCAGGCAGATCTTTTTCTTGCAAGCAGATTTGCATTCTGGATGAGATTAAAATTTATAAAATTTACTTCTTGATTAATTCGGTGAATTCCGTCTCAACTTCGGATATTTCCGGCCGTGAAAAACTATTCCCTACGGCCGCGAGATTTCTAAAAAATAATTCTTCGTCAATTTTCGAATATTTGACGCCGTTTTCAGCCTCCGAAATGTGGGAATACGCTTTTTTGAAATATTTTTTCAGATGCTCGAATCTCATTGGTTCCGGTGTTTGGTGAAGATTTTCTTTGAGGATAACCAGGGCCCATGCGGGCCCGGGGAACGAGGTTGGTCTTAAAGTATTTTAATTACAAATTAGAGGTGCATAGGATTGTGAATCAAACAAAGACGGGTGAAACAAACTCCTATTGAACTTTTTCGCAATTTTTTATGCATACTTCCGCATCCGCAAGATGGCGGCCTCCATGGAGCGATTTGGTGCGTCAAAGATTCGAAATTCTCAAAGGATCCAGCAAAATCTGGCTTTTCAACATAATACGTACGCGTTCATTCACAACACCGGCTTCGCCGGCTATTATTTTCTCCACCAATTTATCCCTAGATGACGCTCAAGAAATTTCATCTTTATCGGATGAAGTTTTGTAGTTGTCTTATAAATCCTCATTTTATGTGTAAGGAAAAAAGAACAACATCAAACGTAAGAACGCAAATAAGCTTGGTAATGATAAAGTGATTTTTTTTATTCTCAAACTGATAATTTAAAGTTCCGATTCTGCGTGTGAGTTCGTGGGAGATGAGATGTCCAGGACATGCAACAATAAGTTTCATAATTCTGGAATTGAAACCAATTTATCTGAAAGGGAAAATTAAATGGATTTCGCTATAACGAAAGTATATAATGTACCAATAATGCTGCATGAGAAAACTTCAATTGATCGAGAATGTTTAGCAATTTCTCAAATTACAAATTGCTTCGGTCCTTGGATCCCAGAGATTTTAATAAGTATTGCCGGCTTACTGGTATCTGCATTAACTTAATTGATAATTAAAGCATGTTTATATCGAGGGTGGATCGTGTGCCTCGCAGTGGAGCCCAAAGCACCCATGGCAAGTAGAGTTAGCATTATCTTTGTGTATATACGATCCCGAGTCAATTAATTACACTTCGATGTAGTCTTCTTGGGAAAGGGATCGTGTGTTACAAAGACATCTTATCCAGCTATTGATTGAGCAAGTCTTGGATTAAAGGCATTACTGTGTTTCTGAAGCTAAAAGCCTTTTAGGCTGCTTACCCAAGGTCACTATGCAGCAAGGAAAAGATTGCGTTTTCAACTGGCAAGGAAGATGCGGTTATTAATGAAGACCGAAGGAACACTGATGTTATAAACTGCGGTAAAAAATGGAGTGTAAAAATCGATCATTTCTTTTCAGCTTGGAGAATATCTAGACATTCCCTCGGTACTGTTATTTAAGTTGTAAAAGTTTGTACTTTAGAGTTGAACTATTTCACGTCTGATGTACTGAAACCATGTCCATGTTGTTAGGGTTAGGGTTGGGGTTGTTAGGGTTAGGGTTAGTTGTTAGGGTTAGGGTTATGGTTGTTAGGGTTAGGGTTAGGGTTGTTAGGGTTAGGGTTAGGGTTTGTCCTATTTTGTTCAGGAAATTGTCTTGTTGTGCTACGGATGGATCCCATGCCCTTTTCAGAATTTTTTTTTTTTGTTTGTTTTTTTGTATACTGAATCGAGGCTCGTGAAAGAGCTGACATTTACTTCACAAACAAATCAACCAGACAAACAAAATACCCAAAAAGAGGGAGCGGAAGACAAGATGGGGAGAAGGGGAAGCACACAAACACAACATCCGAGAACAGGGAGATGTGTGGAAGGGAGAGGACCCGGGGGGAGGAGGCATGGGAAGGGGGGGGGGGGGAGGGAGAAGTATAAAACACAAGGACACCAAGGACTTCCTGGACAGAAGTTATTATTTCAAAAAAGTGGAATTGGGGTGTAATTAGCGGGGGTAGAAAAGATCAAGGTTTTGGATTTTTTAAAATTTTTTTTGTATACAAGATCGAGGCTCGTGAAAGAGCGAACATTAATCACACAGAAAGACAAACCGACACATAAAACATATAACATCGGGAGCGGTAGACAAGATGGGGAGAGAGGGGGAAGGACACAAACACAACATTTGAGAGCAGGGACCGAGAGACATGGAGACATGGAGAGATCTGAGAGAGGGCGAGGGCTTTGGGGGGGGGGGGGCATGGGAGGGGGCGGTGGGAGAGGTATAAAACATATGGACACTGCCAGGACTTCCAGGAAAGAAGTTGGAATTTCAAACAAGGTGGATCTGGGGTGAATTAGCGGGGGTAGAAAAGATCAAGGTTTTGGATGGGGGAAGATAAGAGATGGTGGTGAACAGCTGTTTTAAAGACCTGGAGGGAGGAGTGGGATTGGAGGGAGTGGGGGAGTTTGTTCCAGAGGCGGGAGAAAAGAGGCATGAAAGAGTGAAGGTGAGCAGAGAGCCGAGATTTCGGCAGTTTAACCATCAGAGGGTTGCTGGCAGATCTTGTGCGACCTGTAGGAATATTTGGGGGACAGAGCACAGAGAGAGCTGGGGGTGCAAGGCCGGAGAGGAGTCGGTAGAAGACAGAAAGACCACCTACCTACCTGCCTGCGGTGAGTGAGTGAAAGGCCCTCAGAGATAGCTTCATCGCGGGAGATTCCAATAATTCTGAAAGCTTTGGTTTCAACAGCGTGAAGCCGAGCTAGGTGTGAGGCAGGAGCACCGGCCCATAGGGGAGAACAGTATTCCATTGAGCTGCGGATGAAAGCCTTGTATGTGGTGAGGAGCTCAGGTGTGCCGAGGAAGGACTTCGCACGACGGAGGATGCCCAGTCGGCGACTGGCTTTCGAGGCCAGCTTGGAAATGTGGTTTTCCCAAGAAAGATCATGGCAGATAGTGAGACCCAAAATCTTGAGCGACAGAACTTCTTGGAGAGGATTGCTGAGAAAGTAGATGGGAGGGTTGTCCAGTCGATCTTTTCGGAGAGACATAGTAAGAGTGTGAGATTTGTCAGGATTGAAAGACATGTTCCACTTGTTTGACCAGTCTGTGATTTTGTCCAGGTCTTCAGAGAGTGAGGAGGCAGCAGACTGCCGATCTGAGGGAAGAGGAATGGAGCGGCAGAGAGTGGAGTCATCAGCAAAGAGATAGAGAGGATTTTCGAGAGAGTCAGAGAGATCATTGATGAAGACCAGAAAAAGCACGGGGCCCAGAACACTGCCTTGGGGAACTCCAGCCTGAACAGGAAGAGGAGATGAGAGAAACCCATTCAGGGCCACACCTTGACGACGACTAGAGAGGAAGTCCGCCAGCCATGCGTGGAGATTTCCATGGATACCAAAGGAGGAGAGTTTGGTGAGCAGAGCGGGGTGCCAGACCGTGTCGAAGGCACGTGATATGTCGAGGTAGACAGCTCTAATTTCCTGTTTGGCATTGAGGACCTCCATCCATTGTTGAGACAGCAGAAGCAGCATGTCCAGAGTAGAGTGACCTGGTCTGAAACCAAATTGATGATCAGAGATCAAGCCATTGGAGAAGAGGAAAGATTTCATATCCGAAGCAATGATGGATTCCATGACTTTGCTGATAATTGGGAGAAGGCTGATTGGTCTGTAGTTGCTAGGATCTGTTTTTGCACCTTTTTTGTGCAAAGCGGTGATGTTGGCTGATTTCCAAGCAGATGGCAGTTGACCTTGAGCAAAAGAGAGGGTGAAGAGAACAGAGAGAGGGTGAGATAGAGCAGCAGAGCAGGATTTTAGGACCCGTGGGCTGATGCCGTCGGGTCCAGTTGCAGAATCAGAGTCGAGGGTTGACAGAAACTTTTCCACCTTGTCAGGAGGAAAGGACACGGAGTCCAGGAGCAGCAGGGTACGACTGGGTATGGTGGGTACAGAGAGGGATGGGTTTGGGACACAAGATTTAGAGGCAAACACAGAGTTGAGGCATTCAGCTTTTTCACGTGCGGAGTCAGCTGTGTAGCCGTTTGAGGTAAGGGAGGGGATGGAGGGGGAACAAACACCAGAAACGGATTTGACCAGACGCCACCAGGATTTGGAAGAGGGAGACAGATAAGAGAGTTCGGTCTTGAGAACGGAGAGATATTGTTTCCTGGCTCTCCTGAGGGTGGACACACACTTGTTTCGGGCTTTGTGAAAGGAAATGAGATTTCCTTCCGTTGGATTTGCTTTCCAGGAGACGAAGGCAAGTTGTTTCTGGGCAACAGCCTCACCACAAGATTCCGTGTACCATGGACGGGAGGAAGGGTATGACAACTGAAGACGAGATGGGATAAATCTGTGCATGAGAGAGAGCAATTTACTTTGGAAGAATTCCCAGGATGAGTTGATGTCAGAGGTGGTAGAGATGGGAGACCAGTCCAGATGATTGATGGCTGCTTGAAGACCATATGTTGAGAAATCAGGATGGGGGAAGATAAGAGATGGTGGTGAACAGCTGTTTTAAAGACTTGGAGGGTGGAGTGGGATTGAAGAGAGTGAGGGAGTTTGTTCCAGAGGTGGGAGAAAAGAGGAATGAAGGAGTGAAGGTGAGCAGAGAGTGTTGATTTTGGCAGTTTAACCATACGAGGGTTGCAGGCAGATCTTGTGCGACCTGTCGGAATATTTGTGGGACAGAGCCCAGAAAGAGATGGGGGGGGGGGGCAAGGCCAGAGAGGAGTCGGTAGAAGACGGAAAGACCACCAACCTGCCTGCGGTGAGTGAGTGAGAGGCCCTTGGAGTTAGCTTCATCGCGGGAGATTCCAATGATTCTGAATGCTTTGGTTTCAACAGCGTGAAGACGAGCTAGGTGTGAGGCAGGAGCACCAGCCCAGAGGGGAGAGCAGTATTCCATTGAGCTGCAGATGAAAGCCTTGTATGTGGTGAGGAGCTCAGGTATGCCAAGGAAGGACTTCGCACGACAGAGGATGCCCAGTTGGCGACTGGCTTTGGAGGCCAGATTTGAAATGTGGTTTTCCCAGGAAAGATCATGGCAGATGGTGAGACCCAAAAGTTTGAGTGACAGAACTTCTTGGAGAGGGTTATTCAGAAAGTGGATGGGAGGGTTGTCAAGTCGGTCTTTTCGGAGAGACATCGTAAGAGTGTGAAATTTGTCAGGATTGATAGACATGTTCCACTTGTTTGCCCAGTCTGAGATTTTGTCCAGGTCTGTAGAGAGGGAGGAGGCTGCAGACTGCCGATCTGAGGGATGAGGAATGGAGCGGCAGAGAGTGGAGTCATCAGCAAAGAGATAGAGAGGATTTTCAAGAGAGTCAGAGAGATCATTGATGAAGACCAGAAAAAGCACAGGGCCCAGAACACTGCCTTGGGGAACTCCAGCCTGAACAGGAAGAGGAGATTAGAGAAACCCATTCAGGGCCACACGTTGACTACGACTAGAGAGGAAGTCCGCCAGCCATGCGTGGAGATTTCCATGGATACCAAAAGAGGAGAGTTTGGTGAGCAGAGCGGGGTGCCAGACCGTATCGAAGGCACGTGATATGTTAAGGGAGACAGCTCTAATTTCCTGTTTGGCGTTGAGGACCTCCATCCATTGTTGAGAAAGCAGAAGCAGCATGTCCAGAGTAGAGTGACCAGGTCTGAAACCAAATTGATGATCAGAGATCAAGCCATTGGAGAAGAGGAAAGATTTCATATCTGAAGCAATGATGGATTCCATGACTTTGCTGATAATTGGGAGAAGGCTGATTGGTCTGTAGTTGCTGGGATCTGTTTTTGCACCTTTTTGTGCAAAGCGGTGATGTTGGCAGATTTCCAAGCAGATGGAAGATGACCTTGAGCAAAAGAGAGGGTGAAGAGAACAGAAAGAGGGAGTGAAAGAGCGGAAGAACATGATTTTAGGACCGTGGGCTGACGCCGTCAGGACCAGTTGCAGAATCAGTCGAGGGTTGACAGAAACTTTTCCACCTTGTCAGGAGGAAAGGACACAGAGTCCAGGAGCAGCTGGGTACGACTGGATACGGTGGGTACAGAGAGGGATGGGTTTGGGACACAAGATTTAGAGGCAAACACAGAGTTGAGGCATTCAGCTTTTTCACGTGCGGAGTCGGCCGTTAAGCCGTTTGAGGTGAGGGAGGGGATGGAGGGGGAACAAACACCAGAAACAGATTTGACCAGATGCCACCAGGATTTGGAAGAGGGAGACAGAAAAGAGAGTTCGGTCTTGAGAATGGTGAGATATTGTTTCCTGGCTCTCCTGAGGGTGGACACACACTTGTTTCGGGCTTTGTGAAAGGAAATGAGATTTCCTTCTATTGGATTTGCTTTCCAGGAGACGAAAGCAAGTTGTTTCAGGGCAACAGCCTCACCACAAGATTCCGTGTACCATGGACGGGAGGAAGGGTATGATAACTGAAGACAAGATGGGATAAATCTGTGCATGAGAGAGAGCAATTTACTTTGAAAGAATTCCCAGGATGAGTTGATGTCAGAGGCGGTAGAGATGGGAGACCAGTCCAGATGATTGATGGCTGCTTGAAGACCGTGCCAGTTGGCCTGAGTGAAATGCCCGACTCGTCGACGCTGAGGAGGCTCTCTGAGAATGGTCAGAGAGATGTCCACTTTGACAAGCACATGATCAGATGAGCCGATTGGAGCAGAAGAAGAGCAGCAGACATTTTCAGGGAAGTTTGTCATAACCAAATCCAGAAGAGAAGATGCTCCGTTGACTGAGATCCGGGTCGGGAAATTGACAGATTGTGTCAGTCCCAGTGAGTCGCAGAAGTCCTTTGCTGAAGAGCCATGGCTGGTGAGAGCGGTACCCACACCCAGCCAACTGGCATGGTGACAATTGAAATCACCACATATGAGGAAGAGAGAGTTGGGATGGGTAGATAGAAGTTGGTCCATATTATCAGACAGCGAGATGTAGATGGAGTCATCACTGTTTGGTGGATGGTACAACACACATATGAACAAAAGGTGGGAGCGAAGGGGAAGCTGTAGCCAAAGGTATTCCTGGGGGTGAGGTGGAGAGAGGGCAGTGGAGGGCGAGTGAGGAAGAGAGTTTTTTATAAAGATAGCAACCCCACCTCCAGGACGAGGCTCAGGTCTATCATACCGGAGGAGGGAGTAACCCGGGAGAGATACCAAGGCATCAGAGACATCATGAAGGAGGAAAGTTTCTGTTAAGCAGATCACATCTGGTTTGTCAGAAGCAACCTGTATGGAGAGATCAGTCAAGTTTGAGCGGTGGCCCCAGATGTTTGAGGTCCATACCGTTAATGAAGAGGAAGGGGGAGCATCGGGTCCAGAACAGGGGGGGGGGAGGGGTAGGGTAAGATGTGGAAGAGGAGGAAGAGGTAGGGAGAGCTGTTGAAGGTGTGTCAGAGATTTCAGAGATTTCATAATAGCTTGGAGAAAGGGAAGAATGGGGCGGACAAAAGGTTTGATTGGGATTGGGTGAGGCACAGTGAGGTGTTATTTGAGGAGGGGGAAGAGCGAGGCAGAAGGTTGGGGGAGATGAAGGTGAAAGTTGGAAGGGGGAAGAAGCAGGGAGGATGCTTTGAGGAGGAGGGGTGAGAGGGGAGTCTAGGAGGGGAGGAGCGAGGGAGAGTCTCGGAGGGGAGGGGTGTGGGGGGAGTTTAGGAGGGAGGGGAGGGAAGGGGCAAGGGGGGAGATTTGAAAGGGATGGGTGATGGGGAGGATTTGGAGGGGAGGGGTGAGATTGGATTTTGAAAAGTGTACGATTCATGGGAAACGAACATTTTTTGCAAAATGAGTTTGAGACCTTCGAGTCAAAAATACGTTTGAGGACACTGAAGGAGGGGTGGAGTTCTGGATAGTTTAGGGAATGTAGAAAGGAGGAACTGTAAGAGATGGTATTATATATATTTTTTGGAATGAATAGATTTGGTGAGCAAGATGAAAGCATCCTTTTGTTGGAAAAGAAGAAAAGGGTGTTATAATATATGAGAGAAAATAGTTGTTCAGGGGAGAGATTATACATTTCTATCCACGTGATCGCGTGATCGCGAACGAAGAACGAATGAACAGATAAGAACAACAAATAAACGAATAAGACTTGGGAAGGAAAAAAAAAAATTTTTTTTTTTTTTTTGAGTAGAGATATTAAACAAGGAGGTATGGGGTGAACGACTGGGACGAAACAGAGAACGAAAATAATTGCAGCGCCTTCGACGAATCGCTGAGAGAAAAACAAAACCACAAGGTCGGAGACGGTACGGTAGCCAAGCCTACGAGTAATACTACTAGGCCTCAGAATACTCGATACGCATTCACCGACGATTGTGTATACATGTACGAAAAATTAGCACCGAAAATTTTCCAAAAGATACGCTATAGGTACATACACCGAAAGATAGATACAGTCTCGACAAAAACACAATTGAGAAAGATCACTTAGCTTCGAAAGCGTGAGCGCATGGAACAGCTTCGAAAAGACGTGACCTCGCCGTGATCTCGCGAGACACAAAGGCCCCGGATGTCCACTTTAACAAGCACATGATCAGAAGAGCCGATTGGAGCAGAAGAAGAGCAGCAGACATTTTCAGGGAAGTTAGTCATAACCAAGTCCAGAAGAGAAGATGCTCCGTTGACTGAGATCCGGGTTGGGAAATTGACAGATTGTGTCAGTCCCAGTGAGTCACAGAAGTCCTTTGCTGAAGAGCCATGGCTGGTGAGAGAGGTACCCACCCCCAGCCAACTGGCATGGTGACAGTTGAAATCACCACATATGAGGAAGAGAGAGTTGGGATGGGTAGATAGAAGTTGGTCCATATTATCAGACAGCGAGATGTAGATGGAGTCATCACTGTTTGGTGCACGGTACAACACACATATGAACAAAAGGTGGGAGCGAAGGGAGAGCCGTAGCCAAAGGTATTCCTGGGGGTGAGGTGGAGAGAGGGCAGTGCAGGGCGAGTGAGGAATAGTTTTTTTTATATAGATAGCAACCCCACCTCCAGGACGAGGCTCAGGTCTATCATACCGGAGGAGGGAGTAACCTGGGAAAGATACCAAGGAATCAGAGACATCATGAAGGAGGAAAGTTTCTGTTAAGCAGATCACGTCTGGTTTGTCAGAAGCAATCTGTATGGAGAGATCAGTTAAGTTTGAGCGAAGGCCCCGGATGTTTGAGGTCCATACTGTTAAGGAAGAGGAAGGGGGAGCATCGGATACAGAACAGGGGGGTGGGAGCGTTAGGGTAAGATGTGGAAGAGGAGGAAGAGGTAGGGAGAGCTGTTGAAGGTGTGTCAGAGATTACAGAATAGCTTGGAGAAAGGGAAGAATGGGGCGGACAAGAGGTTTGATGGTGATTGGGTGAGGCGCAGTGAGGTGTTATTTGAGGAGGGGGAAGAGTGAGGCAGAAGGTTGAGGGAGAAGAAGGTGAAAGTTGGAAGGGGGAAGAAGCGGGGAGGACGCTTTGAGGAGGAGGGGTGAGAGGGGAGGAGTGAGGGAGAGTCTCGGAGGGGAGGGGTGTGGGGGGAGTTTAGGAGGGAAGGGGCAGGGGGGGGAGATTTGAAAGGGCTGGGTGATGGGGAGGATTTGGGGGGGAGGGGCAAGGGGGAAGATTTGAAAGAGATGGGTGATGGGGAAGATTTGACGTCTTTTCGAAGCTGTTCCATGCGCTCACGCTTTCGAAGCTAAGTGATCTTTCTCAATTGTGTTTTTGTCGAGACTGTATCTGTCTTTCGGTGTATGTACCTATAGCGTATCTTTTGGAAAATTTTCGGTGCTAATTTTTCGTACATGTATACACAATCGTCCGTTAATGCGTATCGAGTATTCTGAGGCCTAGTACTCGTAGGCTTGGCTACCGTACCATGTCCGACCTTGTGGTTTTGTTTTTCTCTCAGCGATTCGTCGAAGGCGCTGCAATTATTTTCGTTCTCTGTTTTGTCCCAGTCGTTCACCCCATACCTCCTTGTTTAATATCTCTACTCAAAAAAAAAAAAACTAATTTTTTTTTTCCTTCCCAGGTCTTATTCGTTTATTTGTTGTTCTTTTTTGTTCGCTCGTTCTTCGTTCACGATCACGCGATCACGTGGTTAGAAATGTATAATCTCTCCCCCGAACAACTATTTTCTCTCATATATTATAACACCCTTTTCTTCTTTTCCTACAAAAGGATGCTTTCGTCTTGCTCACCAAATCTATTCATTCCAAAAAATATATATAATACCATCTCTTACAGTTCCTCCTTTTTAAATTCCCTAAACTATCCAGAACTCCACCCCTCCTTCAGTGTCCTCAAACGTATTTTTGACTCGAAGGTCTCAAACTCAATTTGCAAAAAATGTTCGTTTCCCATGAATCGTACACTTTTCAAAATCCAATCTCACCCATCCTCTCCAAATCCTCCCCATCACACATCCCTTTCAAATCTACCCCCTTGCCCCTTCCCTCCCCTCCCTCCTAAACTCCCCCCACACCCCTCCCCTCCGAGACTCTCCCTCGCTCCTCCCCTCCTAGACTCCCCTCTCACCCCTCCTCCTCAAAGCATCCTCCCTGCTTCTTCCCCCTTCCAACTTTCACCTTCATCTCCCCCAACCTTCTGCCTCGCTCTTCCCCCTCCTCAAATAACACCTCACTGTGCCTCACCCAATCTCCATCAAACCTTTTGTCCGCCCCATTCTTCCCTTTCTCCAAGCTATTCTGAAATCTCTGAAATCTCTGACACACCTTCAACAGCTCTCCCTACCTCTTCCTCCTCTTCCACATCTTACCCTACCCCTCCCCCCCCCCTGTTCTGGACCCGATGCTCCCCCTTCCTCTTCATTAACGGTATGGACCTCAAACATCCAGGGCCTTCGCTCAAATTTGACTGATCTCTCCATACAGGTTGCTTCTGACAAACCAGATGTGATCTGCTTAAGAGAAACTTTCCTCCTTCATGATGTCTCTGATGCCTTGGTTTCTCTCCCAGGTTACTCCCTCCTCCGGCATGATAGACCTGAGCCTCGTCCTGGAGGTGGGGTTGCTATCTTTATAAAAAAAACTCTCTTCCTCACTCGCCCTCCACTGTCCTCTCTCTCCACACCTCACCCCCAGGAATACCTTTCGCTATGCCTTCCCCTTCGCTCCCACCTTTTGTTCATATGTGTGTTGTACCGTCCACCAAACAGCGATGACTCCATCTACATCTCGCTGTCTGATAATATGGACCAACTTCTATCTACCCATCCCAACTCTCTCTTCCTCATATGTGGTGATTTCAATTGTCACCATGCCAGTTGGCTGGGTGTGGGTACCTCTCTCACCAGCCATGGCTCTTCAGCAAAGGACTTCTGCGACTCACTGGGACTGACACAATCTGTCAATTTCCCGACCCGGATCTCAGTCAACGGAGCATCTTCTCTTCTGGATTTGGTTATGACAAAGTTCCTTGAAAATGTCTGCTGCTCTTCTTCTGCTCCAATCGGCTCATCTGATCATGTGCTTGTCAAAGTGGACATCTCTCTGACCATTCTCAGAGAGCCTCCTCAGCGTCGACGAGTCTGGCATTTCACTCAGGCCAACTGGCACGGTCTTCAAGCAGCCATCAATCATCTGGACTGGTCTCCCATCTCTACCGCCTCTGACATCAACTCATCCTGGGAATTCTTTCAAAGTAAATTGCTCTCTCTCATGCACAGATTTATCCCATCTCGTCTTCAGTTGTCATACCCTTCCTCCCGTCCATGGTACACGGAATCTTGTGGTGAGGCCGTTGCCCTGAAACAACTTGCTTTCGTCTCCTGGAAAGCAAATCCAACGGAAGGAAATCTCATTTCCTTTCACAAAGCCCGAAACAAGTGTGTGTCCACCCTCAGGAGAGCCAGGAAACAATATCTCACCCTTCTCAAGACCGAACTCTCTTATCTGTCTCCCTCTTCCAAATCCTGGTGGCATCTGGTCAAATCTGTTTCTGGTGTTTGTTCCCCCTCCATCCCCTCCCTCACCTCAAACGGCTTAACGGCTGACTCCGCTCGTGAAAAAGCTGAATGCCTCAACTCTGTGTTTGCCTCTAAATCTTGTGTCCCAAACCCATCCCTCTCTGTACCCACCGTACCCAGTCATACCCAGCTGCTCCTGGACTCTGTGTCCTTTCCTCCTGACAAGGTGGAAAAGTTTCTGTCAACCCTCGACTCTGATTCTGCAACTGATCCTGACGGAATCAGCCCACGGGTCCTAAAATCATGTGCTTCCGCTCTTTCACTCCCTCTTTCTGTTCTCTTCACCCTCTCTTTTGCTCAAGGTCATCTGCCATCTGCTTGGAAATCAGCCAACATCACCGCTTTGCACAAAAAAGGTGCAAAAACAGATCCCAGCAACTACAGACCAATCAGCCTTCTCCCAATTATCAGCAAAGTCATGGAATCCATCATTGCTTCAGATATGAAATCTTTCCTCTTCTCCAATGGCTTGATCTCTGATCATCAATTTGGTTTCAGACCTGGTCACTCTACCCTCGGACATGCTGCTTCTGCTTTCTCAACAATGGATGGAGGTCCTCAACGCCAAACAGGAAATTAGAGCCGTCTCCCTTGACATTTCACGTGCCTTCGATACGGTCTGGCACCCTGCTCTGCTCACCAAACACTCCTCCTTTGGTATCCATGGAAATCTCCACGCATGGCTGGCGGACTTCCTCTCTGGTCGTAGTCAATGTGTGGCCCTGAATGGGTTTCTCTCATCTCCTCTTCCTGTTCAGGCTGGAGTTCCCCAAGGTAGTGTTCTGGGCCCTGTGCTTCTTCTGGTCTTCATCAATGATCTCTCTGACTCTCTTGAAAATCCTCTCTATGTCTTTGCTGACGACCCTACTCTCTGTCGCTCCATTCCTCATCCCTCAGATCGGCAGTCTGCAGCCTCCTCAGTCTCTGCAGACCTGGACAAAATCACAGACTGGGCAAACAAATGGAACATGTCTTTCAATCCTGATAAATCTCACACTCTTACGATGTCTCTCCGAAAAGACCGACTGGAAAACCCTCCCATCCACTTTCTGAATAATCCTCTCCAAGAAGTTCTGTCACTCAAGCTTTTGGGTCTCACTATTTGCCATGATCTTTCCTGGGAAAACCACATTTCAAATCTGGCCTCCAAAGCCAGTCGCCGACTGGGCATCCTCCGTCGTGCGAAGTCCTTCCTTGGCACACCTGAGCTCCTCACCACATACAAGGCTTTCATCCGCAGCCTTATGGAATACTGCTCTCCCCTCTGGTCTGGTGCTCCTGCCTCACACCTAGCCCGTCTTCACGCTGTTGAAACCAAAGCGTTCAGAATCATTGGAATCTCCCGCGATGAAGCTAACTCCAAGGGCCTTTCACTCACTCACCGCAGGCAGGTTGGTGGTCTTTCCGTCTTCTACCGACTCCTCTCTGGCCTTGCCCCCCAGCCCTCTCTGGGCTCTGTCCCCCAAATATTCCTACAGGTCGCACAAGATCTGCCTGCAACCCTCTTATGGTTAAACTGCCAAAATCAAGACTTTCTGCTCACCTTCACTCCTTCATTCCTCTTTTCTCCCGTCTCTGGAACAAACTCCCTCACTCTCTTCAATCCCACTCCACCCTCCAGGTCTTTAAAACAGCTGTTCAACACCATCTCTTATCCTCCCCCATCCAAAACCTTGATCTTTTCTACCCCCGCTAACTTCGGTCCCCTTGTGTTTTATACCTCTCCCCCCCCCCCCCCCTCCCCTTCCCACGCATCCTGCCCCCAAGCCCTCTCCCTCCCACACTTCTCCCTGCTCTCAAATGTTGTGGTTGTGTGCTTCCCCTTCTCTCCCAATCTTGTCTTCCGCTCCCTCCTTTTGTATATTTTGTTTGTCTGATTGATTTGTTTGTGAAATAAATGTTAGCTCTTTCACGAGCCTCGATTCAGTATACAAAAAAAAAAAAAAAAAAAAAAAGGGGGTGAGATTGGATTTTGAAAAGTGTACGATTAATGGGAAACGAACATTTATTGCAAAATGAGTTTCTTGAGACATTCGAGTCAAAAATACATTTGAGGACGCTGAAGGATGGGTTCAGTTCTGGAGAGTTTAGGGAATGAATGAAAGATGCACTGTAAGAGATGGAATTTTTTTTTGGAATGAATAGATTTGGTGAGCAAGTCGAAAGCATTCTTTTATAGAAGAAGAAGAAAAAGGTGTTATAGAATATGACAAAATAAAGTTCTTCAGGGGACAGATGAAACATTTTTTAACCACGTGATCACGAACAACGTGGTCGAAGAACGAACGAACAAATAAGAACGAACAAACGGATAAGAACAGAGAAGAAAAATATTTTTTGGGGTTTTTTTTTGGAGATTTTAAAACAAGGAAGTATGGGGTGAAAAGACCGTGAAAAACAGAGACCGAAAGTAATTGCAGCGCGATCGAAGAACCGCTGAGACAAAAACAAAAGCCTCAAGCCAAGGGCTGACACGGTAGCCTACTAGTACTACACTAGGCCTCAGAATACACGATACGAAAAAACCGACGATTCTGTACACAGGTATGAAAAACCAACACCGAGAAACCTATTAAAGTCACCCCAATAGGTACATACACCGAAAGAAAGATACAGATTCGACAAAAACACAATTGTGAAAAATTACTTAACTTCGAAAGCGTGCGCGCGGGGACAGCTTTGAAGAGACGTGACGACCAATCTTGCGCATGCGCAGAGCTTTGGCAGTCCCCAATGTCGGGGACTGCCCAATGTCGGAACAGTTTGGCAGTCTCCAATGTCGGGGACTGCCAAAGCAGCTGCTTCGGGAAGTGAATACGCTTGATGGCTTCCTGTTGCAGTTCCAATAATCACAGAAGGAATTTCATTTGTTCACGTTGCTAGTGACATTTGCTTACTTTTTGTAAAGGACACTTGTGGGATCTTTAATGTCCACCAGTATCAAATGCTGGTGGACTGGTCCCCATCTTAAACCGTCCCATCCAATGTATGGTGCCATTGTTAATGCAACTCCCTTTCTGCAAAACACCAAGATGATAGTTTGTCGATTTTCTGGTTGGAAATCGAATCCAGATTAGGCAGCTCAAAGGTAAGTGCACCACTTGTGAGCTATCCTAGTTGTTGCTTTATATAGACTATATTTGGATTATTTTTTTTCTAAAGGCAGACGTGACCAAGTGGTACAATTGCTTGAATAGACCCTACACCTGGGCCTTGGGACCTCTTTGAGGACCCGAGAGACAGGTAGTGAGACCACATCCATAAAGTCTACCTGGGGCTCTTGTATTTCCATAAATACTGACATGAAAATAAATGTATGGCAGGTACATTTAAGAGCAACTAACATTGCAAACTTACCTGTCGAGGAAGACCTGATGATGAAATTCTCCTGATGAAGACCTGAAGACCTGTCAGCCATGGTGTAATGGTCACAGGACATGAGAGTTGAATTTAAGGACTTCTGTGACTCACTGGAACTGACACAATCTGTCAATTTCCCGACCCGGATCTCAGTCAACGGAGCATCTTCTCTTCTGGACTTGGTTATGACTAACTTCCCTGAAAATGTGTGCTGCTCTTCTTCTGCTCCAATCGGCTCATTTGATCATGTGCTTGTTAAAGTGGACATCTCTCTGACCATTCTCAGAGAGCCTCCTCAGCATCGACGAGTCTGGCATTTCACTCAGGCCAACTGGCACGGTCTTCAAGCAGCCATCAATCATCTGGACTGGTCTCCCATCTCTACCGCCTCTGACATCAACTCATCCTGGGAATTCTTCCAAAGTAAATTGCTCTCTCTCATGCACAGATTTATCCCATCTCGTCTTCAGTTGTCATACCCTTCCTCCCATCCATGTTACACGGAATCTTGTGGTGAGGCTATTGCCCAGAAACAACTTGCTTTCGTCTCCTGGAAAGCAAATCCAACGGAAGGAAATCTCATTTCCTTTCACAAAGCCCGAAACAGGTGTGTGTCCACCCTCAGGAGAGCCAGGAAACAATATCGCTCCATTCTCAGGACCGAACTCTCTTATCTGTCTCCCTCTTCCAAATCCTGGTGGCGTCTGGTCAAATCTGTTTCTGGTGTTTGTTCCCCCTCCATCCCCTCCCTCACCTCAAACGGCCACATGGCTGACTCCGCACGTGAAAAAGAAGAATGCCTCAACTCTGTGTTTGCCTCTAATTCTTGTGTCCCAAACCCATCCCTCTCTGTACCCACCATACCCAGCTGCTCCTGGACTCTGTGTCCTTTCCTCCTGACAAGGTGGAAAAGTTTCTGTCAACCCTCGACTCTGATTCTGCAACTGGACCTGACGGCATCAGCCCACGGGTCGTAAAATCCTGTTCTTCCGCTCTTTCACTCCCTCTCTCTGTTCTCTTCACCCTCTCTTTTGCTCAAGGTCATCTACCATCTGCTTGGAAATCTGCCAACATCACCGCTTTGCACAAAAAAGGTGCAAAAACAGATCCCAGCAATTACAGACCAATCGGCCTTCTCCCAATTATCAGCAAAATCATGGAATCCATCATTGTTTCAGATATGAAATCTTTCCTCTTCTCCAATGGCTTGATCTCTGATCATCAATTTGGTTTCAGACCTGGTCACTCTACTCTGGACATGCTGCTTCTGCTTTCTCAACAATGGATGGAGGTCCTCAATGCCAAACAGGAAATTAGAGCTGTCTCCCTTGACATATCACGTGCCTTCCATACGGTCTGGCACCCTGCTTGGCTCACCAAACTCTCCTCTTTTGGTATCCATTGAAATCTCCACGCATGGCTGGCGGACTTCCTCTCTAGTCGTAGTCAACGTGTGGCCCTGATTGGGTTTCTCTCATCTCCTCTTCCTGTTCAGGCTGGAGTTCCCCAAGGCAGTGTTCTGGGCCCTGTGATTTTTCTGCTCTTCATCAATGATCTCTCTGACTCTCTTGAAAATCCCCTCTATCTCTTTGCTGATGACTCTACTCTCTGTCGCTCCATTCTTCATCCCTCGGATCGGCAGTCTGCAGCCTCCTCACTCTCTGCAGACCTGGACAAAATCACAGACTGGGCAAACAAGTGGAACATGTCTTTCAATCCTGACAAATCTCACACTCTTACGATGTCTCTCCGAAAAGACCGACTGGACAACCCTCCCATCCACTTTCTGAATAATCCTCTCCAAGAAGTTCTGTCGCTCAAGCTTTTGGGTCTCACTATCTGCCATGATCTTTCCTGGGAAAACCACATTTCAAATCTGGCCTCCAAAGCCAGTCGCCAACTGGGCATCCTCCGTCGTGCGAAGTCCTTCCTTGGCATACCTGAGCTCCTCACCACATACAAGGCTTTCATCCGCAGCTCAATGGAATACTGCTCTCCCCTCTGGGCTGGTGCTCCTGCCTCACACCTAGCTCGTCTTCACGCTGTTGAAACCAAAGCATTCAGAATCATTGGAATCTCCCACGATGAAGCTAACTCCAAGGGCCTCTCACTCACTCACCGCAGGCAGGTTGGTGGTCTTTCCGTCTTCTACCGACTCCTCTCTGGCCTTGCCCCCCCTGCTCTCTCTGGGCTCTGTCCCGCAAATATTCCTACAGGTCGCATAAGATCTGCCTGCACCCCTCTTATGGTTAAACCGCCAAAATCTAGGCTCTCTGCTCACCTTCACTCTTTCATTCCCCTTTTCTCCCGCCTCTGGAACAAACTCCCTCACTCTCTTCAATCCCACTCCTCCCTCCAGGTCTTTAAAACAGCTGTTCACCACCATCTCTTATCTTCCCCCATCCAAAACCTTGATCTTTTCTACCCCCGCTAATTTCACCCCAATTCCACTTTTTTGAAATACCAACTTCTGTCCTGGAAGTCCTTGGTGTCCTTGTGTTTTATACTTCTCCCACCCACCCCACCCCCCTTACCACGCCTCCTGCCCCCAAGTCCTCTCCCTCCCACACATCTCCCTGCTCTCAAATGTTGTGTTTGTGTGCTTCCCCTTCTCTCCCCATCTTGTCTTCCGCTCCCTCTTTTTATATATTTTGTTTGTCTGGTTGATATGTTTGTGAAGTAAATGTTAGCCCTTTCACGAGCCTTGATTCAGTATACAAAAAAAAAGAGTGTGGGGTTCTATAGGCATGTGGAACCTTTTCTTTCTTGTTGGTTGTTATCCCAATTTGCGGGTATGTGAACCCTGATGTGATGATATCGTCGGTTTACAATGGAGCAGGTGGTGTTGGTTGATGTTGACAATGGTCTGGAAAAGGTAACATTGGGGAGAGGCAGGTATGTGCAATTACTGACAATGTGCAAGCAGGGTGGCTGCTGCGTGTCTTGTCACCCTTTTGAGAATGCCTGAACATTGCTTTTGATGACGTATATTGTTTAAAAGCTCAATTATTGTGATGCTGATTGGAAGTGCCTTGAGATGGTGATAAAAAGAATAACAATAATCATGATAATTAATGAAATAATTAAACATTAATATGGTGGTTCTTATGAAAACCATCCCGCATCACAAAGTGCAAATAATAGTGCAACTAAAATGGACTGTTTGGGGTTAAAGGGTTAATTAGCTAATTAATTATATTGTAATTTGCATGTTTGGAGTCTATGTATTGAAAATCACAATTTCGATCTTCCAAGACTGGTTAGCAGGGACACGTCTCCCCTCTCTCCCTTTGAAGATTTCACTGTTAAATGTTCTGTGTTTCTCATTTATTCCTTTGATTACCGGTAATAAACTTTTTCTTTTCTCTTTGGCCTTGCAATCAACGGCCCTCAAGACTAACGCTACTCATTCTCTTTTGAAAATGGCCAATCGACGGTGTGCTCAACCTGCACAACCAATGAGCATGCCTGATGATGTCATGCAAATGATTGTTTTGAAGCAGAACATTCCGTTTGAGCTGAGAATCCATAGAGAAGAGCGTGTGCTGTTTCTCCCAGCCTCTTCATGTAAGCCCTCACCAGAACCCTTTAGAAAGAGCATCATCAGTGTCCTCCTCCCGCCCTCCTCCCCCCCCCCCCACTCACCCAACCACCCCTTCCTCCGCACCCCAGTAGAAGGAGGAGTGGTCCCGTGAGTCTTGGGATGCAAAAACAGAGTTGTCCCAGACAGGCAGGAGATCCACATCACAGGAGGTTACGTATGGGAAGGCCGAAGCCTGTTCATCCCATAATTTCTAGGCAAGAGCGCCTCACTCAGCTTGGCCAGGCCTGAACCACTAGTTTCATCTTTTATTCTCCCCACATTTTCCAATCCTTTGTCTCCTGTGTGTCTGACTATCTCTTGAGGGAATGTGTCGTTAAGGAAAGGTTCAGTTTGATTACACCGAGATCTTTATATTTTACAAGCAGGATATATTTTCTGATTTTGGACATCCTCTTCTTCCTCATATATCTGTAACTGATGTTGTTTTATGTTCTTCCTACCCTGGTTTCTTATGTACATTTTTATTAAACGTTATTATTTATTATTCCTCTGTTTTATGGGATCGATCACTTCTCTGGACACGAGTAAATTGGCAGCGGCATGCACGATTTTATCACTGTCTGTAACCAATTTTAGAATAATAACGTTTTCCTGAGCCACGATTTGGTGAGCGGCCGGCCAGTTTAAATGAATGCCTTCATGCTCAGGCCATCTTGCACAATGCTAACTCTGGCTTCCCAAGTTCAAATCCGATAGGACCCAGAAGGTGTTCATTACAATACAATACAGGGTATCCACAAATTACCGTTCCAAATTCAAATCATGAATCGCTCGCTCGCGGCTTACCCTTGGCCCATGATCCAATGGTGGCATATTTTGTTTGGACTGCCATATGGTCTGGATTTCATCATTTCAGAATGGAGTGTGAATTTAGAAAATGTGTCCCCATATACAATCTCTATCCAAAAAATTCAATATCATGAAAATTGGAGGAAACTTATTCAAGTTATGATCAAAAAGATGTTTTTTGTTAATTATGTCACAAACTGAAAAAGGTAGGTCAAGGACACAAATCAAATATCAGATGCACAACTTCAGTGCAGGTACACTATTATGATGGAAGAACATCCTGGAAGGCCAAGCAGGTCTTTGAGAATCCGCATTGACAAAAATCACATTTTTAGACCGCCATTTGACCTTGATCTTTAACCCGGAGGCGTATGATGTAAACTACCGTATTTTCCGGTGTATTAACCGCAACCATGTATTAACCACACCCGTGTTTGTCACCCTCCCAAAAAAAAAAATCATGCTTCCGGTGAAGCTTAATGATGTAGGACTGGAAGTGTGTAGTTTTCAGCTGTCATCAGGTACATGTTGGGAGATGTGTGTGTGGCGTTGAACCGACAGATCATGGTGTGCCATGAACCTGTAGGCCCACGACGGGCTGGTTGTGAAGTCCCCAATGTCATCCTTATTGGCTAAGCTCCTCGCCTTCAGCCTCGAGTGTTGTAAATGAAAAACGTGTAAATTCAAACAAATTTCCCATTATAAGAGACAGAGGTTAGGTAGGGTTAGTGCTGCCTCAATCCTCATGTTATTGTTCTATTTTTACTATTCCAGTGGTTTATTTTATTTAAATTATTATTATTTAAGATCCACCTGATGTTCCTTCTCCAGCAGTAGAAAGTCCTCATTTGAGAGCACCTCCCTGTATGAGTCCAGAAACTCCTCTACATCACCTTCCCCCACCTCATCAAAGCCGACAGTCTGTCTTGGCCATTTCGACAATGTTACGTCATGTTTTCAACACGTCATTATTCTCGTTGAAACCCTTAAAGCCGTGAACAAATTGAGGGCAAAGTTTCCCCCCATACACCATTTAAACAGGAACGGGTGACTTCCCTCCAACACTCCTCAACATTACATTTAACATCCCTTATTGTAAAGGCATTCCAGAATTCCTTTACAATCATCTGATCATTATCAGTTGATTTCACCTGCAAATCATTAAATCATTATCAGGAGCCTCAACTTAGTTACAAAAAAAATAATTATATATCTGTGTATTAACCGCACCCCTAGCTTTTAACGTATTTGCCGATAAAAACAATGTTGTTAATGCACCGTAACGTACAGAAAGCATAATTGTGACTTGGTCTTGGCTATTTAGAGAGGGCAATTTTGCTTGATTGGACAAACCTTAGTCGAGTTATGGTGAAAAATGTAAGAATGTCTGTAATTGGGTCATGACCATAAAATTAGATCAAGGTGAAACAATGACGTCAACACCACATACTTTTTATTCCCATTATTCCTGCAAAATTTAATTCCGAAAGTTCCAGACACTTCCTAGACACAGCTCGGAAGTTGATACAGCTCGGAAATTGGGAATGCTGGGAGTTCAGGAAGAAAAGCAAAAATATCTAAATGGTGGTTTTGTAATCCTAGGAGTCCAAGAAACTCTGTGGTACCATAAAAATTGGGGACACTAATTGTAGAAACATATCCGAGAACAGCTGAAAGCCTTCCCTGATACAATAGGGGGGCAACAACAACAACATGCATTTTAAGGCAATTTTCCCTGCTAGAGCGGGGGTTAGCCTTGCGGTCCCCATGACAATCTTCTCCATTTTGCCCTATTTTCTGCATCTCTCCTTGTTAACCCCCTTGCCCGCATTTCTTCTTCCACCATCTTTAGCCAAGTCTTTCTCGGTCTTCCCCCTCCTCTACTTCCTTCTACATTAATTTCCATCACTCTTCTCAACCAGTCACTTTCATCCTTCCCCAACACATGACCAAACCATCTCAACCTGTTCCTCTTCACAGCATCAATCACAGGCAATATTCCCATCATCTTTCGCAATTCATCATTTGTCTTCCTCTCTCTCAACGATACTCCGCACATCCATCGAACCATTCGCATTTCCACCCTTCCCAGCCTTCGTTGCTGCTCTACGTTCATTACCCATGTCTCGCTCCCATAAATCATAACACTTCTCACACATGCAGCATACACCTTTCCCTTCAGCTTCAGCGACACTCTCCTCCTCATCAGCACGCCACTCAGTTTCCGAAACTTCTTCCATGCACATCTCACTCGAGCAACCGTTTCCGAGTCTGATCCACCTTCTCCATTCAGCATGTCTCCGAGGTAGCAAAATGTTTTCACACCTTCCAGCTTCACGCCGTCTCCAAGATCCAACTCAACATTTCCTCCATCTGCAGCTCCCTCTGTGCACACCTTACATTTGAATGTAGCTGCCACACTGGTCAATGACCCTCAGAGACCACTACATTTTTGATGAACCCACTCAGCGCACATTGTACATTGAATGGAGTTCACTCCGACACCCTTCCTGCACACAGCACACGGCCACTTCCCATTTCTTTCCACCTCACCACATGCTTTACCACTTGCCATCACCTTCGTCTTTCCGATATTCACCTTCAGACCTTTTGTCTCCATACTTTCCTTCCACTTGTTCATCTTTTCCTTCAGTCCATCCATACTTTCCGCAATCAACACCAGATCATCTGCATACAACAACTCCCACGGTAAACCCTCCTTTACGTTCTGAGCCAGCACCTCCATCACAGCTACAAATAGTAGTGGACTTAGTACCGACCCCTGATGCACTCCCACATTCACCTCAAACTCACCACTGTTCCCATCCTTCGTCCTTACAGCTGTGCGTGCTCTGTTGTACATTGCCATCACTACTCTGATCAACCATTCCTCCACTCCTAACTTCCTCAATGCCCATGTCAATACTTTGTGTGGAACCCTATCGAATGCTTTCTCCAGATCAACAAACCGAAAAAACAACTTCTTCCTCTTCTCCATGTACTTCTCCTGCAACTGCCTCACATTGAAAAGCACATCTGTCGTTCCTCTTCCTGGCATAAATCCAAACTGCATTTCGTCGATCTTCACTTTCTTCCTTATCCTCCTCTCCAACACCCTTTCCAATACCTTCATTCCATGCTCCAATAACTTTATCGCTCGGTACGAGCCACACTCCAGAGGGTCACCTTTCCCCTTGTATAGAGGGACGAGGGTACTCAGTTCCCAGTCCACTGGAATGCGTCCTGATACAATAGGGGGGGACTTAATAAAATATTAAATAGCATTCAATGATGCAGTTTGCTGCATGTGAAATAATATTTATCAAAGTTTTATTGTCGAGGTTTGTCAAGATCATCATCCGAATGTAGATGGACTTATAGGGATTGTGCTCAAACGAATCATGGACATGTTCAACATCCTCACCACTTGTGAGCTCGACCTGAAGCTTGTTGAACCTGTGTAGCTGATTTGGACTCGATAAACCAGGCAACACACTGCACTTTTTCTTGCGTGGACACTATTTGCAGTAACTGTGACGTCATGTCACATGAGACACCGAGAAACGAAAAAAAAAATCAATTAAACTCTTAGAAATGTTCTTTCACATGCAGCAAACCACATCGTCGAATGACAGTTCATTTATTTTTTAAATCACAATTTGTATGGAATGTTAATTTGTGGACACCCTGTATATTAAGAATTGGTTGGATCGGATTGGTGTGTTTTGGTTTGTTGTGAGAGTTGCTATTTTTGACTGAAATAGTGGAGCAAGTATCTCTAGGATTGAGGGTGAGTTGTGGACATTTCATCGGTTTTCTCTCTCTTGGGAAGTATGTTTTATAAATTTGTCTGTGTATGGGCAGGGCAATGTACCTTGTTTGGTGATCGTTCTGATATATGTGGTTTGGAAACTCCTCCATCATTCACTGGAGGTGGTGTATAAGCATTATTTTCACTGGAGGAGACTAGTGACCTGCTTTTCCCTGTGTGGTTTCATAAGGTGAAATAGACAAAACAGCCGATAAACTATTAATCCCAAGTGAGGATTCAGCCATCCCTCACGCCAATTCCAGGAATGAAGGTGGAAATAGTTGAACTGTTTGAAGTTTCACTCCCAAGGTATCCGTGAATGAGCTCATTGCGAATTTATTTCCATTACTCCCAATGACATAAGCCTTGATTGAATGCGACTAGGAGACCCTCTGTCCTGCTTTGAATAAGGGCTCACTTCCAAAATGTCGCTTCAGCTTCTTTGTAATTGCGTAACTAGCATACATCTGTTAAAATTTGTTGTGCATAATATTAAAGGACTGCCAAAAAAATGCACTTGATGTTAAAAACAATTATTCCACTGTAGTCTGTGTGGGGTATTCAAAATATTAGGCGAACAAGAGGCTCAAAATAGTCCAAACACATGTGGAAGTTAAAAAAATATATAAACTTTTAAAACAATAAATTGAATCAATGGTGTTGATGTAGCACAGTCATGACAGGCCAACTCACCTCCTCCTGCATTAGAATTACTTGTATTCCTAGTAGAAAAGTTTTTATGATTAGGAAAATAAATATATAAATGTTTTTATATTTATGTATACAAAAGGATACACAAGGACATCATGTGGAAGAGGGGGTTGGAGTCTTGGAGTTGGAGGGTTGGGAAGGGGAACAGTTCGGCCTGCACAGACATCGCCAGGTTGATTACATACATACACACACACACACACACACACACACACACACACACACACACACACACACACACACACACACACACACACACATATATATATATATATACATACATACATTATGTCATCATTTGTAATCCTGGCCAAGCAATAAAATCGAGTAAAAATGGTGTTGGTGTGCTAATTTGCTTCACAGTCGTCATCACTGCGCATGACTCTCAGCCATCCATTTTGGTGAAAGAGCTTGAGTAATTCCCCTTGAGCAAAGCTCAGCCTCACCGCGAAAGGGTCACATCCCCACGTGTTACCCTTCCTGTGTCTGATGGCAAGTGGATTGAGCAAGGCAGACCTAAAGACCTCTATTTCCGGAAGCTTTTGAAGCACCAACGTGACCCTCCACTTTCACCTTGAACTCCTGTGGCCTGATCTGCGACGCCGGAAATCGATATCTCAATAGCTGAGGCTTTAATAGCGATCAATAGCTATGGATTTTGCAGTATCAGGCAAATGCATTGTGTTTAATTACTCCGTGAAATATGAAGGCAAATATTTTAGACTATTCTCTCAGTTCATTGATGATTTTAATTACAAAGACCTCACCTCCATACATCAAAAGATGTTGCCCTTTCTTGCCAAGAAGATTGACGGTCCATATTATATCTCGAACATTCGAGGCAATTCCTCTATATCCTTGCATTCCTTTGATCATCACACAAACTTCAAAATGGGTATTTGTGTCAACAGGTATGCTCCTCCAGGAAGTAGTTCTTCACAATGAAATGGCAAATGCTCTGCGAATATACAGTTCAGATTGATGCTTCAAAAAATTGGACCATCTAGCAAAGGTCTACATCGAGGTCTTTGTTGTGTTGCAATAAAGATCGTAGAGGAATGTTGCAAAAGCTCACAAATTGCGTTCCATTTCTGAAGCACAAACAAGTCTCGTGTTGTCATCATATTTCAACAACAGCACTGATAATGATCTGTAAGCTGTTAGGATTAATCCAATAAAACCATGATGGTGAAATTCCACTCCAATGATTATTATACTTACAAGCAAAGTACCCACCCTCTGGGTAGGTAGAGTTTGCGCATTACTTGCTGAAAAAGTATAGTCTGTGTTTCGCAAGAAGACTATAGATGTTTGTGTGGTCCAAAAGGTTATAGATAGTTTAATACTCTAAAGGGTACGTTTCAATACAAGTTAGTGTCTAAGGGGTCGAAAGTGTCTAATTTCTCAAGCATATAAAGAGTCTAAAATTGTCTAAATGGTCAAGGATCCAAGCTGTATAATCTGTCTGAAGGATGTAAAGGTTCTAGGGGTCTAAAAGGTTGAAAGGGTGAAATGCTCGAAAGAGTTCTAAAGTGTCTTGATGGTAAAAGTGGTCTTAAAGGGTCTAAATGGTCTAACTTTACTAAAGGGTCGAGAGGAGTCTAAAGTATCTTAAAAGGTCGAAGTGGTCTAAAGAGTCTGAAGTTCGAAAGATTTCAATTGTCAGGTCCAAGCAGTCTAGAAAGGTTTAAAGATGTCTAACACGTCTAAAGGGTCTGAAAGTTGTAAGGGGTATAAAGGGTGTTAAGGTCTAAGAAGTCTAAAGGGACTCAAGGTACTTAAGGAGTATAAAGGTCTAACGGGTGAATGGTTCTAAAGTGTCGAATGTGTCTTAAAGATAAAAGGGGTCTGAAGGTCTGAGGGATCTATGTATTCTAAAGGGTCTAATTGGGTCTATAGGGTCTACAGGGTCTAAAGGGCGTTAAGGGTCTGAAAGGTCTTAAGGGTCTAAGGGTTCTAAAGGATCTTACAGGGTCTTTGGGTTCTAAAGAGTGTAATGGAGTCTATAGGGTCTTAGCATTCAAAAGAGTCTTCGGTGTCTAAAGGGTCAAACGTGGTCTAAACTTTCTTAGGGCTCTATAGAGTCTAAAGGGTGTACAGGGTCTTAATGGTGTAATTGGGTATATTGGGTCTTCTGGCGCTAAAGGGTTTAAGGCTCTGATGGATCAATTTGGTCTGAGGGTTCTAAAGAGTTTAGGGGGTCAAAGGGTTCTCAAGAGGCCTAACGCAGTCTACTGGGATTTACAGGGTCTTAGTTTTCTTTGGGTTCTAAAGGGTCTTCAGATTATAAAGAATCTTAGGGTTCTAAAGGGTGTAACGGGATCGGCAGGGTCTTAGGTGTCTTATGGTTCTAAATGGTAGTAGGGGTCTTATGTGTTTTAGGGGACGAAGGCTTCTAAATGATCTTAAGGGTCTTAACCTTCTAATGGGGTCTAAAGAGTCTTAAGAGGTCTTATGGTTATATAGGTTCTCAAGGGCTCAAAAGGTTTCGGGGGGTCTGACGGATGTAAATGTCTAATTGCATCTAAAGGTTCGACAGAATCTTGAAAGGTTTTCAAACGTCTCAGCAGTCTGAAGGGTCTAACTCTAATGGTTTAAAATGTACATTCTCAGAGTACGTAATTAATAGACGTTTTCACAGTGCAACTGATGTTCAAACAGTATTTAATTACGAGACATACAGTCTGTATAGTATGGTCAGTCATGTGGGTTAGTGGCTGGACATCCACTTGCCTCATTACCTCCGCCACCAAAGGTGTATGGAGATTATGTTTTCAACCCTGTCTGTCTGTCTGTTTGTCTGTCTGTCTGTGAACAAGATATCTGAAAGTTGTGGACGGATTTGGACGAAATTTGGTGGACCGGTTAGGTGTGTGACAAGGACAAATATATTCGATTTTGGTGAAGATCTGTGTATGGATTCGGATACGAGGATTATTTAATTTTTAAGTGATTCTTCACCATTGAAAGATCAGGCGAAAACTGACATATGACATGATATTTTAAAAAGTTATGGACGAGTCATGACACAACTTGGTGGATGAGTTTGTTAGGTGACAAGAACAAGCTGATTAGATTTTGTTTCAGGTCCGAATCCAGATCCGGCCTATCAGTGGGATACAAAACGTAAACTGCTCAGCCTGGCGGAGGTTTGCGCTCTACCGAGTGTCGCTCTAGTTTTACATGGATTATTGGCTGCACTTTTATCGTGTTTATACTTTGCCTTAATTTGGGTGGAAAATCCCACTCTGGTGTGGACACTTTGAGATGGGCATTGAATTGACTCTTCACCTGATTGTCATCATGTGCTCTTTTTCTTTCCTTCCCAGTGTTTCTCTTTCTTTCACAGTTGGGTTCTTTCATTCATAGTCTTGTTCATTCATTATTAGTCGTGTTCTTTCCTTCTTACTCAAGTGCTTTATTTCTTTGTCTTGGTCTTTCCTTTTAGTTTTGTTCTTGCCTCCTTGGTCTGGTTCATTCCTTCTTCATTTTTTTGTTTCCTTCTTAGTTTTGTTCTTTGTACCAGTGTGTACCCTGGATAAGAATAGGTACGCCGTATCCCTGCGTGTCATAAGAGGCGACTAAGAGGGTTGGCGTCAGGAAGGGCATCCGGCCATAAAAACATTGCCTCAAAAAGAGAACCATGACAATTACAACTACATGTGGGCAGGGTACAGCCCGAAGTGGAGATCGGTTTCTGAGGTTTGGGACATGGAATGTAGGGACAATGACAGGGAGATCAGGAGAAGTGGTGGAAGTATTGGTCAGAAGAAGAGTGGACATATGTTGTGTGCAAGAGACGAGATGGAAGGGAAGTGGTGTGAGAATGGTGAAGGGTAGGCAGGGACAGAAATACAAGTTTGTGTGGCAAGGTGCCTGGAGGGCATGAATGGTGTTGGTGTCCTGTTTTCTGAGGAGTTTGTAGACAGTGTGGTGAGTGTGACTAGAGTGAGTGATAGGTTGATGATGGTGAAAATAATGATTGGAAAGCTCTTGGTGAACGTCATCTCGGGATATGCTCTGCAGGTTGGTCGAAGCGATGAAGAGAAGGACAAGTTCTGGTGTGCGATAGAGAAGCTGATGGAAAACGTGAAAGATGAGGAAGTTGTTGTGGTAGGAGGAGACCTAAATGGACATGTGGGAAGGAGTATGGATGGTTTTGACGGAGTTCATGGGGGTTACGGATATGGTGTGAGAAATGGAGAAGGTGAAAGGATTTTGGAGTTTGCTGATGGAGCTGATTTGTTGATTTGTAATACTCAGTTCCAGAAAGAGGATAATAAGCTTGTTACATACATGTCAGGTGGGTCGACGACAACCATTGACTACCTGATGGTGCGTAGGCGAGATAGGGGGCACCTCCGGGACACAAAGGTGATCCCGGGGGCTGTTTCACAGCACCACTTGGTTGTCTGCGACGTAAGGGTGAAAGGTGCGAGGAGAGCTCGGCGGGTGAAGTACCAACCGAGAATGAAGGTGTGAAGGTTGAAAGAGGTGACAGTAAGGGAGGCATTAAAAGAGAGGCTGAGTAGGGTCGAGGATGATGTGGTTGAGCTTGAAAGTGGTTGGATGTCAATGAAAGCTAGTCTGTTGGGAGCCGTTGGTGAGGTATGTGGATGGACAAAAGGACCACCGAGGCACTCGGAAACATGGTGGTGGGATGATGAAGTTGGAAAGAGGATTGACGAGAAGAGGAAGAAGTTCAAGGAGTGGCAGAAGGCGAAGGGTATGGGAGCAGAAACAGCAGAGCATGAAAGTTATAAGGCAACCAGGAAGGCTGCAAAGAAAGAGGTAGCAAAGGCGCAGGAGGCATGTAGGAAAATGTTCGGAGAACGCTTGGATTCGGAAGAGGGTCAGAAAGCAGTATTCAGGATTGCAAAGCAGATAGCGAAAGAGAGGTGTGATGTGATGGGGGTGAGTTGCTTGAAGGATGAAGTGGGACAAATCGTTGTCGACCCAGATGGAATTGAAGGAGGATGGAAAAGATATATGGAAATGCTGTTGAATACAGAGAATGAATGGGATGGCAACATAGAGAGTAACCCAGTTTTAGGACCGGCAGAGAAGATAACTGAGAAGGAGGTTGAGGAAGCGATAAAAGCAATGAAGGGTAGAAAAGCGGGAGGGCCGACGGGAGTTGTGGGAGATATGTTGAAGGCAGCAGGAAGTTGGGGTGTGAAGAGAATGACAGAGATCTGTAATCTGGTAGTGAAAGAATGCCGCATTCCAGTGGCTTGGGAACCGAGTACCCTCGTCCCTCTATACAAGGGACCAGGAAGTCCAGAGGTCATACCGACACCAGAGGTGACCCTCTGGAGTGTGGCTCGTACCGAGCGATAAAGTTATTGGAGCATGGAATGAAGGTATTGGAAAGGGTGTTGGAGAGGAGGATAAGGAAGAAAGTGAAGATCGACGAAATGCAGTTTGGATTCATGCCAGGAAGAGGAACGACAGACGCGCTTTTCATTGTGAGGCAGTTGCATGAGAAGTACATGGAGAAGAGGAAGAAGTTGTTTCTTGGGTTTGTTGATCTGGAGAAAGCATTCGATAGGGTTCCACGCAAAGTATTGACATGGGCATTGAGGAAGTTAGGAGTGGAGGAATGGTTGATCAGAGTAGTGATGGCAATGTACAAAAGAGCGCGCACAGCTGTAAGGACGAAGGACGGGAACAGTGGTGAGTTTGAGGTGAAGGTGGGAGTGCATCAGGGGTCGGTAATAAGTCCACTACTATTTGTAGCTGTGATGGAGGTGCTGGCTCAGAACGTAAAGGAGGGTTTACCGTGGGAGTTGTTGTATGCAGATGATCTGGTGTTGATTGCGGAAAGTATGGATGGACTGAAGGAAAAGATGAACACGTGGAAGGAATGTATGGAGACAAAAGGTCTGAAGGTGAATATCGGAAAGACGAAGGTGATGGCAAGTGGTAAAGCATGTGGTGAGGTGGAAAGAACTGGGAAGTGGCCCTGTGCTGTGTGTTGGAAGGGTGTCGGAGTGAACTCCATTCAGTGTACAATGTGTGCTGAGTGGGTTCATCAAAAATGTAGTGGTCTGGGAGTGTCATTAACCAGTGTGGCAGCTACATTCAAATGTGAGGTGTGCACAGAGGGAGCTGCAGATGGAGGAAATGTTGAGTTGGATCTTGGAGACGGCGTGAAGCTGGAAGGTGTGAAAACATTTTGCTACCTCGGAGACATGCTGAATGGAGAAGGTGGATCAGACTCGGCAACGGTTGCTCGAGTGAGATGGGCATGGAAGAAGTTTCGGGAATTGAGTGGCGTGCTGATGATGAGGGGAGTGTCGTTGAAGCTGAAGGGAAAGGTGTATGCTGCATGTGTGAGAAGTGTTATGATTTATGGGAGCGAGACATGGGTAATGAACGTAGAGCAGCAACGAAGGTTGGAAAGGGTGGAAATGCGAATGGTTCGACGGATGTGCGGAGTATCGTTGAGAGAGAGGAAGACAAATGATGAATTGCGAAAGTTGATGGGAATAGAGCCTGTGATTGATGCTGTGAAGAGGAACAGGTTGAGATGGTTTGGTCATGTGTTGAGGAAGGATGAAAGTGACTGGTTGAGAAGAGTGATGGAAATGAATGTAGAAGGAAGTAGAGGACGGGGAAGACCGAGAAAGACTTGGCTAAAGATGGTGGAAGAAGAAATGTGGGCAAGGGGGTTAACAAGGAGAGATGCAGAAAATAGGGCAAAATGGAGAAGATTGTCACGGGGACCGCAAGGCTAACCCCCGCTCTAGCAGGGGAAATGGCCTTTAAAATGCATGTTGTTGTTGTTGTTAGTTTTGTTCTTTCTTTCATACTCAATTGTTCTTTCATTTATAGAAATATTCCTTCTTCTGTCATTCTTTCTTTTGTAGTTGTATTTTATCTTTTGTAGTTATTTCTTTCTTAGTTGTGTTTTTTCTTTACTAAAAGTGTTTTTAAGAAGCATTTACAAGTGGAGTGAAAGTGAGGGTGAGCAGGCAAGAGGTTGGGATAATGTTATTCATTCACCAGCAAACATCGAGTTACGATACTGCTGCCACTTAACCGGCCCCAATTATTCCCAAAAATATTTTGTACAATTGTTGCATATTAAGTTGTGACACTAACAACGACTGCAGCACAACAGAGGTCAATAAAGTTTTGAACGAAGTGTTGGTCTGTCAAGGTGTCCAAATGGGACCATTGCCCCCCCCCCCCCCCCCCCCCCGCACATAAGAAGTGAAAACTGGGGTTAAGCCATTAGTTCACTTCTGTCTGTCTGTCTCCTTCTGTCTACAAACAGTTTATGATCGAGGAAAAACGTAATTTCAATTGAATGTTGTCTTATGAACACGAATTGGATCATAAATGGGAAAACGGACCTGGAGTTTAGCAGTACTCTGGCTCTGTATTCATACCGATCACACCTGCGCAGAGAGGAGTGAGGTATTATTTTTACTCTGTCTGCCTGTCTGTTGTCAAAACAAAATTGAAGGTCATTCTAAACAGGAAAAGGTCTGTTTTTAAGGATGTCAATAAAGGACACATATAACAGGCACGGAGACCTAATGAAACGTGTTATGCAAGGTGGTGCAAAAAACCCACCTTGTATAACATGAGTGAGAGCATCAACGGTGGAAAACTTCTCGAATTTTCTTCTACAAGCTTCAAAATATTTATTTTATTTTAATTGAATTACATACTTGAACAATGCAGAACACAAATTGTCTTTTTAGCACTTTCAAAACCCTTCCGTTTAGCAGTATTTGGACCAAATATTACGGCATTTTACGTCATCACGACCAATCAAATTTGCTGCTCGTAGACCCCGCCCATGCCCATGTTTCTCAAGACAGGGCTGGGTAAGGTGTTTGATGAACTATCTAGTTTTTTCTGACTTTTCTTCACAATGTTGTAAACAAAAGTCTCTCCCATCTCATAACACCCCCCCCCCCCCGCCCCCTCCACCTCCTCCCTGTGCTTCCATTAAAAAAACTGACCCTGTGCCTGCCAGTGTTTGTTACTCTGCAGATGTGCTGGATGTTCATTTTCATTGTTGGGATGTGGTCCACTTTAGGGAGGCCTGCTGGTTTGCATTGTGGCACAAGCATTATGGGGCGGATGGCTTTTTCAATTCTCTGACATTTCCTGTGCACGATTTTTTCTGTCTGTTACCCTCGCATGAGGAGAGGGTATTGCATTTGAGTCCGTTTGTTTGTCTGTCTGTCTGTCTGTTTGTCCGCACAGAATAAATATGATTTTCTCTGCAACCGTCGCTCCGATTGACAGGAAATTTTCACCATAGGTGCAACTCCACCTGTATAATTTCCTAATGATAATTATGACGTCATATGTCACGTGGTTTGGCCGCCATCTTGGAAAAACCGAAAAAAAAATTGCACCTCTATATCTCCGAAAGCACTAAATAGAAAAAAATTGAGACATGTTTCATTGTAAAGAACTCTCCATGGGGAATAAAATGTGAAGGATGATGTCATAGGTGCGTCTATTATGACGTCATAAGTTGACAAGTACAAAACTTCAATCGATCAAGATGAAATTTCTTGAGCATAATCTAGGAATAAATTAGTGGAGAAAAAAACTAATGATGACGTCATCAATCACGTGGTTCGGCCGCCATATTTGTTTTAACACAAAAGCCTTAAAAAACACTGAAAATACATCCTGGCGAGGGTTTGCAATCTTTGATTGCTCTTTCTTGTTCCTTCTGCATTGTTTAACCATATTGCGACAAAACCGTTAAGGTAATAATGAGAACATTTGTTAATTATATAGTAATAGAGCATTTAAAAAACTTTTTCATCCTCTGTCACGCTCAGTAATATTCACACATAGATTTCCTTCGTTTGCGAATGTTGGTTGAAATGGAGACGTACTAAGTACATCGATTTTTGACCTTCACCTTTGAATTTTAGCATGTCTATGGCATAGTTGTAACTCCGGGTCAGAACGCCAAGGGGCTTGGAGTGGTCTGAATTGAAAAGGTGACTGAATCAAAAGTATAACCCCTTGGCTGTGCTCTCCCTTAAGGTAAAAGGTAAGATCACAACCTTATTCATCCAAGTCATGACCTTGATGTCGACAAGCAATCACACGATGCTTTACCTTGAAGTCAAAGGTCATATGGGTTTGAAAGTAGTCCCATGAAAGGTTTTTGGTGTATAAGGGGTCGAAGAGGGTGGAGTGGACAGCCACAGAAAGCAAAGAGAATATATCGGCTGACAATGGGCTAAGGTTACCCCCACCAGGGTTTGATGCATGACCATTGGGCCATAGGGTCTCCAGAAAGGTCAAGCCAAGCTCACGTTGGCTAGAGGCCATCCAACCTCTAACACATTAGAGCGCCTCGGCTTCCTTACCCAGTAACCTGACACTGACATAATGGCTCCAAATGTGCTTTTTATAAAGTGCTCCTCAATACAGAGCTATTGAAAAGAAAGTTGACATCAGACCCTGGATAAGAAGGACATATCTCGTGTCCACAAGCGGCAACATGTCACCATCCGGCTCTGGAGTGACTCCACAAGCGCAGGGAGCAGAGAGAAAAAGAGAGCGAGAGCAAGATTGAAGAAGAGAGAAAGAAAAAGAAAAATGTTCGCTCCCATCTCCTCTGTGGTCTATCGATTTGCTGAAGCTAATTACATCAGGACCGTGGTCTGTTTCTTGTGCGCAGTGTTATTAATGACAGCTCGCAGCTTTGTCCAATAGAAAGAACAAATTGAATAATGGATGGCATAACAAAAAAGCAGATGTATTATGAAAATAATTACCTTACAGTTTTATACCGGCGAGTTTTCAATTCTAATCATGTTTATAGGTAATAGGCCAAGCCCGATAAGATATCATTAGGATTTCTGTTTAGTTTCATCGCAGCGTTGCTGACAGCACATTACTATAAATTTCGGACTGGGCTGAGGTTCAGTTCGGTATCAAAACAAGCTTTCGATCGATAAAGTGCATTATTTATTATTTCATTCAATTGCGTGTTGTTATCTTTGCAATTCTGTATTACACAGTGATCAAAGTTTCACTATAATGGCCGAGAAAGTTTTCCTGGTTACAATACCAAGCTCAGATCAATATTCTCAATTCGGAATCATTAACTGTCTTACTGTCGAAAGCACAGTTGGAGTACATTTGTGGCTTTTACTATGATATTAACCTAAGAGAGGTAAAATGAAATACCTGTTAAATACATGATATGCACATGAGCACCGTGATATGGTTTCATCCAGAAAAGGTCAACATATTGAGTTTTGTTTACCTGTGGAATTAAGTGTATCTAATTGGAGAAATTTGTAACACGAAGCAGTTGTCAATATATAATCACTTTAAACCTTTTTTTCCTTGGTGGATCCGCTCCATGTCCGCTGTTCGAGCGATGCTCTGTATCTGTAGTCAAGATCGCTCGAGGTTTCGTCAATCGATACGTCTCTTGTCTGGCATCGAGGAAATTGAAGAGGAACAATTCTGTAGATGGCGCTCTGTCTTCCAGACTACTTACGAGCGAACATCAAGGGCCTACCGACCCACACAGGGCCACGGGCTATCTTGTAAAGGAGCGAGCACATCTGTGAGGGTCGGGAAAGCTCTTTTTCCCATAAATATAGCTTGTAGATCTCTGTCTCTCCTTCAACTCCCTCTCTTTCTTCTCCTTCTCATCCTTCTCTTCATCCTACCCCTCCCCTCCTCCACCTCACACTCCCCATCATCCTCCTCCTCTCGCTCCCCCTTTGTTTCCCTCCACCTTCATTTTTTCCTCATTCTTCTTCCCTGTCCCCTTCTGCTCTTTAACTTAATCTTCCCATTCCCCATCTTCTCCCTCTTTTCTTTTCTCTTCCTTTTCTATTCCCTTCTACTTCCCCTCCATTCCCTTCCTCTTCCCTATCTCCTCCTTTTCACTTCCCTTTCTCTTCCCTATCTCTTCCCCATCTCTTCCTTTTCACTTCCCTTTCTCTTCCCTTTCTCTTCCTTATCTCATCCCTTGTACTTCCCTTTTCCATTCCGTTTCTCTTCCTTATCTCTTCTTTTTCACTCCTTACTACTTCCTTTTCACTTCCTTTCTACTTCCCTTTCACTTCCCTTTTACTTCCTTTTCACTTTTCCTTCTCTTCCGTTTGTCTTCCATTCTACTTCCCGTCTACTTCATCATTCTTTCCTTCTCTCCCCCACTGCCATCCTCTCCCCATTTCCCTCCTCCTATCTTTCCTAATTCTTCTTCTTCTCTTCCTCCATGTCTAAGTCTCTTCCAGATTGTCCGTCAGTCGATGCACGAACCCAAAACACGTGGTGTGGCCCGCTGGGTTCGTGTTGTTTCCAGACAGTCTGGTCGATTGGAATTGGGTCCACTCAGACTCTACAGTGAAAAGCCATCAATGCTTTTAAAGGGCGGCAGGCGGGAGCGCTTGCTGTAGGATCGAGTGCTGAAACTACAGGGAATTTAAGAGGTTAAGTCTAAAATCCACGATCGCTTCTATTACGTAAGATGCACGTGTGCGGCAGAGTGTTAGACAATCCATGGGTTTTATCTCAGCAAAGCAGTTTGACCCGTTGCTTTGCCCTGGGCTGTAAGTGCACTTTAACCCTTATAATCCGTGATATATAGCTAAACATAATGCCCACCCTCCCCAATACACGTTGAAGGCCCACCATGTTGACCACCAGCTCCTGGGTCCAGATTTAGTTCAACAGGACGTTTGTACATTGTAGTTTTGTGCTATAGTCTCACAATCGGTTCCCTCGGGTCAGTTTGCAACATTGCCATGGTTTCTGACGGGTTGATTGGCAGCTTACAGAGCCAGAATCAGATAAAAAGTAAGCTTACTCCACCAACAGGGCATATTAATATATGTGAACCAAGTCCATCAGGGGACTCAAACAATCCTGTGATTGTTCTTAGGACACGCTCTGCACACAATTTCAAAAAACTAATTTCCGCTGTATAACTCCAGGGAAATTATATCAACTGCTGATTTCATGAATATTTGGGGTTTTTTAATTCTTTACATTGGCCAAAAGCTCAGAGAGGTGCGTGCCCCGTGTATCACCTGCAGGACCGAGGAGGTAATGAGATGTCGGTGTATGTCTACGTGCATTACAAGGACATTCGGAGACGATGGACAATTCAATACAATATGTGGGATTTGAACCTGTGTTCCCAGCCATCATCATAAGCCAAGTACAAATATGGAAACGTTAAAGAAGAGGCCAACCCAAATTAATGACGGTTTCCTATGTTATAGCAAAAATGGTGTTAATAGTGCAGCACAAGAATGTCTTCTACTGGGCATTTATTGGGCATTTATTGGGCATTTATTACCTCTGCTACCGAAAGTGGATGGAGGTTGTCTTTTCACTTCTGTTTGTTTGACTGTCAACAGGATATCTCAAAGGATTCGGACGAAACATGGTGGACAGGTTTGGTGTGTGACAAGAACAAATTGATTGGATTTTGGTGAAGATATCCGGATACGATAAAAAAATGTAAACTTTTAAAGTTGTTCTTCATCATGGAGAGATGGGACCAAAAACGATACATAGCACTCAAAGGTTCTATATATACTCAAAGATGGCTCAAAAGGTTGTGGACGGATTATGACAAAACTTGGTCGATGAGTTGGTTTGGTGACGAGAACAAGCCGATTATATTTTGGTTCAGATCCGAATCCAGATCCGACCTATCAGTGGGATACAAAACATCAACTGTTCAGACTGGCAGAGGTATGTGCTCTATCAAGTGCCGTTCTAGTTTTCTATGCAATTCATCAAGTGATTTTCGTGAAATATTATGAGGATGTTGGCAAAGTGTTTTACCAAGCAAGATTATACACTTTCGTGTCATCCCTTGGCACAGACATCTGATTTTAAGTAGTAATTTCCTGCATTGTTGTTTCTGAGCTCTCGTAGGCCCTTTTTATGATATTTTTTGCTTACATAGTCTAGGCTTATGGAAGAACTAGTACTAGTACATTTAACGGATCAGGACAAAACAGGCCAAAAGGAACAGCAGACGGGCGGAACACCGACAGTAGAGCCGAAGGCCAAGAAAGAGGGAGGTGGATAAACAATGGGTGTGGGGAGGAATGTGTGACAAGGAGAGGATGCATGGGGTGGGCACAATCGACACAGAAGGAAACTCTCAGGAGGGAAAACCAGAAATTTGGAGGAAGGGGCTGAGGTTATGGGGTTAAGAGGGTAGAAAAGATCATTGTTTTGGATTTGGGACGATCTGAGATGGTGATGAACAGCTGTCTTGAAGACCTGGAGGTAAGGATGAGATTGAAGAGGATGTGGAAGTTGGTTCCCAGCTGGGAAAAAGAGGAACAAATGAGTGGCCGGGAACAGTGTTGCTGTAGGGAGTTTCACCATAAGGGTGAAAAACTTTGGTTAAAGCAGAAACTTTGGTTAAAGCACATAAAGAGCAGAAGGTGCAAGGCCAGAAAGGAGGTGGTAGAAGACAGAGAGACCACCGACCTGTATATGATGGTGCAACATTTCAGCATAAGGCTGCAACATAAGAAAATGTGAAAAAAGTGAAGGGGTCTGAATACTTTCTGAATGCACTCTATAGTAGGGATGAAATATCTTGGCCGAGATAGAATAGTGTAGGTTTAGAATGCTCTGAGTGTTGTGAAGAAGAACAACCCACCTCAATGTATCTAAGTAGTGTCGAATGTCCGTGTAAGATTGTATATGTGTCTCCATACGAGGGGTGGAGCTATGCTAATTAGGTAGGGCTTAAGGATAAACCCCAGTGTGTAATTGAACTGTGATTTTTCCCTTCGTTGTTATTGCATCAAAAAGGGGCCACCATTAGAACAACTATAACAAATGGACTCAGTCGCTCACAGCGCCGCCAGGCCCGACAAACCCGGCACATTTGCCGATCGTGCCAGTCAAGCCTCGTCTCACAGCCTTCAACGTCATCCGAACATTCCCGAAGAGAGATTAGACCCGACGAATCGGAACGGGGAGGCCACACCCTGGCCTTCGTGATTGAGTAGCGCTCGGTGATTGGATAGAGAGTGTGATGTCATTGTGGAGCATTCGGTAGAGCAGGAAAAAGGAACACGGTCTCACAATTTTTGTCTCTCTCCCTGTCCTGGCGCTGGTTGGAGGTAGTCGCATTTCCTCCTTGTTCTGGCTTGGTCGCGGGCGTGTGGTGTGGTCTCGCGCTCTTGGGAAAGGGCTGGTGAGAAACAGCGATTCAGAACTGCAAGGCACAGGATCGACGTCGGCGGTGGACTGGGTCCGCGTCGTGTTTCCTCTGGATGTCAAAGAGCACGCTCCGCACAATTTTGTGTGTTTCCCGCGCGGTGGCTACGGAGGCGATGAGCGACCGGCAAGCCTTACCAGCCATTTGGGGACGCAAAGCTGAGTGCCGGCCGATTACCAAAGCATTATATATTTTATTTTACTTTCATTTTCCCCTGTTTTGTATACGAGTCTGAGTGGAGACGTCTTAATTAGGAATTTTAGTTTTTACCTCACCTTTCATTGTTACTTGCATTTATTTTCATTAAATCGGTTATTGTTGAATCTTACTTTTGTGTGTCATGTCCGTTTCCTCATTTGTGGGTTCAGATTAACCGTGTGTGTTACCGATCAGGTAAGACTTTGACCCTTCCCGCGCATGTCACTACCACCAAGTTGGGTAGATGCCTCAGTGTTTAAACTCGTTTTGGCCATTCATCCTCTTGGGGTCTTAACCCCGGGGACACGACAATGGTGTGTCGAGTGACACCAAGTGTCCACCCGGTTCTTATCCCACTCGACTGACATTTCAGTCTTGAGGACTTTCTTGTAGACTGAGAAGAAGGCCTGTGTTGGCCGAAAGCTTGTCTGGAAATTAAAGATCGATCATCTTGAAGCTACGTCCGCTACTTATTTCATTTCTTCCGTATATATATATATATATATTGTTACGGACACGGCTACAGATGTTGCTTGACCGAGCGGAATGGCCGCCGTGTTCGTACAGTTAACCCGATTACCCCGAACGTTGGCCAAATCGCGTCACAGATATTCAATTGGGGAAAACTCTAAAGCGATCGAATGGAAAGAGGAAGAAGAGGACGAAGACGTACAGAAGAGGAACAGGATTTATTATTTATACCACACAAACGAAAAGGAGCAGTCAAGGTTATTTACAGCAGGTGACACAGTGCAAAGATTAGCTTATCTAACTGGCTTACTTAGTCCCAGACAGACCACGGACAAACGGACAAGGCTGACTCACACAGGGATTGATGGCAGGTAGACCGATGGCACAAGGTGCACCTTGGCCTGGGGACAGGATACAGCTCAGTCTTTCTTAATGGCAGAGGTCTCTCGGCGCTCGGAGGGTGCGTCCTTTCTCCTTCAGCTCTGCGCGCATCTCACGTCACCACTCCCTCTGCTGCGCATGCTCAACGGGGAGTCACACGCCCTCGGCTGGTTGGCTCCGCCCCACTGGGCCCGGTCCGCCGCTTCCATTGGGTGTGGGGGTTACCGGGCTCCGCCCTTGACGAGGAGCTGACAGGGAGCCCCTTTTTGGTAACCCTGTCGAGCACATGTTCGATGGCGGCTGGTGCCCTCCCAACACCCCCTACCAACCAAGCCGGAGTGAGGACGCGCACTTCCCGCGCCCGCTGCTGCCGTTGCTGTTGTTGTTGTTGTTGCTGAACCGTGAGGAAGAGCTGCGGGGAGGTATCGGGAGGGCCTAAACTTCCTAATGGTGCCATACAATCACATTCTGGTGCAACGAAGGGTCAGAATTAATGGAAACGAGTCCTTAACTGACATAGACTAAGAATAACTAGCAAGATGTCCTATAGTTGTCTTACATGAGATGCGGTGAACCTGGGCACGACATTTAATGGGGGAAATAGAGGGAGGTCGGGTCTACAGAGTGTTGTTTACAGAAAATGGGACTAGGGAATGGGGGATTGGGGATAGTTGGGAAGTATTGAGGAAATAGGGGAATATTTACAAGCGGATATGGATGGATGCAAATCCCATATCCGCAACAATATATATATATATATATATATATATATATATATATATATATATATATATATATATATATACACACTCAACCCTCGGCTATCGCGCCTAATTGGTGCCGCCATCGGTGCGCGTTAGCCGAAATCGCGATAGCCGAACTGAAGAACGTATGGTAATAATTCTAATTGGTGCCAGGACCCCCAAGTTGACCACATATTTAACCTATTTTTGCCACTTTTTTTACCAAGTGTTTCTAACATATAAAGAAACATTTACATATAAAGAAACATTAAAACAAGAATCACAATATGTAAATAAAAATAAAATGATAAAAAAAGTACTTTCTTTAACCATTTTATTTACTTTTTGGGGACGATGAGGGGCTTAGATGGTTGGGTAGGTTCCCAGGCTTGGGTGGAGTCTTATTGACCACCCCTACGTGCCTCTAACTCATCCAGGATTGCGTCAGCTGTAGCACCAGAGAAGCCCTCAACGTCAGAGGGCTCGTCAAAGACAGAGGGCTGTGCCTCGTTGCGACGCCATAAGCAGGGTCGGCGTCATGGGGGGGGGGGGGGGGGGAGGGGGAGAGGGCACTCGCAGGCCATGCCCACCCAAATGAGTTAATGAGTTATTGTTCCCCCCCTCCCCCTCCCACACCCACCCGCAGGCCAAGCCTTTGGCGCCAAACTTGCACGTCGGCTATATTTTGTGCAGTGTGTGTGTGTGTGTTTGTGTGAAAGAGAGAGACTTTGCAGCATGTTTTTAAATTGTAACTGGGTTGGTGTGTTGGTTGTTGACGGCAAACTCTTATTATCAAGCATTTACATCATAGATTGAGGTCTCGAACGGCAGTTTGTGCCCCCCCCCCCCCTGCGGTTACCCTAATGTCCCCCGATTAGATTAGACTGCGAACTTATCTACCCACCCTTTGGATGCAAGAAAGACTGGAGGTTGTTGCACACCCATCTTACGAGCCACAGCAGCATAAATGTCCTTGGCAGTGTCCATAATTTCACGAGTATCAATCGCCAAGTTTCGCTTTGCTTGCCTCTCCAGATATCGTCCGAGTAATTGTTCTGTCTTGAGGAGCAATTGATTACGGCTTCGCATAGCTTGGGCACCTGCATCTGATGAGGCAAGATTCATATGGGCCTTGATATGGTCACGGTTTTGGTAAATACCTCGCACTGTTGACTCATTTAACCCAAATTTCTTTCCAACACTTCGCTTTGTTTCACCATTGTCGATCAACTGCACAATTTCGCATTTCTGAGCGTAAGTT
Organism: Myxine glutinosa; assembly: GCF_964187855.1. Classification (NCBI taxonomy): domain Eukaryota; kingdom Metazoa; phylum Chordata; class Myxini; order Myxiniformes; family Myxinidae; genus Myxine; species Myxine glutinosa. The sequence goes on along the minus strand of NC_136262.1, from coordinate 208,536,199 downwards.
AAGTTCTTCCTCTTCTTGATTTCCCTTGCAGGTGCCGCTGCATTACGCTGGGCAATGGTGGGGGGTAGGGGTCGGGGTATATCGGCCATTGTTATATCACAAAAAAGGTTTAGACACTGCTATTACAGTACATACAGTATTCACTCTGAGGCGACGCGCACTTGAATGGCGCCGGGCGGACAATCACAGTGCTCCTGACGTCCTGACGTCACAACCAATCAGCACGTGAATCACCCAACGCTCGGTGATGACGTAGCACCCGGACTGTTTCATTTTTTTTTTTTTTCCCCCACCATTTCCGGTGCGCTATAGCGCGTATTTGGGGCGCGATAGTCGTGTTTGTGCAGTTTTTTAGGTAGCCACGATAGCAGATAAACGCGATAGCTGAGTTCGCGATAGCCGAGGGTTGAGTGTATGTATATATATATATATATATATATATATATATACATATATATACAGTGAAACCTTGACTTATGAGTGCACCAACTTACGAGTTTTCCGAGATACGAGCCGTCGCTCGGGCGGTTTTTTGCTTTGAGATGCGAGCCGAGATTTGAGTTACGAGCTTACGTCACCCGCCACTAGGTGGCCCAACGAGCGTTCCGGTCACGTGGTTATCTTGCCGTGCAAGCAGCTCTGCCGTATATCGCTGCTGCTTTGTTTTCGCATTTTGGTTATTTTGGAAAATTTCTTAGTTTTAACCATGGGTCCTAAGATATTGAGTGCCAAGGGCAGTGCTGAGAAGAAGAAGAGGATGATGTGCTTGGATATAAAACACGCAATCGTCGAAAAACATGAGCGAGGTGTGCGTGTTGTCGACTTGGCGAGGCAGTACGATCGTAGTACTTCTACGATATGTACGATTTTGAAGCAGAAGGAGTCGATAAAGGCTATAACGCCAGCCAAGGGCGTTACGATTATTTCAAAGCTCCGGACCTCTGTCCATGAAGAGATGGAGAAGTTGTTGTTTGTGTGGTTGACAGAGAGAAGCAGCTCGCAGGAGATACCGTGACCGAGAGCATCATCTGTGAGAAGGCACGAGACATTTACGGGGATTTGGTGCAGCAGGCGGCGGGAACATCAACGGACGAGGCATCGGAAGAGTCATTCAAAGCCAGTCGGGGATGGTTTGATAATTTTAAGAAGAGGACCGGCATTCACTCCGTCGTCAGGCATGGTGAGGCAGCAAGCTCGGATGTGAAGGCAGCTGAAGATTTTATTATAACTTTTGCCGAACTGATACAAGCCGAAGGATACATCCCCCAGCAAATCTTCAACTGTGACGAGACAGGGCTCTTCTGGAAAAAGATGCCGAGGAGGACGTATATAACGGCAGAGGAGAAGAGCATGCCAGGCCACAACTTGTTCAGAGTGCCGGCGATAGCTCGCCTTCTCTTTGTGGAAGACACGGTGAGATTTTTTTTTCTTTACTTTTGTATACAAGATCGAGGCTCGTGAAAGAGCTAACATTAATCACACAAAAGACAAACCGACACACAAAAGACAAAAAACAAGGGGAGCGGCAGACAAGATGGGGAGAGAGGGGGAAGGACACAAACACAACATTTGAGAGCAGGGACATCGGGAGGACTTGGGGGGAGGTGGCAGAGGAATAAACCATATGAACACTGCAAGGACTCTGGGGTGAATTACCGGGGGTAGAAAATATCAAGGTTTTCGATGGGTCATTGATGAGGTCATTTCGATGAGGTCATTGATGAGGTCATTTCGATGAGGTCATTGATGAAGACCAGAAATAGCACAGGGCCCAGAACACTACACAGATCCTTAACATCCAACAACTAATGGGACTCAAATGGGGTGCCCAGTTTAGCGGTACACACATTGATGAATCACCCTGCCTGTGAAACACCGACATGACAGGTTATAGCTGGGTCGGGATTCAAACCCAGGCTGGACAGTTTAGAGTCAAGTGTGCGTACCTCCAGTCCAGGCCATCCTGCCAACTTGTATGCTGCATACAGGTGAAATATAAAGCGCGAGATATTTTTATATATACTGTATATTTCAAAAAAAATTGGTGTGGTTTTTGGGGGGCTGGAACGGATTAATAACATTTCAATGCATTTTAATGGGGAAATTTAATTTGAGAAACGAGCAAATTGAGTTACGAGCTCGGTCACAGAACGAATTAAACTCGTAAGTCAAGGTTTCACTGGTGAAACCTTGACTTACGAGTGCACCAACTTATGAGTTTTCCGAGATACGAGCCGTCGCTCGGGCGGTTTTTTGCTTTGAGATGCGAGCTGAGATCTGAGTTACGAGTTTATGGCACCCGCCACTAGGTGGCCCAACGAGCGTTCCGGTCACGTGGTTATCTTGCCGTGCAAGCATCTCTGCCGTATATCGCTGCTGCTTTGTTTTCGCATTATGGTTATTTTGGAAAATTTCTTAGTTTTAACCATGGGTCCTAAGAAATTGAGTGCCAAGGGCAGTGCTGAGAAGAAGAGGAGGATGATGTGCTTGGATATAAAACACGCAATCGTCGAAAAACATGAGCGAGGTGTGCGTGTTGTCGACTTGGCGAGGCAGTACGATCGTAGTACTTCTACGATATGTACGATTTTGAAGCAGAAGGAGTCGATAAAGGCTATAACGCCAGCCAAGGGCGTTACGATTATTTCAAAGCTCCGGACCTCTGTCCATGAAGAGATGGAGAAGTTGTTGTTTGTGTGGTTGATGGAGAAGCAGCTCGCAGGAGATACCGTGACCGAGAGCATCATCTGTGAGAAGGCACGAGACATTTACGGGGATTTGGTGCAGCAGGCGGCGGGAACATCAACGGACGAGGCATCGGAAGAGTCATTCAAAGCCAGTCGGGGATGGTTTGATAATTTTAAGAAGAGGACCGGCATTCACTCCGTCGTCAGGCATGGTGAGGCAGCAAGCTCGGATGTGAAGGCAGCTGAAGATTTTATTATAACTTTTGCCGAACTGATAGAAGCCGAAGGATACATCCCCCAGCAAATCTTCAACTGTGACGAGACAGGGCTCTTCTGGAAAAAGATGCCGAGGAGGACGTATATAACGGCAGAGGAGAAGAGCATGCCAGGCCACAACTTGTTCAGAGTGCCGGCGATAGCTCGCCTTCTCTTTGTGGAAGACACGGTGAGATTTTTTTTTTTTTCTTTTGTATACAAGATCGAGGCTCGTGAAAGAGCTAACATTAATCACACAAAAAGACAAACCGACACACAAAACACAAAAAACAAGGGGAGCGGCAGACAAGATGGGGAGAGAGGGGGAAGGACACAAACACAACATTTGAGAGCAGGGACATCGGGAGGACTTGGGGGGAGGTGGCAGAGGAATAAACCATATGAACACTGCAAGGACTCTGGGGTGAATTACCGGGGGTAGAAAATATCAAGGTTTTCGATGGGTCATTGATGAGGTCATTTCGATGAGGTCATTGATGAGGTCATTTCGATGAGGTCATTGATGAAGACCAGAAATAGCACAGGGCCCAGAACACTACACAGATCCTTAACATCCAACAACTAATGGGACTCAAACGGGGTGCCCAGTTTAGCGGTACACACATTGATGAATCACCCTGCCTGTGAAACACCGACATGACAGGTTATAGCTGGGTCGGGATTCAAACCCAGGCTGGACAGTTTAGAGTCAAGTGTGCGTACCTCCAGTCCAGGCCATCCTGCCAACTTGTATGCTGCATACAGGTGAAATATAAAGCGCGAGATATTTTTATATATACTGTATATTTCAAAAAAAATTGGTGTGGTTTTTTGGGGGCTGTAACGGATTAATAGCATTTCAATTCATTTTAATGGGGAAATTTAATTTGAGAAACGAGCAAATTGAGTTACGAGCTCGGTCACAGAACGAATTAAACTCGTAAGTCAAGGTTTCACTGTATGTATATATATATATATATATATATATATATATATATATATATATATATATATATATATATATATATATATATATATATATACATACATATACATACACACACAAACAAACACACACACGCACACACACACACACACACACACACACACACACACACACACACACACACACAGCAGTACCTCACTAACCTTGTAGATGCATTCCAGAAAGACACGATAAGTGAAGTGATATTAAGGGGGGTCTAATTTACCATAGACTTACATGTAATAATGGGGGGATGCGGCGTTCTGACGGTTATAATTATAATGATTACGTCCATTGGCACCGTCAATAGCATGATGCGGATTAATATACAGTATAGTTTATGGATGCTAAAACAATACATATCTGAAAAAAATTATATGCAGAAAATTAATTAACAAAAACAAAGTTTATTTAACACTCACCAGTCTTATCTCGTAGCTTACGCCGGTCGTGTTTGATGCCGCAAGACTTTGATCGAGAATTTTCAAATTGTTTTTAAAATTTTAATTTAACAATTTTTTTAATTTGCTAAATTTAAAATTGAGACCGAATTGAGAATTGAGACTCACATTTTTTCTGATGTGGCATTGGTGGGGTTGGTCGGAGTTGCTAGTTAGATGGAGGGGTGGCAGGGTTATCCACCTCACCCTCCTTAGATTCTGTTGCAAATGCAGGTTGTTTTCACTTGAAGTATGAGTCATGAGAAATTTGGGGTTTTTTTTTTTTTTTGAATACAGAATCGAGGCTCGTGAAAGAGCTAACATTGGTCACAAAAAAAACATCAAACAGACAAACAAAATATATAAAAAGGGGGAGCGGTAGACAAGATGGGGAGAGAAGGGGAAGCACACAAACAACCTTTGAGAGCAGGGACATCGGGAGATGTGTGGGAGGGAGAGGGCTTGGGGGGAGGAGGCATGGGAAGGGGGAGGGGGGTGGGAGAAGTATAAAACACAAGGACACCAAGGACTTCCAGGAAAGAAGTTGGTATTTCAAAAAAGTGGATTTGGGGTGAAATTAGCAGGGGTAGAAAAGATCAAGGTTTTGGATGGGGGAAGATAAGAGATGGTGGTGAACAGCTATTTTAAAGACCTGGACGGACCAGTGGGATTGAAGAGAGTGAGGGAGTTTGTTCCAGAGGCGGGAGAAAAGAGGAATGAAGTAGTGAAGGTGAGCAGAGAGTCTTGATTTTGGCAGTTTAACCATAAGAGGGTTGCAGGCAGATCTTGTGTGACCTGTAGGAATGTTTGGGGGACAGAGCCCAGAGAGAGCTGGGGGAGCAAGGCCAGAGAGGAGTCTGTAGAAGATGGAAAGACCACCAACCTCCCTGCGGTGAGCAAGTGAAAGGCCCTCGGAGATAGCTTAATCGTGGGAGATTCCAATGATTCTGAACGCTTTGGTTTCAACCATGAAGACGAGCGAGGTGTTAGGCAGGAGCACCAGCCCAGAGGGGAGAGAAGTGCTCCATTGAGCTGCGGATGAAAGCCTTGTATGTGGTGAGGAGCTCAGGTGTGCCAAGGAATGACCGCACGACGGAGGATGCCCAGTCGGCGACTGGCTTTGGAGGCCAGCTTGGAAATGTGGTTTTCCCAGGAAAGATCATGGCAGATAGTGAGACCCAAAAGCTTGAGTGACAGAACTTCCTGGAGAGGATTATTCAGAAAGTGGATGGGAGGGTTGTCCAGTCGGTCTTTTCGGAGAGACATCGTAACAGTGTGAGATTTGTCAGGATTGAAAAACATGTTCCACTTGTTTGCCCAGTCTGTGATTTTGTCCAGGTCTGCAGAGAGTGAGGAGGCTGCAGACTGCCGATCTGAGGGATGAGGAATGGAGCGGCAGAGAGTGGAGTCATCAGCAAAGAGATAGAGAGGATTTTCAAGAGAGTCAGAGAGATCATTGATGAAGACCAGAAAAAGCACAGGGCCCAGAACACTGCCTGGGGAACTCCAGCCTGAACAGGAAGAGGAGATGAGAGAACCCATTCAAGGCCACACGTTGACTGCGACTAGAGAGGAAGTCCGCCAGCCATGCGTGGAGATTTCCACAGATACCAAAGGAGGAGAGTTTGGTGAGCAGAGCGGGGTGCCAGACCATATTGAAGGCACGTGATATGTCAAGGGAGACAGCGCTAATTTCCTGTTTGGCGTTGAGGACCTACATCCATTGTTGAGACAGCAGAAGTAGCATGTCCAGAGTAGTGTGACCTGGTCTGAAACCAAATTGATGATCAGAGATCAAGCCATTGGACAAGAGGAAAGATTTCATATCTGAAGCAATGATGGATTCCATGACTTTGCTGATAATTGGGAGAAGGCTGATTGGTCTGTAGTTGCAAGGATCTGTTTTTGCACCTTTTTTGTGTGAAGCGTTGATGTTGGCTGATTTCCAAGCACATGGCAGATGACCTTGAGCAAAAGAGAGGGTGAAGAGAACAGAGAGAGGGAGTGAAAGAGCAGAAGAACAGGATTTGAGGACCCGAGGGCTGATGCCGTCAGGTCCAGTTGCAGAATCAGAGTCGAGGGTTGACAGAAACTTTTCCACCTTGTCAGGAGGAAAGGACACAGAGTCCAGGAGCAGCTGGGTACGACTGGGTATGGTGGGTACAGAGAGGGATGGGTTTGGGACACAAGATTTAGAGGCAAACACAGAGTTGAGGCATTCAGCTTTTTCACGTGCAGAGTCAGTTGTGTAGCCGTTTGAGGTAAGGGAGGGGACGGAGGGGTGGAACAAACACCAGAAACAGATTTGACCAGATGCCACCAGGATTTGGAAGAGGGAGACAGATAAGAGAGTTCGGTCTTGAGAACGGAGAGATATTGTTTCCTGGCTCTCCTGAGGGTGGACAGACACTTGTTTCGGGCTTTGTGAAAGGAAATGAGATTTCCTTCCGTTAGATTTGCTTTCCAGGAGACGAAGGCAAGTTGTTTCTGGGCAACAGCCTCACCACAAGAATCCGTGTACCATGGACGGGAGGAAGGGTATGACAACTGAAGACGAGATGGTATAAATCTGTGCATGAGAGAGAGAGCAATTTACTTTGGAAGAATTCCCAGGATGAGATGATGTCAGAGGCGGTCGAGATGGGAGACCAGTCCAGATGATTGATGGCTGCTTGAAGACCGTGCAAGTTGGCCTGAGTGAAATGCCAGACTCGTCGACGCTGATGAGGCTCTCTGAGAATGGTCAGAGAGATGTCCACTTTAACAAGCACATGATCAGATGAGCCGATTGGAGCAGAAGAAGAGCAGCAGACATTTTCAGGGAAGTTTGTCATAACAAAGTCCAGAAGAGAAGATGCTCCGTTGACTGAGATCCGGGTCGGGAAATTGACAGATTGTGTCAGTCCAAATTGACAGATTGTGTCAGTCCAAATTGACAGATTGTGTCAGGCCTGGCATCGTCCTCCCCCCCCCACCCCCCCTTTGGATTGGCTGTCTTTTCCATCGGTCTCACGGATTAGCTGAGAAAAGTTGTGTCTTAGATAGTAAGCCTTGAATGCTGCGATGGCACCCTGATCCATCGGCTGTGGGAAAGAAGTTGTGTTTGGAAGAAGAAACACAATTTCAACGTTGACGCCAAATAAGGTGTCGAGGTCGACTGGGTGGCCTGGTGCGTTGTCCAGCAGTAACAGCATTTTCTTTTCAAAGTTATTTATTTCACAATAACTTTTCACTGCTGGACAAAAAACATGCACAAACCACGTCTGAAAAATCCACTTTATTTGTGGGGCCTGTGGAGCCACCTTCTACACTCTCTTCAATCTCATTTTTCTTTCTGGTTCTTCAAGACAACTGTTTACCACCATTTCAGGTGCCACCCAAAACCATAATCTTTTTTCACCGTTAAATGACCCCCACCCCTCCCAACAATTTTGCTTGTGTATCTGGCTTGTCCACTCCTTGCGTTCTCCCCTAAACCTCATCGTTACCTCCATCCCTTGTTTGCCGGTTTCCATCTACCTTCTTCTTCCCTGCTATTGGAGTTTCCCCTTTCTCCTGCTGTTCCATTTGTTATGGTCTGGCCTAATCTGTCCTGTGTCCTAACTCTTCCACGAACTTAGACCATGTATCTTATTCTTATCCTCGTCTTCCCTTTATAAGTGGTAAGGTCCATCTTGACCACAATCCTCTGCTACTCCCCTCTGTTCTCATCTAACTTTCTCCACTCTCCAACCACCCACACCTCACTGATATCTCTCATACAATCCTCTCATCTCAACCGTGGTCTATCTCTTTTCCTCCTACCTTGTTCCCTCAACCTATCTGCTCTCTTTGCCATTCTCTTTTCCCACATCCACACCAAGTGTCCAGCCCATCTCAGGTGGCATTTCACCAATCTCCACATCAAGCTCATCTGCACACCAATCTCCTCGCTCAGTTCATCCATTTTCCTTCTATCCACCCTCTTCACGCCAACAATCCTCCTGACTCAGTTGTTCTCGCAAACCTGCAGCCTCTGTCGTTGTCTCTCTGTCAGTGCTGCCACCGTCTCCAGACCGTAAAGGTAGGCCGGCATTACGCACGACATCAGAACCTTTCCTTTCAATCGCCTTGAAATCTTTGTCTGCCATTACACTCTCCACCCTCCTCCACGCATTTGCATCTACCTCAATCCTCCTCCTCAGCTTTGCCTCTGACCGACCAGCTCCGGTCACTGTTCCCACCAGATCCTCAAACCTATTTCCAAGGTAATTCTAGAGGGTTCTAAAGGGTAATTCTAGAGGGTTGTAAAGGGTAATTCTAGTGGGTTATAAAGGGTAATTCTGTAAAGTGTAATTATGAATGGTACTAAAGGTTAATTCTAAAGGGTTTTAAAGGTTCATTCTAAAGGGTTTCAAATGCTATTTCTAAACGGTTCTAAAGTGTAATTCTGAATGGTACTAAAGGTTAATTCTAAAGGGTTTTGAAGGTTCATTCTAAGGGTAATTCTCAAGGGGTTTCAAGGGTAATTCTAAACGGTAATTGTAAAGGGTTTTAAAGGGTAATTCTAATTGGCTCTACAGGGTAATTCTAAAGGTTTTTAAAGGGTTCGAAAGGGCAATTTTAAAATGTTCAACAGGATAATTCTAAAGGTTTAAATTTTTTTAAAGGGTAATTGTAAAGGGTTCTAAAGGGTAATTATAAAGGGTTTTAAAGGATAATTCTCATGTGTTATAAAGGGTAATTCTAAAGGGTAATTGTAAAGGGTTTAAAAGGATAATTCTATTGGGTTATAAAGTGTAATTCTAAAGTATTCTAAAGGGTAAATCAAATGGGGTTTGTTTGTTTATAGGCTTCTCCTATTACATATTAAAAATTCCAAACTGAACCCTTCCTTTGGACATGGGTGCGATTTTTATTATAATCGCTCAAATTGTAAGCCACTGACACGCATTTACATATGAATTATTGTATGATGGTTTCTTTGAACATTTCTTAACATTGACACATCGATTTTAGCACAACCACTTTTGATTTAATTCGTCAGATCTTTAATAGTACCGGAACGTCCTCTCGTGGCATAAATTGAAAGAAAAAAAAGTCAAGAGGCTCTAAATCTGGACTACATCGGGGGCATTATATCAGGCATCGTCTCAAAAAAAATATTTCAAAAATTCATCAAATAATTGCTGTTTCTGGACTTTTGAAACGCTGTATAACGAATATTTTATAAAAACATTCTTGAGCATATTAAATGAATAATGGAATGAATAAAACAAACACCCAGGAAATATTAAAACAAAATAAATAAACCTATAAAAGTTGTGCTGCATTTTATAATCCACGTTTAATCCCGTGGTTATCAGTAACACAATCGTTATGTGTACAAGGTAAAATGATTTAATTCATTCCTGGTCCATCAGACAGGTGCACGCACGCTGTTTGTGCCACATAGTTCTTGCTAATGGCGTAATTGCACTAATTCGTTTCGCTGACCGTGCTTAAAAGGGAAGCTGGCATTAAATTATTATATTAAGTGAACACAGTTTCTCTAATGTTTCCATGAATGTCCCCAAAGCGAAGAGGAGTTTTTTCAATACCCTGAATATTATTCAGTCATTTTGTTCGACGTTGTTTCTAATTCCCTCGTAATGCTTAGTAATTATACATAATGGCACAATCATTCTCTTTTTGATGGCAGTTTCACATAATACGTCTCGCCAGTTTTCAGGCACCTAATTGGCCTTCATCGCAACTGCTTCAATGTGATTCATGGAAAATGGCAAATTGCTGTATTTCTGGCCATTTTGACTGCCAGCTTAAATTAGAATATTATCCTCGGGCTGCCTTTATGGGCTCTGATGGCTGCGGGGTAGATGGAGCTAAGCAGCAGGCTCCTGGGGAGAAAGCTTTTTCACTTCTGTATTTCGTCTTTAAAATGATGTACTTACGCTAAGCGGGTTATTTGCCGAGGTTTTTATTGGATTAGAGGCCGTTATGCTTTTCTGTAGGCTTTGTGCCGCTTTTGAAAGGTGCATATAACTGGAAATACAGCGGGAGCTTGTTATAAGAATGATCCCAAACCAGTGAAAGGGATTCGAGAAGTTAATCCAGGTGAGGGAAGATACAAGGGCAGATACGAATATGACCATGTACAAAAGTTTAAAGATAAAGTACAAATGTATTTTTTAAAAAGCCAAAACGTATTCCTCAGCAACTACTACTACCCACTGTCACTACTACTACAGTACTGCTTTGACATCCCTAATCATTTCCACATGATTACAATGTCAGTGAGAGAACCTTTTTTGCGTCGGCAGTGATTTGGAACAAATTTTCATTCCTCTTCACGGCCTTGTAGCATACCTGCCTGCTGTCGTGCCTGAGCAATGAGCATCAGATTACCTTTCACCAAGCGCACATGTGCTTGGGCCAGGATGGGGTCAGGGGGTCAGGAGGATTATACGTTCGTTATTAGCATGTCAAATTATGCTACTATTATTATTGTTGTAAATATTATTAGTATTAATTTGATATCTGCTTTGTTACAATGTTGTCATTGTTTTTGTTATTTCCTTTGTAATTAGAATGCTATGCCGTGGAAGGACCGATTAAGCTGCTCTATACACCTTGATATGACATGTGTTTAAAACATGGGAATTCTTCCGGATTCTTTGTAGTTAATTAGCCTAATCGACTCAGGTGATCATGGCGACCATTTTGGTGTTTCACACTCCACATCAGAAAGCACCAGTAAAACTCAACAAAAAAACATGACACACACACACACACCTCATCCATTTATAGTAGAAGACCTTCACGAACCAACTTGCCAGGTCCGACATTCAGAAATTTGAAACTTGTTCAGCTTGCTGGTGATCACTCGCTGCCAGTATTAATTTATGATGATTACTGGGGAAGTGACGTGTCCTGGCCACGCCTCCCCCTTACGCATAGCCCGGGCCTCGGATGTGGCCATGTGGTGTATTTGCCTCATGCAGAGTGAATAAAGCAGCTCTTTTTCCTTGCAGAATGACGTCTCGTTTGTAGTTTGGTTGTATGGTACACATTGGGGGTTGACTACCTAAACTGGTATGGTGGCAGCTGTTTTTTGGTACCGTATACAAGATCGAGGCTCATGTAAGAGCTAACATTAATCACACACACAAAAAAACTGGACACTCAAAACATACAAAAAGGGAGCGGGAGACAACATGGGGAGAGAGAGGGAAGCACACAAGTACGACAGCAGAGAACAGGGACATCGGGAGATCTGTGGGAGGGAGCGGACTTGGGGGGGGGGGGGAGGAGGCATGGGAAAGAGGGGTTGGGGGTGGGAGAGGTATAAAGCACATGGACACTGCTAGGACTTCCAGGAAAGAAGTCGGTATTTCAAAGAAGTGGATTTGGGGTGAATTAATGGGGGTAGAAAAGATCAAGGTTTTGGATGGGGGAAGATAAGAGATGGTGGTGAACAGCTGTTTTAAATACCTGGAGGGAGGAGTGGGATTGAAGAGAGTGAGGGAGTTTGTTCCAAAGGTGGGAGAAAAAAGGAATTAAGGAGTGAAGGTGAGCAGAGAGTATTGATTTTGGCAATTTCACCAGAAGAGGTTGCTGGCAGATCTTGTGTGACCTGTAGGAATATTTGGGGGACAGAGCACAGACAGAGCTAAGGGAGCTAGGCCGGAGAGGAGTCGGTAGAAGACAGAAAGACCACCAACCGGCCTGCGGTGAGCGAGTGAAAGGCCCTCACAATCAGCTTCATCGCGGGAGATTCCAATGATTCTGAAAGCTTTGGTTTCAACAGCGTGAGCTGTTCTCGAACCGATAGTTTTATCTGAAAGACGACCGGCCTTCCACTCAGCTGGCGGTACGTGTGAGTCGCAACAGGTGACAGACTACCCAGGCGTTATACAGCTTGGATAAAACTGACATCGGTGAGCTCCTGCGAGTATAACTTATTTTTCAATTACGGCGAATGCACACCAGACTTTGAAACAATGGTGCCTAAGAAGGTCAGAGACAGTCAACTCGTTTGAAAATTGGAAACAAAACTTACATTACACCCTTTCTCTTGATCCAAATTTTGCGCCATTTCTCGTTGTTGGTTCGCACTGGGAAAAGAAAACCTGGACATCACCCCTCAGAAGTTTCATAGACTATGGGGAGCCTGCACTCGAGGCTAATCACCAGACTGCCAAATATGTTGGAACTAATGATGGGACAAATCGCAAATTACTGCCCCGTCCTGTCACGTAATACCATTGTCAAAATTTCAACTTCCATGGAAAACATTTGGCAGATGATTCACTTTTATTACGGCTTCCAGTCCACTGGTGCTCATTTTATAGACTTTTCGGCCATTCGTCCTGAACATCATGAACATCCAGATGACTTGTATCAACGTTTGATGGCATTCATCAAGGACAGTTTATTGTTTCGGGATGGAGGCGTATAATGTCATGGAGAAGAGATAAACGAGGACGAATAACTTTCGCCTTTGAAAATTTGCTGTCTTCCGAAGGGTTAAGACTTATTCACCCAGACTTACCAAAATTACTCACTTGCATCCACTAAGCCAAATATTTCCCAAGTCTTATCTTCTTTACTTGATGAAATGAATGCAATCGGAAAAGCCAAAGTAATGCACAATGCTTCTTCCTGCATGAATTTATCCCATTTTTGATACGCCAGCCCTCAATCATCTACGACAGTCACCACACCTACAAGGATCATGCCCTTTATATCAGGCAAGGAGGCCAGATCACCACTTCCTTAGCAAGAATAAATGCCTCCCAGACCAGGACCGGAAATATTTGGCCAAGGTCATGGAACCTGGAACCATGAATGTCCTGGAACATTCGGACGATGATACAGACGACCCTACTCTGGATTCATTGAGTGTCCTTACTGGACATGACCTTCCTACTAATGTGACAGCTTTGACACATATAATCCAGATTCGTCAATCATTGTATATAGTGTTACGGATACGGGCCCTAATTATGGTGGTTCTTGTTATCATGGTTGATTCTAGATGATGCTTATTGTGGTTAAAAGGGTTAAAAGTGCTCCTGGTAAAATGTGGCCGGAAATCGGATCGTGGCCTGGAAGAGATAGGGAGGGGAGTGAGGGGGGGGGGGGGGGGGAGAAGAAGCGGCGGCAGATCGTAAGCAGACGTTTCTGATTGCAGCTCCGGACCGAGCAGTCAAACGTACAGTACAAGGGAACTTTGCCTCCTGGAAAAGAAGTTCGCGCGATAGGAGATCGCCGGATTGCTGCGGAGCCTGCGTAGTCGGGTAACCTCACTGAGGTTGCCGAGTATCCTTACCTCCAAACCCGGTGTGAGAGAAAGCCGTCCGCCATTTTCGCCACGCGCACAACCGGCAGTGACCAGGTTTTTGTGTCGCGTCGGCCGGGCGTTATTCTCTGGTGGTGTGCCGGGGACGGCTGTACGAGACAGTGGCTTTTGGAGGGTTATTGAGGAGACTTGCGGATTGAACCGCAACCGTGTACGTACCAGAAATCGTCTTTGGGAGGTTTCCCATTCTACCGCTATCGTGCTGGGGATTGGACCACGTGACCTGTGGGTTGGTTCGATCGCCTACGCCTCCACTGATTGGAATCGGAAATTGATTCCACGATCGCTGGAGCGAATCGACATCGCCTGGGAGGAGTACAGATACATTGGGGAAAGGGCCGTGAGTTTGGGGGTTAAGGGACTCGATAAGGTGGTGCCACCTGTAGATAGGAATTATATGGTGAAGTGCTGTACTAATTGGGGTCGTGATTCCTGTGTGGGATTTATAATATATTGTGGTTTGTTCGTAACCCTTGGTGTGGACTCGTTATTGATTGGCTTGTTTTCAACCAAGGACCACACATCTTTCTGCCGGGGACTTCCTCGGGGTTCGGAGGTTTACCGAGACCAGGGCATAGGGGAGGACCCTGTAACAATAGTCGCCTTTTACATGCTCCACTCCACTCGTTGACTGCACAGCATTTAGGCCTTACCATGAAGAAGAGCTCCCATTCAGCTCACCAGGTGGAAAGCTCATCAGCACTTAGTCATTGGTGAAGTTTATCTTACCCTGATGCATGAGAATAAATAATTCAGCTTCCAAGGCCTTGTTGTAGAGAACTTAGACCTCAATGTACTTGGTAGGACACCTTTCATGGAGCACAATGGTATCTCTGTCCGTCTGGCAACGTGGCAAGTTTTACTCTACAACGGAACTCTGTGGGGTCTGTCCACCTTTATAAAAATGTGACAGACAAAACTTGATAGACAAAAGGTTTATTTATTCGTACGTACGGAGAAAAGTGCTTGTCTGTCGGCAAGCAGATCTCTAAGTTCTATTCAAGACAGCATTTTAATTTATACTCAAATTAATTAGACAAAGGAAGGAAAAAGTGGAGACTGGAGCATGAGATCAGAACACAGGAATGCTGATGTAAGGACCATTGGCTTCACATTTTTGGACAAGGTCAAACTACAGATAAAACATGTTTTTGCCAGCTCAGCACAGAGATGCAGTTCTGCTCAGCAACTGTGAAATGACTGTTTCACAATTATGTACAAGCAAGCATATTTCCCTTGGTCCAGCCTGACTATATCACATGATGCATTACCCAGCATACTTCTTGGCCGTGGCTGCCACTGATTGGTCCAGAGATGACAATTATTCATTTTTATCCCAACAGCTACCTCATTTTTGTCATCTCTGACAATCTCACTACACCCCCCCTTTCGGCCCGGGCACCCCTCACCCCCCCCCCCGCCAGAATTACGGGTCACCACCTCAGCGATCAGCATCCAGCCCCCCTCCTCCCCCCCAGAAACCCTGGAAGCTCTGAGATTGACAAATTCCCCGAAGTGGATCCACTCCTTCTGACAGGCGAGACAAAAGGACCCTGCCAACACAAAGACAACCTTCATTAGCACCACACTAATACACTCATGTGCATATAAAACAATGAAACAAACTTTAGCTCATATTTGTTTTGCGACAGGAATACAATCAAAAAGTGAAAGGTACTTCTGTTAATCCACCTTGTCGCTCATGTCTATTACCTCATCTCCTTCAGCATGACACTCTCATGCTCACAACAATCGTTCTTTCTTTAGATGCCTTCGGCGTCCTTCAGGGTCTTTTTCATCTCTCTCATCCGTAGTACGGACAAATTGAGTGTAAACCTTTTTAACCACCACACGATGTCTATGAAAGGTTCTTCAGAAGGCTCGTTCAGGTTTCAGTTCTCCCTCCGTTCACCTTACGCTCTTACACAATATATAGCTGTCTTGTTCCTAAAACTCAAACCTAAAGCAAATTTTCTCATATACACTCGGATCAAAGCACCACCATATACGGATATTTTAATCATCACGATCTAAACAACTAATGCTAATATTTTTATGTTCATAGTAATACAACAAAACAACAACAGACATTTTAAGGCCATTTTCCCTGCTAGAGTGGGGGTTAGCCTTCCGGGCCCCATGACAATCTTCTCCATTTTGCCCTATTTTCTGCAACTCCCCTTGCTAACCCCCTTGCCCACATTTCTTCTTCCACCACCTTTCGTCAAATATTTCTCGGTCTTCTCCATCCTCTACTTCCTTCTACATTCATTTCCATCACTCTTCTCAACAAGTCACTTTCATCCTTCCTCAACACATGACCAAACCATCTCAACCTGTTTCTCTTCACAGCATCCATCACAGTCTCTATTCCCATCATCTTTCGCAATTCATCATTTGTCTTCCTCTCTCTCAACGATACTCCACACATCCACCGAACCATTCGCATCTCCACCCTTTCCAACCTTCGTTGCTGCTCTACGTTCGTTACCCATGTCTCGCTCCCATAAATCATAACACTTCTCACACATGCAGCATACACCTTTCCCTTCAGCTTCAACGACACCCCCCTCATCGTCAGCACGCCACTCAGTTCCCAAAACTTCTTCCATGCACATCTCACTCCAGCAACCGTTGCCGAGTCTGATCCACCTTCTCCATTCAGCATGTCTCCGAGGTAGCAAAATGTTTTCACACCTTCCAGCTTCACGCCGTCTCCAAGATCCAACTCAATATGTTCATAGTAATCTTAAATGCAAAAATGTTAATAGCTAAACTGAAAAGCGGGTTACTATTTTGCATTCAATTAACTACACGCACCCATTGCTCGTGCACCGCGCCCACCGCGTAGTCCGAGGCATCGGTGGTGAGGGCGATCGGTGCATCGGGCGCCGGGTGCGCGAGCATGGTGGCGTTAGCCAAAGCGAGCTTCGCGCCCGTGAACGCCGTGTCCATCTGCTCGGTCCAGGTAACGTCGCCTTTGCCCGGCTTACCTCGGAGAGCTTCGTGCAGGGGGCGCAGGAGCTGGGCGATACGGGGCAGGAACCGATGGTAAAAGTTCACCATGCCCAGGAACTCCTGCAGCCCTCTGATCGTGCGGGGGCGCGGAAACCCCTTCACCGCCTCCACCTTGGCCGGCAGGGGGACGGCTCCGTGCCTGGTGACACGGTGCCCCAGAAAATCGATTGTGGCGGTGCCGAACCGGCACTTTGCGGGGTTCACAATCAGGCCATGCTGGCCCAGGCGTTCGAAGAGCGTGCGGAGGTGGCGTAGGTGCTCTTCGCGGGACGCGCTGGCGACGAGGATATCGTCCAGGTAGACGTAGACAAAATCCAAGTCGCGCAGGACGCTGTCCATCAGTCGCTGGAACGCCTGAGCCGCATTCTTCAGACCGAAGGGCATGCGCAGGAACTCGAAGAGTCCGAATGGCGTGATGACCGCCGTCTTCGGGACGTCCTCCGGCCTGACGGGGACCTGATGGTAGCCGCGTATGAGGTCCACCTTCGAGAAGAAGGACCTGCCCGCCAAACGGGCGGAAAAGTCCTGAATGTGGGGGACGGGGTAGCGGTCGGGAGTCGTGGCGTCATTGAGACGGCGATAGTCCCCGCACGGTCGCCATCCCCCGCCGGGCTTCGGCACGATGTGCAGCGGCGACGCCCAAGCGCTCTCTGAGCGCCGAACGATGCCGAGTCGCTCCAGGGTAGCGAACTCCGCTTTTGCCACCGCCAGCTTCGTCGGCTCGAGGCGGCGTGCCCGGGCGTAGACCGGTGGCCCGACGGTGGGGATGTGATGGGCCACCCCGTGCCTGACGGCCCCCGCCGAGAAGGTGGGCCGCGTGAGGGCCGGGAAGCCGGCGAGGAGGCGGGTGAATGCGTCCGCTGCCGGAAGCGTACAGACCAACGTGGCCGGAACCGAATCGTTCGGCAAGCCGCTTGGCAAGCCGCTCGTTGAGCTGGGCAACGCACATGCGAGCGAGCTGAACGTCTCGGCCTGGACAAGCCGTCTGCGCTTGACGTCGACCAGGAGCCCATTAGCGCACAGGAAGTCCGCGCCAAGCAGTGCCATGGGCACGTCGGCGGTGACGAACGTCCATCGGAAAACCTGCCCTCCAAACCGCAGAGAGAGGCAGCGTTTTCCGTACGTACGGATGGGCGTCCCGTTCGCGGCAAGCAGCGCGGGGCCCCCACCCGCGGCGTGCTTGTCTGACGTGCCGGCGGGAATGACACTCACCTGTGCTCCCGTGTCGCACAGGTAACGGCGCCCGGAGAAGGTGTCCGTTATGAACAGCAGGCTGCTCGAACGGCCGGCGCTCATCGCCACAATTGAGCGCCGGCCCGGGCGTTTCCCGACCCGTTGAAGGAGCACGGCGGATGACACCGCCGAGCTTCGTGGCCGAACTTGGCGTGGAACCAGCACCAGGTGGTGGAGCTGGAGGAGCGTGGCTGGCTCCGCCAGGCCGGTGGAGTCGACGGGTTTCCCCGCGGTGGCGGTTTTCGCCGCGGCGGTGGGCGGGGCGTGGCGGCGTTCACGAGGTGCGTGTCAGCATGCTGCTGAACCACAGCGTGCTGTAGAAGATGATGCTGTGGAACATCAGCGTGCTGTAGAAGATGATGCCGTGGAACATCAGCGTGCTGTAGAAGATGATGCTGTGGAACATCAGCGTGCTGTAGAAGATGATGCTGTGGAACATCAGCGTCGAAGGCCGTGACGGCCACGCCAACGCTCGCCCGCGTGTCCGAAGCGGCGAAGTACTTGTCCGCCTCGGCCGCCAATGCTCGGGGTTCCGTTAGCCCGGTCCCGGCCAACGCGAGGCGAACCTGCGCTGGAAGTTGGCGACGGAAAAGCGCCCGGAATAGCGAACCGGGGGCTTCGTCGCCCAACAGTGACAGCATATGGTCCATTCGGACCGACGGGCGCGTCTCACCGAGCTCGGGGAGATCCAGGAGGCGATCGGCCCGTGCGTCGTCCGTGAGGCCGAACGTGGCTAGGAGTAGCCGCTTGAGTGCCTCGTACTTGTGGCCGTCCGGTGGGTGGCGAAGGACGGACACAACTCGAGCGGCCGTGCCGGGCCCGAGGGAGGCGACGACATGGCAGTAGCGCAGGTCGTCGTTGGTGAGGCGCCGAAGCTGAAATTGGGCTTCGGCCTGGACGAACCAGACTTCGGCCTGAGCCTCCCAAAATTCCGGAAGTTTGACGAAGGCGGCCATGGCGATGGCATCGCGTGTGGAAGGATCGCTCCGGCAGATCCAACGTCGAGGGTCACCAGTAAAGCGCGGCGTTACGTGCGCTGCTTGTGAGCAACGAGGAAGCGGACAAGCGGTAACATATAAATGTCTTTATTGTAAGACTACACTGTAACACTGAAGTCTTCCGGGCTGGTCGGCCGGTGTATATCATGAGGCCACGCCTACCCCTCGGGCGTGGCCACCGCCCACTTCGTGCGTGGAATGATGTCACCACGCCAGTGGGCTTTTGTGTCCGCCACAGTATCTAGTATCTATCTATCCAGCAATAATCTCCAAATGTAGTCCCAGAATAGCAATCTTAGCCTGGAGGTGACAGACACCCACTTAACTAATCCTCAACACAGCTGGTGTTCTCATCCCTGCCACTTGTACGTCTCACTCTACATTTACCACTCTAGGCTCTTGATTTCGACATTAATTTTGCGACATAATCTGATTTAATCTCATCAAATCATTGTCCAAATCACAACAAGAACTTCCTTCAGACTCGTTTTCCCCCAAACTTTCACTTTCCTCTTCTCAAAACACCATTTCAGTGTTTGTCATTTTTCTTAGACAAATTTTTATCAGAGCCTTCAAACACAATATCGCCATTACATTTACTTCCTGTGTGACCTTCACATAGACTCCATTTTAGTACATATTTACCATATATCCCAATTAAAACAACAGATCCCGTCCTAACAAATTCATTGGTAAGTCAATGTCTAACACCAACCATGATGCTCTGCAAAAGTCCCAAATTCCACTTTGTATTTCTTAGTTAACAACCCCTCGCTCTCACCCCATCATTGTTGATTCTGTGAAGTCCATGGTCCTCACTGCTGTCGTTTACCATTTTGGAACCCCTTTTTCTCATACCTTCACACTCGACAAGCTGAAGTGGGCTCATTCTCCCATGAGTCCCAATAAACTCGCCATCTCCTGGGTTGGTCTCATGACAGTCCTCGCTGCTACTTCCATGAGCCTGCGGATGAAATGCTCGCACAAAACATTCCAGCATTTTAATACCATCCGTACACCACTTAATTACTATGGATACCATCCTCCCTTTTTCTAGTATAATCTACTCTATGACTCATACTAGTCAAAGCTTGTTCAGACACTGGTTGCTATGGGTATTGGTCCCATTGGGGCAATGGTTTAGTGGGGTCTAATTTGAGTCATTGGCTGTACCCCCCTAATTCGTCTCACACCATTTGGATGTTGGGGAAAATATTTCATCATTATTCAGGTACCTTGCTAATCCATCCAATCTCTCCCCAAACGTTTCCAAATTCCATAATTTCCAGAAACTATGTCCAAAATAGTCATCCACCATCTAGAACCTTTTATCACACACACCACACAAACATCGATACTCTATAGTCTTCTTACAAAACACAGACTATAATTTATTCAGCACTAATGTGCAAATTCAACCCACACAGGTGTGGGTATTTTGCTAGTGGTACTATCACGTCGCCGGGGATTAAGATCCCCGATGATGGATAGCTGAAATGAGTTCTAACTCCGAGGCATATTTCGAACTTGGTGGGATTATCTTTACGCGCACACGGGAAAGGCTCAGAAACTTTACCTGATCGGACGGCCGACACGGGGTTATCCCTCGACCCACAAACACAAAAACGAACAGGACAATAAATTGAAAGTCAGCAAATAATGACTCGATGAGCCTGATGCGGTACCATAA